>NC_143510.1:71420713-71733213 GCF_031878675.1 Megascapheus bottae | reverse complement strand
CTTTCATAAGACCAAGAATCACAGCAAATAAGAGAAAGGCTGGATAAGTGGGACTGCATTAAACTGCAGAGCTTTTGTATGGCAAAGGACATAGCTAGTAAATTAATTAGGAAGCCTACAGAGTGGGAGAAGATCTTCACCAACCATACAATGGACAAAGGCCTCATATCTAAAATATATCAACAGCTCAAAAAATTGAATCACTCCAAAACTAAACCCCAAAGTAACAACCATCCCATTAAAAAATGGGCCAAAGACTTAAAGAGTGTCTTCTCTGAAGAAGAAACAAAAATGGCCTATAGACACATGAAGAAATGCTCAACATCTCTGGTCATAAAAGAAATGCAAATCAAAACAACTCTAAGATTCCACCTCACTCCAGTTAGAATGGCCAGGATCAGGAAAATGAATAACAACAGATGCTGGAGGGGATGTGGCCAGGAGGGATCCCTACTACACTGTTGGTGGGAGTGCAAACACATTCAGTTTGTTTTTGTTGTTTTTTTTATTGTCAAGATAATGCATAGAGGGGTTACAGTTACATTCGTCAGATAGTAGGTGCATTACTTCTCACACATTGATACGCCTTCTCATTGTTTTGTCCCTATTTCACTCCCCCCAACCTTCCCAATCATCTTGTTTTCCCCCTTCCATATATCCAATAAACAAGTGAACATATATATACATATTTATATAATATATACCAGGTAACAAAATCAAATACAGTAACATGAGATTAACCATAAGATAAAAAAAGAGAAGAGAAATAACATAGTACTATAAGAAAAACAATTACACAATATAAACCTCTTGTTTCCATATCCTTAGTGCCTTTCCTTTAGTCTCATCCTATATGATCTTATGTACATAGGTTTTCTGTACATAGGACCTTATGTACATAGGATTCTCATCTGCTTGAAGAGTCCTAGTTGTGTACCCAATTATTACAAATGAGGGAAACCATTGAGCCTATGTTCCTTTGGGTCTAGCTTACTTCACTTAATATGATTTTTTCCAAGAATTTCCATTTTCTTATGAATACGACAATTTCATTCTTTCTGACGGCAGCATAGAATTCCATTTTGTATAAGTAGACATCTTCTTGATCCATTCTTCTATTGAGTTACAGTTCTTTTAATGTTAATAAGGGCTACACACATTTTTCAAGATATAAAGTGACAATTCTAAGCAAGAAACTAATTACAACACATCTGTCTGTAAAGGTCCTTATTAGCTGTGCAGAATGTGTCATCACTAATATCTTGAACTACCATATTAAATTATACAAGTTACTGTCCTCATTCTAATAAATTAATCTTGAAAAAATAATCACTTATAATCTTAAAGAAATATTTAATGAGCTCCTTTCCTTTGCTTTGTTATTTGGTATCCTGTCTTTTAATACAAGGAATCATGTCTGCCAAAAGCAGAGAAAACACTATATGTTTTCACACTATGGCATGGTCTCACTAGTTTTTTTTTTTTAAACCAGGCCAGTTCTCAGCCTAAGTAGTTCAAAAGCAATGTGTATGTAGCAAAATAGGTACTTGAAAAGCATATAAAATCAGCAGTGGGTATAAAACCTACCCATTATTTGACAGCATATACAGTGCCACATAGAATGAGTTGTCCATTGACTTTCTTATCTAAAACTCAAACTAAGCTTCAATCCTATCTTTCTGGAACAACAATTGACATAAATATTTTCCTTCAACTAGGGAAAAATCTAGCAAGGCTGAGAAACTTCTCATCTATTGAGTACTTCTTCTTAATTCTTTGATTCTACTTGACTTGTAGACTAGTGGTACTATTCAAATAAAAGAAACTAAAAACATATATAATCACAGAGTCATTTGCCTTTGTGACTGTGCATTTAAAAAAATCAGAAATAACCAGGCAGAAGCATATTGACTTGAATCCAAGGTAGCCTGGGAGATAAAGAGACTAACCTTGGAATAGTTAGGGTAATGGTATTTCAAAAAAAAATGCAGACAAATTGACTAATACATAGTTCAAGTGGTGTAATTATACCTTGCAAGCTCATGGGCCTGAATTCTATCCCCAGTACTATTTGTTACAGAAGTACCAAAAATATTCCACAGCAATTAGAACTAGGCTGAAAATGATATTGTATTTAGGTGAATTTTATCAATCTCATTAACAGTTATTTGTCAACATTCTACTTTGCTAGCATTTGGCTAGGTTTAGCAGTTTTTAAAAATGTGTCCTGTTTTTTGTTTTATTTTTTTAATTCTGAAATATATTCTTAAGTCAATGTACCTTAGTAAGCAAAAGCAGCTATTTTTCTGTCCACAAGCTCTAGATATGATCTCATCAATCCAAGTCAGGTGTTAGTAAGCTAACTTAAAATTTAGGAATCTGAGGCTTAAGTCTATGTCTGTGTGGCTTTTACATGTCTGTATAAAGCAGATACAGAAATGAGATGAAATTTAGACTTGACTCTTCAAATGTAGGTAACAGGTCAATTTAACAGTCTAGAATGAAGACAATTCAGTTATATATAAATAAACCTGCATATATATATATATATGCATGGGTGTGTGTATCTATTTATCTATCTATATACATATACCTATATATATATATATATATACTGGATATATATACCTGGAATATGTGTGTATGTGTGTGTGTGTGAACAATAAAAAGGCACATAAAAAAGTAAATGACATCATTCAGGACGTTAATACTAATTCTTGAAATGAAATATTTGCCAACCCTATTTCTCAAAATCTTACTACAAATTCTCAGGTGAATCTAATTTGGATAAATCGGAATTTTACAAAGACAATATGGACTATTATTAGCAGCATGAATGAGCATTCTAAGTGGGTAGTATGGTTGTAATGATGCAAAGCCAAGGGCAAATATAATTTTATTTTGAGAGGAAGTATATGATTTATCACCTTTTGGCTACGATCACATGGAAAATGTGTACAGTAGACCTGTTTCATGACTAACCTGAAATAAAATGACAACAAATTTCCTTTAGATTTCCATTCTTACTGTGATATGACTATACCTTCTCTAGACAGATAGGAGTTACAAAACTTGTATTGTTTAACTAACATGTTTGTCTTGCCACCTCCCTGGAGTAGGAGAAATATTAATTGTTCTTCCTGCCTAATTATGGCTATGGTAAACATAATTATTATGTGCAGTAAGAATTTATGTTTAATTAGAAATGAAAAAAAAACTCAAAGAAGAGATAGTATGCTTCTTTGGAGGAAAATATTAAATTCATACCTATATTCTCATGGTTTAGCCAAGGAAGAGACACAGAAACTTTGCCAAAGGAACTAATGAAGGAAGAAAACACATGATAAAATACACAGGCAAGGGGCCAAAGCATAGCCTAGTAGTAGAGTGCTCATCTAGCATGCATGAAGGCCTGGGTTTGATTCCTCAGTACCACAAACTCAGAAAAAGCCAGAATTGGCATGGGGCTCAAGTAGTAGAGCAAAAAGTGTCCAAAGACAGTGCCCAGTCCCTGAGTTCAAGCCCCAGACTGGCAAAAGAAAAAAAAAATACACAGGCAAATGAACACACCAAAGCCAAATTCACTTGCAATCCTAAATTTTGACTGATTTGAAAACAAATGAATTTATCATGTGATAATCATATCTTTTAACATATATATAGACATAGGTTTAATATACATATATAAATATATACATGTGTGTATGTATATTAAAATATATCAATGAATATTTGAAATCAAACTACAAAGCTGGAAAGCTGCCAGCAGTGATATAAAAGTGATCATGCCATATGGTAGCATGCTTTTCCATTTAAAAGATATATCCCGGGGCTGGGAGTTTGGCCTAGTGGTTAAAGTGCTTGCCTAGCATGCATGAAGACCCCAGTTCGATTCCTCAGTACCACATACATAGAAAAAAGCCGGAAGTGGTGCTGAGGCTCAAGTGGTAGAGCTCTAGCCTTGAGAAAGTCCAAGGACAGTGCTCAGGCCCTGAGCTCAAGCCCAGGACTGGCACAAAAAAAAAAAAAGATATATCCCAGAAGACTAACATTATATTTTAAATTTTGCTTGTTAAACTGGATTCAACAATATTTTCAGTAGTTTTTGAAAAATTGCTGTCAAAACCTTAAATTTTTGTTCAATTGTGTTTACAAATGTATTATAGACTCACAACTATTCAAATAAAAACATATTTAATATTTTCCATCTTTTAACAATTTTATTATTTATGTTATTTGTTTCCAAAAATATATTTACATGTAAAGTCATATCTCCATTTTTAATTCTTCTCCAAAATTCATCTTAGAGAAGTTTTTCAATGTCTACTTAAGAATATTAATAGTTTCATCAAGTTCAGAAAATGGTACAGATTTTCTTTTCTCTGAATAAGAATTCTGGCCTTATAACAAGCTTTCTGGCTTGAATCCTAGCTCTACTACTTAGCATTTGTATACCTTCAAAGAAATAGTTTAATTTCAATAACCTTGACATGTAAAATGGCTATGGTCCTTATAATTCCTATTAACAAGTTTGCTATGAGATTTCAGTTTATGATACAAGAAATTATTTTAATATCTATTTTAATAGCATATATTAATTATATAATGGGCATTTAATGTGATATTTTCATTCATGAAATTATGCATTTCAGTAAGTTCATCCCCATAATTAGTCTTCCTATTCTTCCCTTCCCTTTTCCTTCCAATTTAAGTGGGTTTCATTATTCTACTTCTATATATGCATATAAAGCACTTCAATTACATTCACTGCTCCATGACTTTTATCTTTTAGTCTTTAATGCTGGTTCCTTCCATAATTTCCTATTCACCTTTAGGTCATATTCATATGCACATGTTTGCATATGAGGAAAATGATGATATACATTTCTTGCTGATTCTGGCTTATTTCAATTTATATATGATCTCCAATTTGTTTTTTTACCTAACATCTGACCTTCATCTATTTTCCTGTAAAAAAATGTATGAGTCTTTATAACTCAAATACTGCTCTGTTAAGTATATACATATTTATTTTCTTTATTTGTTCTTCTATGGATGGGCAACTAAATTTTTGCTACATTTTGGATGTTGTGAAGAGTGGCCACAATTTTTAAAGTATCTCTGTTCTGTGATGATTTACATTCCTCTGGACATATGGTACAGTGGGATTACATGGTACTCCTATTTTTATTCTTTAAGAAATCTGCATACTGATTTTCAGAGTGATTGAACTAATGTACATTCTCACCAACAATGATTGAGTGCACTTTTTCCACGAGAGAATTGGTTTATACCTATAAGCCTACTTCGTCAGAAGGCTAAGATATAGGTTATTACAATTTTCTTAAAGCTCATTACACTCCATCTTTAACTAGCAAAATGAGTTCTGTAGGCATGCCTCAACTGGAAGAACACCAGCGTAGAAAATGATAGAACTTAACTTCCAAAATAATTTACTTTCCCCACAATCCTGCTAGCATTTTTTGTTTATTTACATCATGATACCATTCTGACTCAGGTGGATGAAATCTCAGTGTTGCCTTCATTTGCAGTTCTGTTAACCCATAGATAGGCATAGAGCTAAAAGCTCTGTGTGGTATCTATATATGATAATGGAAATTGTCTAGATTTAATACTTATAGATGTGTACATTTAAAAATATCACTTGGTGAACTTTTAAGTCCTTTCATAATTGTGAGTCATATGATCAACACAATAATAAATACTTCAGAAAAACAGTGCAAAATATCATGCATGGAACACAACTTTGAGTGAACAAACAAGTTAAAATGTTTCCATAATCATGACAGGGTGAAACTATATCTAAATGAGAACATAAAATTAGGGATTATAAAGCATTGCCAGTTATAACACAGAATTTTCTCCTCCTTTACTTCAAAAAAAAACCCCCCTTTTTGAGGCTACTGACGATAAAATTCACAGCCTTAGGGCTGGGAATATGGCTCAATGGTAGAGCATGAATGAAACCCTAGGTCTGATTCCTCAGTACCACATAAATAGAGAAAGCTTGCCTAGCATGAATGAAACCCTAGGTTCAATTCCTCAGTACCACATAAATAGAAAAGGCTGGAAGTGGAACTGAGGTCAAGTAGAGGAGTGTTAGCCTTGAGCAAAAGAAGCTCAGGGACAGTGCCATAACACTGAGTTCAAGCCACAGGACTGGCAATAATAATAATAATAATAATAATAATAATAATAATAAATCCATTCAGAGCCTCACTTTTGCTCAAACTACTTAATTAACTGATGCTCGAATATCAACATCCTGAGTTTCTGGGCACACAGGCATGAGCTACCTGTTTCCTACCACGTTTGGAATATGTGGCCAGATATTCAGTATGGTGATGGGTGCGGGGTACTTATATGTAGCAGGGCAAAAAATAAGTGACAATTAATTCACTATATTTTACTGTGAAATCAGCAGATACAATTATCGAACGTCTCAGGATTTCAAGTGACACAGAACATCATAAAACAGTTTAACAGATGAATTTGAGAGTTGCAGGCTTAACAGGATGTGATTGACACTTTCTTGTTATAAAGGCACCACAGGTCTAGAGAGAATCGATATTCCATTGATTGCAAGCCGTTATTGTCTATAATACTTTATATTGGTGAATGAGAGGTATTTAGTGCTTCTTCTAGGAACACTAAGATCATGATAATCTATCATGAGATAGTTATCAAAAGATAACTTCACAAAGTGAAGTGAATTTTAGAATTCATAGTGAGAGTCACGTAATTAAAGATATTGTGAGTTCTTTTGTGAATGACAATAAATACAAATATAAAGAAGCAAATAAAATACACTTAACATAGACACATTATTTCCTGCTTCACAGTTAGATATTCCCTTTTTTGTGACATTTTTAATTCTTACAGAAGCAAATTCATAAGTCTCAGCGATAGGTAATATGAATATCACAGTTACAAAATGTAGCTGTGGCACTATAAGCAGCATTCTTCCTAACACAATTATGTTGGGGATATAACCAACAATTTGGCAGACTTTGTAATGTATGTGTGTATGGATGTGTTCTGACTTCCCTCTGTGGGTATATTTATACATATATACATGACATTTATGCATATATTCTACATATATAAAATAAAGAATTTTTTTTTGCTATTGGAAGAGAAACAATATAGCATAATGCCTAGGATCACATTCTTCTGGATAGATATATTCTTGATTTGAGTATATCTCTGGCAAATCATAATAACCTTTCGTTAATATCTGCTTTTTCTTAACAATACATATGCATGTACATAAGTATATATGTGTGTGTGTGTGTGTGTGTGTGTGTGTGTGTGATATCATCCCTTGTCGTGGTTTTTAGCGCTTTTTACCTCCTGACCCAAAGGAGGGGCAAGGAGAACACTCCCCAACTAAGACGAGACCAAGAAAGGTTAGGGCCAACCGGGCGCCTTCACCCAGCCCTCCCTCTCCAGAGGGAGACTGTCACAGCAGAACTCGTTTATTGGGAAAGTACAAGGAGCTAAAGTAAGATGCAGGAGTCTATCAGCATACAGGTGGGAAGGGCAAGGGGAGGTAAGTGCCATCAGAGAGGGCGGTGGGGCCAATCCATGGGTTCTAGGTAGCCTTATTTTACATCACAAACCACAGCCAAACCTCCCAAGGAGGTGACAGGCAGGTTGGATTTCCAAAACCAGGAAGTGAGCACTGGACCACAAGGTAGGCCTTTTACAGCATTTCATTTCCTTGATGTGACGTGCCCCACAATCCCTTATTTGAGTCTTAAGAACATTAAAAGGATAATAAAGAGCCACTAGTTAAAAGAGTCAGGCTCTGGTTTCTCATATCTGTAATCCTAGTTACTCAAGAGACTGAGATCAAAGGATCATGGTTCAAAGCCAACCTGGCAAAAAAAAAACCCATCATACTTCTATCCTCAGTTAATTACCAAAACAGCTGGAAATAGAACTGAGGCTCCAGTAGTAGAGCACTAGCCTTAAACAGAAGTTCAAATTCAGTGCCCAGGCCCTCTGCTCAATATCCAGGACCAAAATAAAATTAAACTAATTACCCTCAAAAAAACAGTTGGAAGAGAATGTAAAACAATCATCCCACAACCAGCTTTCTGCAGTGACTCAAGCCTATGTGACTAGCTACAAAGGAAGAAATCAGATAGTCATGTGTGCTTCCATCCTGAGCATTATTATTTTTTTCTAAGACCTCATGTGATTCAATGGCTGAGAATGGTGGCAATTGTTTCTTATCCCAGCCATGGGCAAAGTACAGTACCTGAGTACACCACTAGTGACACCAAGAACCTGGTGTCACTTCCTCAAACAGGAAGACTGTAGACCAGGATGGCCTGGGGAAAAAGTTTAGTCTGAATTTAAAAATAACCAAGGCAAAAAGTGATGGGAAGTGTTTCAAACTCAGTGTTTAAATCTAAGAATTATAAAAATGTTGTTGTTAATGTTTTCTTTATTCCCCCCTGGTCCAGGGACTCTGGGCCTGGGCATTACCCCTGAGCTATTCAGCTCAAGGCTACCACCCTACCCCTTGAGCCACAGTACTACTTCTGGTTTTCTAGTGGTTAATTGGAAATAAGAGTCTCATTAAAACAAAATGAGGGAGGGAGTGGGGGAGGGAAATGGGGACAAAAACATGAGAAGGGGTAGCAATGATTGTTAAGAAATGTACTTTCTATCTGATGAATATAACCCTTCTGTTAATCACAATTAAAAAAAAAAAAGAAAAAAAGAGTCTCATTAACTATTTAGTGCATGGGCTGACTTTGAACAGCGATTCTCACATCTGAGTATCCTGAGTAGCTAGGATTATAGGTGTGAGCCACTGTACCTGGCTATAAAAGTATTTTACAACAATGCTTTCATAATACGCTTCCAAAACTTATCTCATGAGTACCTTAGCTTCTATTGAGAACTAATCTATGGAAACCTTGAGTGGGCTTTCAACACTAAAAATATTGATTCCTACTTTAATTCTTCAATGATATATCTAGATATTGGATAGAGAAATATAAGTATGTTAGTACAGAACCACTGGGTGTTACCCATAGGGAAGAAATTTATATAATTTTTTGAGTTAATTGATTATCTGAATGATGTCATGAATCAGTGATGTTTGGATACTCATGGGAAATAATGCAAACTATTTTACAAGATGAGCATAGGAAAATTGTTTTACACTGTTGAAAATATTAATTTATTTCTAAAATGAGCTTTCCAGTATAGGTTTTTATTATGTAGTTAGACCATAACTCCCTAATCAATAAAGTAATTCTTTCCCCAAGGACATGAAAGAGGAGAGGTAGAAAAGTTGATGTGAAAATTATAGTTAAGGAGCTTATAATAAGTCCAGATTAATAAATCTTTCTAAAATATATTTTACTAAAAATCACTAGATAATCTATTTATGGAAACTATGAGGAAAGATAAAGTTTTGACTCTGCTTTTACCTGAAGAATGAGCTAAGTGACACAAGACTGCCAAAAAGCTCTTAGCATAGCTCAGGTGTTAATGTAACTTCATCCTAAACCCAAGTCTGGAAATTGAAAAATAAAAATTAGCAAATAAATTAAGATTAGGCGTGGCAGCTCACATTGGTAATAAATACTAGGTACTCTGGAGGCTGAAATCTGAGGATTAAGGTTCAAAGCCAGCCCAGGCTCAAAAGGACTTGAGACTCTTATCTCTAATTAACCTCTAGAAAACAGGAAGTGGGGCTTGATCAAGGGTAGGCAAGCATAAGGTGGTAGCCTCCTGCTGAAATGCTCAGAAACAGTGCTCAGACCAAGTTCAAGCCCCATTTCACAAAAATAAACAAACAAGTAAATAAATAAAATAAAAATTAAAAATTCATGTGTGAATTTTTAAAGACTTAATAAATAAAGGAAATAGTGACTTTAAAACATAATTATATGTATTTAATTAAAACTATTTCATATCCTTTATTCAACAAATTTATTTTGTCCACTAAGTGGCTTAAAAGATGTAACTTCCCTCTAAAGGAGCACAGAAAATTACACACTCAGTCCATTATGATATCATATCCTGGGAAGGCCTCACTAAAGACCAAATAAAGAGGAATGCTATAATCAGTGTGTTTATGGAGCTAAATAGATCTTTTAAATAGACAGATATTTAGATAGATAGATAATATAGGTCATATATACTGCATATTTAACCTACTACCTTAGATATTTCAATACAGCAACAGAAAAAAGACTAGAAAATACATGCCAAATAAAAAGGGATGCTGTAATTAGTATGTTTATTGAGTTAAGTAGACTTTTTAAATAAGTAGATAGATAGATAGAGAGATAGACCCTACTACCTTAGATATTTTGGTACAGCAACAGAAAATAGATTAGCAGATGCTAGAGCTCTATCACTTGAGCCAAGCACCACTTCTGGTTTTTGTGTTGTTAATTTTAGATAAGAATCTCATGGGGACATTTCTCTCCAGGCTGGCTTCACATCGGGATGCTCAGATCTCAGCCTACTGAGTAGCTGGGATGACAGGTCTGAGGCATTGGCACCTGGCTATGCTGGTTATTTTTAAAATTGGTCTTGCTTTCTACCAAGGCACATTCCTGGCCCATTATGGCCCTCCCAGACCCTTAGATGGCAGTTGTATACCACCATACCACTTCTTCCACTGAGATGAGATCTGGTGGACTTTTCTGCCCAGGCTGGCCTAGAACCATAATCCTGATCTCAACCACTTAGAGTTACAGGGTTGTGCTGCTAGGACTCAGCTATATTTTTACTATTTTATTGTCAGTGGTATGGAAATGCACAATCTATTCAGACTAACATTTTTATCTGTGTTGAATCTGAAAATGAGCCAGAAAATAAATCTTGCTAGGCACTGCTCTAAACCCTATGGAATAGACTAGCTTTCATCATTTTTCACTTCACTACCACTTATTGCTAGAAATAGACAATACAACCTGGGACTGTAAAAAAAAGTAACAGAAAAAAAATCAACAATTCCATTGGATCTTGTCAATATAGCAGACTTTTGTATAAAATATAATGATAATCATGTTTTGTAAAACCTTACTGAAGCTTTTGTGGTGTCAGCAACATTCTGTCTATTCATCAGGAAGTATTGAATGCTGCCTGGAGGGCATGTTTAGCCTTCCACAGAACAAAGTAGAAAAACAAATTGGGCAAGCATTTAAAAAAGCAAGCCAAGCAAGTCAGACACACATAGTGGCACATGTTGGACAATGAACTGATGGATGGCAATTCTTCATGTTTCTTTGATGTGGGGTTAATTGTTGAATATAGAGAGGCTTGTGTGATTTACCAGATGGAATTTGCTTTTGCATTCTGTTCATGTTAAGACAGACTACTGAATAAAGTATAACTTACAACTTTGCGCCTTGGGGTTAACGAATGAAGCCACATTTCTTTATATAAGCAGGAATTTGGTTTTCATTTTAAAAACCTTGTAAGACCATAGAAAAGTTTTGCGTTGCAGACATGGGATTTTTTACTTAGAAATGCTTCCTGAGAAGGGAGTGCTTGGCTCACTAATATTCAGCAATTTGTTGCAAGTAGTCAAATAATATCCCAGAAATATGAGGATTTTTGTGGTCACAAGCACAGTGCATGCATTCTAAGAAACCAGACCTATGGTTTTGGCATTTTATAGCAGTATCCACTCTGTAATAAATTAATACTTTTCTTGAGCTGGTGCAAACAAATTTCCACATTGGTCTTCCCAAGAAGAAACAGAATAATTTTCAAAAACAAATACTTTAAATGCTTCCAAGAACAATGACTTGAAATAAATGATATACATTTGTAATGTTCAAATGGCAAAGTATATTTCTGTACATGTTTGCATATTACGCAGTGAAGACAAGTAGATGGCTCAATAGATGAAACATGTCCCCGAATTGTATACCTTTTATAATATCAAATCATATTTGCATTCTATTACAAATATCAGATTATATATCAGATACTCCCCTAAAATTCCTTGATACAAATAAACTGCAGTATCCTTCAACAGGAGGTGACAGACCACCAGTCTTTCATTCAGCCAAGTAAGGAAATTTGAAATCACAGCATTTTCCCTGCCTATTCCTTAGACCCTCCTCAGAATTCTGCTTACAGACGTGGTCCACAGTACCCACAGTTATAATAAGAGTGACAAAGAGGGAGAGAGTGTCTTGAACTCTGGCCAGTCTTTTTATTATTTATCTCAGTTCTAATATAATGATTAATATTAATAATGTAAATAAATATCAAGCATTTTTAATATTTTCAGACTTTTGTTATTTGCTGCTACCTGATTCTCTTCTCATTTTTGTCTTGTTATCAAATATGAAACAATTTTATGCATTTCAATGAAGATCAGGTTTTGGTTATTCACCTAATGGGAAACGTTAGTAGATAGGGGATGAAGAAACAGTAAATTTCATTAAAAACAACAGCAACAACAATAAAACTTAACTGTGGAGTCCCTCTGAGTCTCCTACCTGTACAAGTACTCCCAACTTCTGCCAGGTATCAGTTTCTCCTAAGAGTATCACTGCATGCTGACCTAAGGAGTACAAGCAAAGCTATTTTCAGATACATACATATATATGCATATATTTTCTGGGGCTTGAACTTAAAACTGAAACTGTGCCTTTCTCTGTCTCTGTCTCTGTCTCTGTCTCTCTGTGTGTCTCTCTGTGTCTCTGTCTCTGTCTTCTCTCTCTCTCTCTTCCTCTCTCTCTCTCCCTCCCTCCCTCCCCCCCTCTCTCTCTGTTAGTAATCTACCACTTGAACCACAGATCCACTTCCAATTTTTTGGAGGTTAATCAGAGATAAAAGTCTCATGGACTTTCCTGCTTGGGCTAGCCTAGAACCTAATCCTCAGATTTCAGCACCCTAGTGACCAAGGTTCACAGAGCCACAAGTATGCTGCTAAATATTTTTTGAAGAGTTTTAGGATTTATGCTCTTCTAGGTGCAAAGAATGAGGATAAAAAGGATTCACTAGGTTACTCTCACTGCCCACGTCTTAGATCCAGATGGTCAGATGGTCAGTGGTGCCCCAGTGTGAAAGTCTTTCCTTAATCCACACTGTTGCCTGAAGGGCCAGTTGAGCTGCTCTCTTAAACTGCTGCAGTGCTGCCATGTTGGTTCACCATCATGAGCTGAGATCATCTGCAGATACATTCAGACACATTGAGTCAAGCCTTGAGTCACAATTGATTATGTGATCCCCGTGCATATGACCAGACAACCATCGACAAAAGGCCTCTAGGCAGATGCACATCCTGAGCTCTTCTGGGTTGCATTCCTCTCTTCTGCCTCCTCTCCTGGGGTTTAGGGGTGGAGCTTCCAAAATCAGCTTCCTTTCCCACTCCCCTCCCCCCCGGGTTAGCCTACCAACCTCTAGGAAGGAAAGGATGAAGAATACTACTAATAGGGAGGCTGTACCATCCATATTGATTGCCAAAGTTAAGGGAATCATTCACATGAAGTTTCTGGAAGGCACTTTGAACAGAAGAAGCAAGGCAACAGACAATTTTTAAGAAAATAAAAGTTTGGCAAAGAATCTAGTAACAAGCTCCTGCTGACTAGAGGTCAGAATCTTATTCTGTTGAAGACTTCTGAAAGCTAGCAAACAGAGAATCCATGCTCTGGGTCAGTAAACTCAGAGATCCTCTGAATCACACACAAAAAAAACAGGTATATGTTTTAGAAGACACAGATCGGATCGCCTGGAGCTCTGATGTAAAAGCTAAGAAAAGATGGAGTCTCAGCTACAAAACCAAGAGATTATTAATGGACCTTCTTTGCTTCCTTTGTTTTATCTGGGACAGTGGTAAAAATTGGTGTTCACTCACCATCCACTGATTCTTCAACTATCAACTTGGATGCTAATCTCCACCAGACATACTATCACAGACACATCAAAATACAACTTTCCTAGTGATCTAGGTGTTCTTCAGAAAAACCCAACTTGACCTATAAACCTGTTCAGCACAGAAAGGATCTTTGTCAGTCTTGCCTCTTAAACTTAGAAGAATTATTCTATTTTTCCTTAAACAACCTAGCTGGATTTCTTGTTGGAATTGTGTATGATAAAATCTCCACTGAATAATCTTGAGATTTTTTTGTTAGTTGGAAGTGTTTGCTGTTGATTTTTTTAGACTGACTAGATGAAATAAGGATGGGCAGTGACTGTGGCAATATGAAAAATGAATTTCAGTTGATTGACTTTGGGACTTAGATGGCTATTGCCTAGAATTTGTAGATTTCCTGTGGTAATATGGCCATTTTCACCATTTTGATTCTGTCAATCCATGAGCAGAGCAAAATTTTCCATCTTCTAATGCCTTCTTCAATTACTTTATGGTATTGAGTTTTTCATTACAAGCTTTCTTGTTACACGTCCTTATTTAACTCCTAAATATGTTTTATTGTTTCTGACACCATTGTAAATAGAATTATTTCCCTGATTTCTTTCCTGAAGTTAGTGTATAAGAACTTTTTTTTGAGGGGGTGAGCATTCTTTTATATCCTACTAAGTTCCTAATGATGTTTTATCCAATCTAGAAGCTTTTTCATTGAATTTCTAGAGTCTGTTAAGTATAAAATCAAACCATCTGCAAATATGAAGAATTTGACAAGAAGAAAGATATACTACTTTGGCTGAGCAGGTGTTTTAGAAAACTACAATTGATTGAGAAATCCTAAGAGCAAGAGGATCAAATAGAAAACAGAGGCCAAGCCCATAAAGGGCTTCAGAGTTTTCTAGCCTCTGGAATGCACAAGTAAATTCACAATGGGGACTGAAAAAGCCAGAAAAAAAATGGTCCTCTACCACAAAAGATAATTTTCAAACCTTTCCTAGTCTAACCCATCTTTTTTTACTAATAGGAACCTAGGACTTCAAATTCAGTTTCAGTTGGGCTGCATTGTAGCTTATATGCTGTGCAATTAAAACTTTAACAATCAAGATCTCTTCTTTCCATGCTTCAACAGATTATCATTTTCAGCCCTGACTCAGAAGTCGAAATCACCAATGTGTTTACCATCAACCAGTCAGCAGTGAAGGTAAAGCATGTAATGGCTTGTATTTGTGGGGCCGGTAGAAATCCAGTGATGAACGTAATTGTATCCAAACCACCACAATACTGTTAGGGAAAAACTTACTTGTGACACTAGTCTAGAATGGACTTCATTCCATGTTTTTCTAGGAGGGTATTCCTTAGTAAAGAAAGAATCTGAGCTCAACTCTGAATATAACAAAGGAAACCACATTCATAGCTAACAATCAGGATATGACTAATGGAAGCATATGAAGAACTTAATCAAGTTTCTGACGGATATACGGAGAAACAGAGACAGGAGTAGCTGGAATCTGAATAAACTCACTAGAATTAGCAAGAAAATTGCTAGATCAAGTCTAGATCAAGACGAGCTTGATGGAGCCTGACCAAAATTTGGTTAAGGATAAGAATTTTGTCAATGCGGAACAAAATAGCAGCACTATAAAAGACCGATACAATGTCAACTCGTAATATCGTAAAAATATCACAGATTAATCAAGTGAATAATAAATGCCTAAGGAAAAGTAGGAAATGTTAAATTTTTACTCACAGCATCATTGAACATGAAGGTTTCATCTCACAGTATATGACAAGAACTCAACTTCTTCCCAAGTTGACTAAAGTATATAAAGCAGTATTCATTCATCTCTTAAGATGTTCATGAAAAGAAAAAGGATATTTCATATGATGGTTAGCACTTAATCTCCAGATGTTTATATAAAGAAGTTTAAATAAATTATATGAAAATGAGCTTAGCATAATTTATCTAGAAATTAAAATATATGCCAATAATGAAGCAAATAAGAAGCTTATTGTCCCTTCAGCAAAATTATGAGACCCAAATTCCTAGAGGATTGTATTTTGATAATTCAAGTATAAAAGCAGCCCAAATTAATGATAAGGGAGAGCCTTTTTGGAAGATATATGTAATATCCAGTCAGAATTTACAACATGTCTCAGCTACAGTGACAATTGCTGAAGAGTAGTTGAGTCATTGTGTGTGTGTGTGTGTGTGTGTGCACTATTACTAGAATTTGAACTCAAGTCCTGCACATTCTCATTTAGACTTCATCCTCATGGCTAACACTCTACCATATGAGTCACAGCTTGATTTCAGCTTTTTGATGTTAATTGAAGGTAAAGAATCTCACAGTATTTCCTCTCCATTGTGGGTTTGAACTGCAGTCTTCAAACCCAGACTCCTGAGTAGCTAGGATTGGTGTTTGAGCCACCAGCACTCAGATCACATTTTATTCTTGATGTTAATAACTGTGTCTCTTTTTTTGTTGATTTCCAATCATCTTACAAAAGACATTTGACTGAGCTTTTCTAAGAACTAGCATTCCATTTAGTTTTATTCTTCTTTCTTTTAGTCTTTGATTATTTCACTTATTTTTTTTTTTTTTTGCCAGTCGTGGACTTGAGCTCAGGGCCTAAGCACTGTCCTTGGACTTTCTCAAGGTTAGAGCTCTACCACTTGAGCCTCAGCACCATTTCTGTTTTTTTTTTTTCTATGTACGTGGTACCGAGGAATCGAACCCGGGTCTTCGTGCATGCTAGGCAAGCACTCTACCACTAGGCCAAACTTCCGGCCCCTATTTCACTTATTTTATTTTTACTTTTTATCTTTGGTGGTGTCTGGAATTAAATTCAGGTCCTTATGAATACTAAGCAGTACTACCATTGATTTTCATCCCTAGCTTATGATATAGTGGAATAGGTTCTTGCCATTTAGCTCATGCTGATTTTGAACTTTCTGTATAGCACAGACAGGACTCAAGTTCAGAGTTCTCTTGCTCTTGACTGTTAAATAGAAGAGGTAGAATACCTATCAGATTGGGCTATTTTTTTCTGTTTTCTTGAGCCCACATGGTTTATAATAGGCATTTCTTGTTTTAAACATAAACAACTAATATTGTAAATTTCTGTTATTTAAGTATTGCACTGCTTGCATCAAATTCCATGTTTGTGTATTGTAGGTTTCAGTTTCATTCCTTTCAAACTATTTCCCTAGTAGTATCCTTGCATACTTGAACCCATGGTAGATCAGTAGAGTATTTAACTTCCAAATAGTTGAGAGTTTTTAGGGTCTTTCTAATGTATTATTGTTATCATCAACGTATATGCTTTGCATAATTTCAGTATTTTTATATTCAAGAGACTTACCTTATGACCCAAAATATTCTGTCTTGGTAAATATCCTGCATGCACTTAAAAGAAAAAAACTGTTCCCAAAGTAGTTGAGTGGGGTATTCCCAAACCACCAGAATTTCGGTGGCAGACTTGTAAATATCTTCTTTATTCACTGATGTTCAGTTTATATATTCCATCGCACACTGATGGATGAATATTAAAATCTTTAAGAAAGATTTTGTTCTAGTTCATCAATTTTTCCTTCATTTATCTGAAATGTATTTGGCGTAAGCATATTTAGGATAGTTATTCTCCCTTTGACAAACTGACACTACATCAATTATTTAGATGTCATTTAACATATTACTCTAAGGACTGTTGATTAATTTTTCTATAGTTTAGATTTCATTTTCCTTCCACCTTTATATTTAAAATGAACTTCATGTTGACAGCTACATTGTTATCTATGTTGCCTAAGATGTTACTTTGAAACTTAATGGCTTATTTATTAAGTCACTGAAGTTTGGGTCATGACTTAGGGAGCAGTTTAATAAAATAACTGTACTACCTTCTTTCTGCTCTTTCACTATATCTATCGTCAGATCTTGAGTTATCTTTTCTGTTTCCTATCATTCTTTATTTGTGCATATTAGCAGAAAGTATATTAGCATTTCAGATGTGTTATATTTTTCATCTCAATTTTTTGATATCTGCGTTTTTCATGTGATTTCTAAGTTCCTCTGTTTTCAATCTGTGGGTCATAATGGTAGGTGTTTTAATATGAGTAACTGTTAATTCTATCATTTGATGACTTCTTGATTTTATTCATTTCAAAATATATTGTTCTGGTTAAAGACCATCTTATTCTACATAAGAATGACAGATCTTGTTTAGTGACTACTAACTAGTTTGAATTTAGTCTCTTGTACTTGAGTCTATCTTCTGAATGAAGAAATTATATGTGGGAAGGATTTCAGGAAGTGAAAAAATGTGGAACCTAAGCCTTTAGGCAGATGCCTAGTGATGCTTGGAAGTAATATAATGAATCAATAAAAGAAAGAATTCATGGATGCCTATGAAGAAAATAATATTAGAAATAATATTACAGAATAATTATAAAACAAGAACGATTCTAGAAATTACTATTCTTTTTCTTCAGCGATCTGCAGTTATTCTGATAGGCTTTCCCCATACTTTTTTTGCAGCTTTCAATATTCTTTCTTTGGCTCCAATGCATACTATTCTAATTTTAATTTGTCATAAAGACATTTTAGTCTGGTATGTTGGGTCTGTTCTAAGGGACGCTAGTACTTAAATAAGCTTCTTTCAAGAATAGGCGTGTTTAGTTGAATGTTTCCTGTCTCCTTTTCCAGTGCACTCTGAGCTTACAAATTCAGTCTTTTAATGGAGTCCTGAAGTTCTGGTAAATTCCTTTTTTGTGTGTTTCTTTGGTCTCTTCTTTTCTTACTCTTTCTACTAGGTCAATCTAATCAATCTCTAAATCCTGAAATTCTATCCTCTGTGTTATGTACTCTACAGCAGAGGCTTTCTACTTTGTCTTTTATTCTCTGGATTTTAATTTGACTTGCTTTTCATTCCAATTTTTCTACATCTGTAAGCATCAGTACTCTGAAACGGCTGTGTCAAATTATTTTTAGAATGACCATGAAACATATTGCATGATGAAGCAAATAATACCTGTACCCTCACATACTATACTTGAAACCGAACTCTAGCTAAAATATTTGAAAGGTTATATTCCTTGTTACATATGTCATCTATCATATTACAATATATTAAAGATATCATATACATGCATGATGAACTTTGGAGTCCAAAATTAACTAGTAGTAATTCGGTGACTCTTTTCTACAGGCGAGAATGTTTAAATTTCACCAAATAAAACATACTTTTCAAATATTGGATAAAATGAGATGCTTGAGAAAACGTTCTACAGTTTCATTCTTGGGAATTCTTGTCATATTCCTCCTATTTCTGAACTTGTACATTGAAGATAGTTATGTCCTGGTAAGTTTTGAGATTTCTTTTTTTTCCATTACAAATAAGGCTGAATGGCTGAGAGTTTGGCCTAGCATGCAAAAGATCTGGGTTTGATTCCTCAGTACCACATACATAGAAAAAAAAAGCTAGAAATGTTGCTGAGGCTCAAGTGGTAGAGCTCTAGCCTTGAAAAAGTCCAAGGACAGTGCTCAGGCTCCTAAGCCTCAAGCCCAGGACTGGCAAAACAGAAATAAGGCTGAAGTCCACCTACTTTTGTGTTGTCAACTTAACTTTAATTACAGGCTTCTGTTGTAGTCTTTGCTTGGGAAAATAGTTCTATATATTTTTTTGTGCACTGACATTTTTTTCTTAGAAGATTGAATTACTCTATCTTAGGTTAGCCTGGAATCAATGACTATCCTGCTACAGGCATATAATATGCCTTCTGGTTTTATCTTTATTTATTGTGTTTGCATGGATTATCAACATTATGCAGATTTTATATTCCAATATATATTGTATACAATGTCTCAAATATGTACATATAATTACAAAGATTAGCCATTCTTATGCTGAGTAGTTTGAATTTGCTTAAGAAATGTTACACTTTTCTCTGTTTTCCTATATTATCAAAATTTTCAAAATTGTATTTTCCTAACTAATCATATTATTTCACTTTGTTATTTCATGTAATCAATATTTTTACAAGCTGTGATTCTTCCTTGTGATTCTGAATTTTAATATATATATATACTCATTATAATTTAAAATATTTCCAAAAGTAGATTTTGACATGGAGACTGTCCTATAGTTAAAAATAGATAAGAAAATTAATACATACTGTCATATGGATTTATATCTTATATGAAATATGGAAATCCACCAAAGGAATTCCCTGGATGATTCAGAGAAACAAAAACATTCCTTGCTGTTATTTTTGTTATTACTGTTATAGGGATTACATCATTATATGCCTACAGTTAATATGATATTATTGGTGTTTTCAATTTTTTTTAAAAAACAATTGTAATCATCACTTTACTTATGTAACTGTAACCCCTTGCTCATCACCTTTGCAATAAAGATTATGTTTTTTTATTTTATATTTTTTATTGTAATTAATAAAAGGGTTACATGATGTTTGCCAAATGGAAGAAATGGTGTTTTCAATTTTTAAAATGTAACTTGAGCCTGTATGTCTTCCTAATCTGTAGGTCATTATGATAATTCATTGATTTCAAAAAGTCAAAAAAATCAGAAAGAATATTTCCTAATAAAATGTTTAGTTTATTAAGCATGCCATAATTTAAGAATTGGCCTACCCAGACACTGGTGGCTCACTCCTCACTACTCAGTAGTTTGAGATCTGAGGACCATAGATGGAAGCCAGCCAAGTTAAGCTAGAAGAACAAATAGATACCTGGCACAGTGGCCCACATCTGTAATCCTAACTACTCAAGAGGCTGAGATCTGAGGATCATGGTTCAAAGACAGCCTGGGTACAAAAGAACCTGAGACTGTTATTCCAATTAACCTCTTGAAAATGGGAAGTGGAGCTTGGCTCAAGGGTAGGGTGGCAGCATTGAACTGAAGAGCTCAGGGCAGTGCCCAGGCCGAGTTCAAGCTCCATGAGATACATACATACATACATACATACATACATACATACATACATACATACATACATACACACAAATATATATATATATATAGAGAGAGAGAGAGAGAAAGAGAGAGAGAGAGAGAGAGAGAGAGAGAGAGAGAGAGAGAGAGAGAGAGAGAGAGAGAGAGAGAGAGAGAATAGTTGATAATAAGCCAGCCAAGCTGGATTCCAATAAAAGTCCATGAGACTTACCTTCTGGAAATCACCAAAAAGCTGGAAGTGGAGCTGTGGCTCAAGTGGTAGAGTGCTACCTTTGAACACAAATGCACAAGGACAGTTTCCAGACTCTATATTAAAGCCCAAAGACTGGTCAAAAATAGTTATTCATACAATTTTACCTCATAGCACATCCCCTTATAAGTCTTCCATAAAATCTTGCTTTCAAATGCTCCATCCTTAGATGGTGAAATTATTCAGAATCCTGGAATTTAACATTGCACATACTTTTTAGCACCTCATTTTAGATACTTCTCTATTCTTCCATGTACAATCAACTCACCATAGTTAAGTTTCCATAGAGTGAATTTGATTTAAGGGACTGTGATATGTATTTTGGGATAATTTATAACCTAGCCTTTAGGTTTAGGAAACAGGATTATAGAACAATTGGCCAAAATAATCTAGTTATTTTTTCTTAATGAATTTAGATTTATTAACTTTTATATTAATTCAATTGCTTAATGCACATTTATTCCTTGCATTTTGTCTAAATCAAGTCCTGTAAATCAAGCAAATGCTACATGTTGAATGCTAATTTTACTCTATGATTTCAAGTAAAATTGACCTGAAACTATTAATGTTTCATGTGAGCAGAACCAAGAAACTGCTTTAATGAAACAAGTACTCATAAGGTCTTTTGTAAATGGACTTACTTAAATTCAAGGTGAAATAGTAAAAGAAATAGTGTATATAAGTAAGACAAGCTCACATTATTTCTCTATTTTGTAACTATTTTCATTCTTACGTACTGAGCCTAGATGGCTAATGTAAAAAAGATGTAAAGAAAGATACTTTCTATGGAAGACTAGTTTCTTATTGAAATTTTTATTGTTTTATTTTTTTATACCTGATCATCATTTATTTCCTCCTGTTTTTTATTGTATTTTTTGTCAAGGTAATGTATATTTGTCAGGTTGGGGTTACATTACTTCTTACCATTGATAACTCTTCTCATATTTTTCTCTCAATTTCCCTCCCCCCACCCTCTCCCAAATATCTTGTTTCCCCCTTCCCTTCACTATTTCAAATAAACAAGTTGACATACATATATATATATATATATTATATATATATATGTATATACCAGGCATCAAAGTGAGATACAGTAACAATATGAGCTAAACCATTAGGAGAAAATAAAAGAGAAAAGGACTTCACATAGTACATCAACAAAAACAAAGATGAACCTCTTGTTTCCATATTCTGGAGTTCATTTAACTTAGCCCCATACTATATGGCCACATGCACTTACCTTTTGAGTATTGTGATCCTCTGCTAGGAGAATCCTGGATATGTACTAATTATTAGGAATGAGGGAAGCCAAGATTGGCCAATAGACACATGAAGAAAGCTCAACATCTCTGATCATAAAAGAAATGCAAATCAGAACAACTTTGAGATTCCACCTTATTTCAGTTAAAATGGCTATTATCAAGAAATCTAATAACAACAGATGCTGGCCAGCAGGGAAACTACTGCACTGTTGGTGGGAATGTAAACTTAT
The DNA here is from genome assembly GCF_031878675.1 of Megascapheus bottae. NCBI lineage: Eukaryota > Metazoa > Chordata > Mammalia > Rodentia > Geomyidae > Megascapheus > Megascapheus bottae. The sequence continues at coordinate 71,710,611 of NC_143510.1, read as the reverse complement.
ACAACCACTCTGGAAAGCAGTATAGCAATTCCTCAAGAGACTAAATATAGAGCTCCTTTTTTTTATTGTAATTAGTAAAGGGGTTACATGATATTTGCCAGATAGAAGGTGCATTAATTCACATACATTGATACCCTTTCACATGTCTTGGTACCCATTTCCCTCCCCCCCCCCACACCCCCTACCCGTCTTGGTTTTCCCCCCTTCCCTATCAAATTTCAAACAACCAAATACAAATAAATTCAATATATCAGATAACAAAGTGAGATACTATAACAATATGAGATAACCAAAGGACAGCAAAGGAGATGAGAGACAACATAGTACATTAAGTACAACAATCATTTGTTATATGGCTTTTGTTTCAATATCCTGGAGGTAGAGCTCCTTTTTAATTGAAATTTCTCTGAATATGTTTTCAATATATATTTACTAGAAAATTCTGTCTAAAGTTCACTGTAAGCTGAGTTTTATCCAAAATTCCCTACAAATAAAGATTAGAAGCATTGTTAATTGTTAATATTACATTTCATAAAAATATTCTCCTAATTATATACTGTTTGAGAAATAAAAACTGTAATATAATGAGGTTATTTTTAACAGTTGAGACTCATTTGTGTTTATTTTTGATAAATTTATGTTATGAGTTTCTGTCTTTCCTCCATAATGCACAGTGAATACAAATTTTAAACATAAAATTCAGTAGGTTATTATTTTTCCATTGCCCTGATATTACTCAGTAATAATAACTACATTTCAAAGAAATCAGATAAACAGAACTAGTGAGGACCCTGGATTTCTTTAGAATATTCTGTTCTATTATTGGTGCTAGAGAATCATGGCCTGAAATCACAGATACATTAACAGTATAGCGTATTTGTCATGTATTAAAGAGATATATAACTTTAAATGAGAAGTCAAGCTGAGTGGAAGAGACAAGTACTATTACATGGCATATTTAGTGGCATAAACATTCCATGCCCAATAAATTCATCCTTTTAGATGTGAGTATCTTCAAAAAACCACTGTGTATAGATTCACACCACCCCTAGTCCATTGAATCGCATTCCCATCCTAAAAAGCGATTGCCATAAAGCATTTTCTTCTTACTGAGAAATCTACTACACTGTAGTAGAAAAAGACAATGTTTAGGGAGACCATGGATGTTCAACCAACCTGGCTGACTCCAATGTCAGCTGAGTTACCTGGGTACACTGGAAGTGAAAAGAAGCTTGTTCTTGAAAATTTAATCAGCTACTTACCAGTTCCATTGTATCCAGGTGTTCTTCTGTGGTCTTGTCATAGAAAAAGCCTCATGATCAATACACTATTCTGAAACAGATTGTCAGTATCCAGTAACTTCTTCATAATATAACTTCACATAAAATGAATTCAGTATTGTAAATATTGTGCTTTTTATAAAAATTTCTGCTAAACTTTATTGTATATACTATTACATTATTATTACAGTAGCTGATACTACATTGCATGTCAAGTTACATTTGGACAATTCTAAATTTTTATTGTAAAACTTTAATCATTTTCTTACATTTGCTGACAGAAATAGATAAAATTATTTCTTTAAAAAAATGAAAGTGGGGGAGTTTGTCTTAGTAGTAGAGTGCTTGCCAAGCATACACAAAGACTTGGGTTTGATTCCTCAGTACCATTTACATAGAAAAATAAAGCCAGAAGTGGTGCTGAGGCTCAAGTGGTAGACTGCTAGTTTGAGAAAGCCTAAGTACAATCCTCATGCCCTGACCCAAGCTCAGGACTGGCAAAAAAAAAAAAAAACACATTAAAAAAATAAAAGCAGGGCTGGGAGTTTTGCCTAGTGGTAGAGCGCTTGCCTAGCATTCATGAAGACACGGGTTCAATTCCTCGGTACCACATATGTAGAAAAAAGCCAGAAGTGGTACTGTGGCTCAAGGTGAAGCTCTAGCCTTGAGAATGCTCAAGGAGAGTGTTCAGACCCTGAGTACAAGCCCGACAACTGCTAATAAATAAATACATAATAAGAAAATGAAAGCAATAAGTCAGTGAACATTACATTGATTTGTGTATATTAAACTTAATATCCAAATTTTAATTGTCAGGTATTTTGAAAGACCAGTTTTTCCAAATGATGTAAATGCTGAAAAGAATAATATAGTAATACAGTAAATAATATTAAACATAAAATTATTCTTAAATAGGAAATAGTTATAAATATATACATGTAAAAGAAAATCAGAATAAATTTTGATTTAATAAGGTTAACACTTTAAAAATCTTTTATGTTTCTAGTCACATTTTCTATTTTTATTTTGAAAATTTTTCAGTTTCATTATGATATGTGTTATATTAATAATCATTCGCATATCCAAGTCAGACATAAATATTTGAATGCATCAATCAAGGTGAAATTTGTATTTGAGTCTTACCCAGTATATTATAACAGAGTTTCATTTAAAGTTTTTTTTAAATTTCTGAATAATGTATAGAGGGGTTACAGTTATAATCACCCAGTAGTAGGTACATCTCACACATTGATAAGCCCTTCTCATGATTTTGTCCCCATTTCCCTCCTAATTATCTTGTCATTGAAAGTTTAAATGACAAAAGATTAATAAGACTAACAAAAATAAATAAATAAATAACTAAAGAGTTTAATTTAGTGGAAAGAGTGGAATAGAAAGGTGCTGGTGGCTCATACCTGTTATCCTCGCTACTCAGGGGGCTAGTATCTGAAAACTGTGGTTCAAAGCCAGTATAGGCAAGAAAATCCATTTAACCACCAGAATACAAGTGGCCCTCTGGCTCAAAGTGCTAGAGTACTTGCCTTGAACAAACAAATTCCTGGAGAGTGCCAACCCTGAGTTTAAGCACCATGACTGATTAAAAAAAAAAAGCAATAGAAAACCAAGAATGGGACAGGGAAGGGGGGAAAACACGATGAGGGGTGAGGATGGGGAAGGGAAATGGGTACCAAAACATGAGAAAGGGTATCAATGTTTATGAAGTAATGCACCTTCTATCTGGTGAGTATAATGTAACCCTTCTATTAATTACAGTAAAATTATATGAAAAAAAGAAAACCAAGAATGGAAAAGAGGAGAGGATAACACATACTACTGTAGGAATGCAGGTGAATGCTTATGCTTTTCACCTCATGATGTGAATAACTGAGGTTTATATAAATGTCCACATTGAAACTAAGACTCATAATCTCTTCATGTAATGAGTAACTTTGTTTAATCTACATACCTATTAATTATATTTTTACTCTAAGTAATTGTACAAAGGCACTATCATGTTACAAATTTGTTTATAAAAACAATGTGTTTTGACCAGTGGCTCTTTATTCTCCCTATTCCTCCTAACCCATTTATTTTCCTTAATTTTCTTAATTTCATAAAATATGTACTGAATACTACGACTGACTTCTTCCTCCCCCCTTCTTTTCTTTATTGGTAAACCCTTCTTTTTGATACCTTTCCCATCTTTCGAGTTCCATTTTCCTGGCACTCATCTTATTAGACCATTAGTTTTTCTAAGGAATTACGCCATTTGCAGGGCGAAGTACAGTTCAGCAAAGTATTTACAATATCTTGGGTTCCAGCCCCACTGCCAGAAGAAGAACACACACACACACACACACACACACACACACACACACACACACACACACTTGAATTCACCATTATTAAAAAAGAAAATAAAAAAGAATTCTCCCCTGTAAATACTATACTTTGGTTAATACATTTACATACACTTGTATTGTTCCCATATGTATTTACTTGTAGAATTATAGATTTGTTTTTGTTCTAGCTTCCATATTTTTATTTTATTTGTCTATTTCTTGGCACTTAGGAAGGTGACAAGCAACTAATAAGGGAAACATCCACACATCAACTGAATTCAGAACGTTATGTTCACACATTCAAGGATTTATCTAATTTCTCAGGAGCCATAAATGTCACCTATCGCTACCTAGCTGCAACACCTTTACAAAGAAAGCGTAAGTATCCTTATACTTTTAAATGAATAATGTATAAAGTATTTTGTTTGAAAAAATAGCTTCATTTCTGTAGCAATAAAAGTTTTATGAAATTTAATAACATAATATACACTTCCAAAAGAACTACAATATTGCTTTACCAGTTACAAATATTCTAATGAGGAAAAAATCAAATTTTAATAAATTTTCAACATTTGGTTGAAGTGTTTAGGAGATAAGAAAAATAAAAATTACTTTAAATTAAAAGTAAAACTTTAAGAATGATCATTTCTATGTTTTTAACTGTTATTTGGTTTTATTGTTGTTGACAGTTTAAACTAGTAGTGGTCAGAGTATTCTTTTACAGGACTATTAAAACCTCTATAAACCAGATAGATTAAAGACAACATTTTTCCCCCTATCTCATAGTTTTGGAATCCAGAAATTAAAAATAACTAGCAGGTTCACATTTACTTTCACTATTCTAAGTTAGAATCTGCTAACCTAATGGGCCATTTGAATCACTCCAGGTAGTAGATAAAGAATATTAGGTTGAGCATTAAGCATTGAGCTAATATATGGACAATCACCTACAGGTGGAAGGGACAAATTGCGAGTACCTAATATCAATCTTCTCTCAGATGATGTCAAGAAACCGGGGTTAAATAGATGAATAAGAAAATAGGAGTACATAGCAAACAGGTTGTTGTGATTGTCTCAGTTGAGAAAAGTAATACAATTCAGGTTAAGAACTGCGAAAAGGTTAGGTTTTCACTTGAGCTATTTTCTGTCTCCAAGGTGTCGCAGAAAGGTCAGCATGACCTCAGTGACTGCATGAGTGACTATGGCTTCCTGTTTCCCTGGTCTAAAGAATATTATGATCTTTTCAAGTGTGTGTGTATATATATTTGTGTGTCTGAGGGGGGGGGGCAGGGAGAGAGGGAGGGAAAGGAAGAAGGCAGCAGAAGTAGAGACAGAGAACACAGAGTTAGAACATTTTCAAGTTCTTTTACAAGCCTATCCTTCACTCTTCCATCATCCCATCTCCTGGCATTCTTTGCTTAATGGTAGTATATATCAAGACTATATGTCCATCACAAATGGCTTTGCTTTCTTTGTCTTATCCTTTCCCATTCTTTTTTTTTTTGTCAGTCATGGGGCTTGAACTCTGGACCTAGGTGCTCTACCTGAACAAATCAGCTCAAATCTACTGCCCTACCTCTTGAGCCACAGCTCCACTTCCCATTTTCTAGTGGTTAATTCGAAATCAGTGTCTCAAGTTCTTTAGTGACCAGGCTAGCTTTGAACCTCAGTTCTCAGATCTGAGCCTCCTGAATAGCTAGGATCATAGACGTGAGCCACTGTGCCCAGCTCAACTCCTCTCCTATTCTTGTAATGACACTGATAATTAATTGAAAAGCCCACACTGAAATCGAAAGAGTAATATATTTTAAGACTTGCTTTTTTTTTTACTAATTATATTGGCATATCTTCCTTCCTAATAAAATATCATTCTTTGAGTCCATTCTAATAAAGGATGGAATTCTTTCTGGTGCTCATGAAGATTTTCAAATTCTTTCATGTAGACATGAAACAGCCATCAATTTGGAATAAAAAATAAATTGGAGCCAAGGTGGAGCCTAATATATTGCAGATTTCCAGACTCCCTTACTTATAAAAAAATACAAATAATTTATGGAGCACTGAGAAAATAAGCTCATTTCTCCATTTTCCTTTTAAGCTATCAGTTATAATATACAGCCAATTTTTTTTTTGCCGTACTGAGCTTGAGCTCAGGGTCTGAGCACTCTCCTTGGACTTTCTCATGGCTAGAAGAAGCTCTGACCACTTGAGCCTCAGCACCACTTCCATCTTTTTTCTCTGTATGTGGTACCAAGGAATCAAACCTGGGTCTTCATGCATGCTAGGCAAGAACTCTACCATTGGGCCAAACTCCCGGCCCTTCACCCAAACTTTTAATGTTTCCACATGATAAATATGAATCTTATAATCAATAAAATGACAATGACATCATTTAAGTAGAACTCTTAAAGAGAACTTTTAAATAGATTATTTGGAGTGCATAAAAACTTTGTTTTGTAAAGAGTGTTTATCCAGAAGAGTTCCTAATTCTCAATTGAGGAGAATAATGTCAATTTGGATTTCTTTAGTTGCCTTTTACTTTTTTATTTCAAATATCTAGGTTTCTCTTGTTGAAACACTCATTTCTCTTTTCCATGATGCATTTATTAATATGTGTTGGCCGAAATACACCTACTTTATCCTAAAAAGCAATATTACACAAAGGGTAAGAGCACCACAACTTCAGTCTTGGTCCCATTCCACTTAGGCCCAGCTCATCTTCTTTTCCTGATCTGTAATCAGTGTCCTCTCTCAAAGATTTTACAGTATTCAAAATGCTCTGACAGATAAATTTTATAGACTCCAATTCTTACGTAGACTGCCTTTTATGAGTGAACTTTGTTATTAAAATGAAATGTAGCAGTCTACATTTTAACCATGCTACTAAGTAACATATTCATGTTCAATGGAAGTCAGAGTGGTAAGCCAAGCTATTTTAACCATGTGCAGAGACTGGATTTCTCTGATCACATAGTTAGAATAATTGTACATAGAAGGGCTTTATCAGTATTATAGAAATCATCATACCATGGAATTGTCCTTGTTAAATTAACAATCTTTGTGGACATACATGTTTACTCAATTTACTAATGTTGATTCAGGAAATTTTATGCAATTCTAAGTCACATGAGAATAAGATCTTTAGAAGAATAAAATATTACTATATAAAATATCAGTCACTTCTCAGATGAACTGGCTTTACTGAGACATTTTATTCACTAAATTCATGTCATTTAACTTTCAGATTTTTAAATGTCTGCATAAAACTTTCTCTAGACAAAACTAATTATGAGATATCTTCCAAAATAAATAAAACCATAATTATATGTTTTAAGACCATGGAATACATATTTATGTAGTGATGAAGTTTTTAAATATCTTTATTTCCTAATTAATATACAAGATAAAGTTCAGGATATAATTGTGAACTCTAATTATGAATTTTGTAGTACAAGTTCATGACATTAATCAAAGAAAAAGAAATGCATTATATGGAAAGGTTAAACATTTCTAAAATGTGTTAGTTTCCCTTTTCAACATTCAAAATTAAATTTCTATCTTCCTCAAAATTTCCTTCTACTTTTGCTGGTTAAAATCTCTAATGTTGGGGCCGGGAATTTGGCCTAGTGGTAGAGTGCTTGCCTAGCATGCACAAAGACCCGTGTTCGATTCCTCAGTTCCACATAAATAGGAAAGAAAAAAAGCCAGAAGTGGTGCTGAGGCTCAAGGCTCAAGTGGTAGAGCTCTAGCCTTGAGAAAGCCCAAGGACAGGGCTCAATCCCTGAGCTAAAGCCCAGGACTGGCCAAAAAAAAAAAAGAGTAAAAAAAAATCTCTAATGTTACCAAAACAATGTTACATAAACATTTGTGTTACTTAATCATATATGTTACCTAAATATACATTCTACTTAAACATGAGTATCACCTCTCCAATTAGTATGTGTAAGAAGAGCAATCTCAAATCATGACTCTTGTATCTCATAAGCAAATATTCACAGAAATATGACTACGTGTATGTGTGCATTCAGTACTATATATATTTACCTAGAAAATATCAGTAATGTTAAGTCCTTTGTACTTCTAACTTTTTCAAACCTTATTTCACATCTGTTTTCCCTTTGAATTCTTTTGTTTAGGATATCTAACAATTGGACTGTCATCAGTGAAACGAAAAAAAGGAAATTATTTACTTGAGACAATCAAATCCATTTTTGAGCAGTCCAGCTATGAAGAACTGAAGGAAATGTCAGTAGTGGTTCACCTAGCAGACTTTAATTCATCTTGGCGTGATATTATGGTCCAGGATATTACACAGAAATTTGCTCATCATATTATTTCAGGAAGATTAATAGTTATACAGGCTCCTGAGGAATATTACCCCGTTCTGGATGGTCTTAAAAGAAACTACAATGATCCAGAAGATAGAGTGAAGTTTCGCTCCAAGCAAAATGTAGACTATGCTTTTCTACTTAACTTTTGTGCCAATACATCAGACTATTACGTGATGCTTGAAGATGATGTCCGATGTTCCAAAAATTTCTTAACTGCAATCAAGAAAGTGATTACATCTTTAGAAGGAACTTACTGGGTAACCCTTGAGTTTTCTAAGCTTGGCTATATTGGTAAACTCTATCATTCTCATGATCTCCCACGCTTGGCACATTTTTTACTAATGTTTTATCAAGAAATGCCATGTGACTGGCTATTGACTCATTTCCGGGGACTACTTGCTCAGAAAAATGTGATCCGATTTAAGCCATCTCTCTTTCAGCACATGGGTTATTATTCTTCCTTCAAAGGAACTGAGAACAAGTTGAAGGATGATGACTTCGAAGAGGAATCTTTTGACATCCCTGACAATCCCCCTGCAAGTCTATACACCAATATGAATGTGTTTGAGAATTATGAAGCAAGCAAGGCCTACAGCAGCGTTGATGAGTACTTCTGGGGCAAGCCACCTTCAGTAGGAGACACCTTTGTTATTGTGTTTCAACACCCCATTGTAATAAAAAAAATCAAAGTGAGTACTGGAAGCGAGGATCGACAAAATGACATTTTGCATCACGGAGCACTAGATGTTGGGGGAAGAATGATGGCTGGAAAACACCAAAGCCAATGTGATTCATATGTAAGACTAGGGGAGTTCAAGAATGGGAACTTTGAAATGTCAGACGTAAATCAAAAAATCCCATTTGATATACAGTGTATGAGGATATTTGTTACCAAAACACAGAAGGAATGGCTGATTATTAGAAGTATTAGCATCTGGACTCCCTAACTGATTAAATCAGTATGTGCTGCTGAGGCAGGTCTTCCTGTTTCGTGTTTTGCTTATTTCCTTTTTCGTTATATTTGTATTTTGGTGGGAAAACAATGGATGACCTATTTTGCAAGTAAATAGTCCTGGAAATTTTGGTTTATAATAGTCAATACAATTCAATTCTAACATACAAAAGATTATTATCACTGATGAAGATAAAATATCATTCCATGGTGAATGTCAATTTTGCTTACATTTTTAAATGTTCCTTGCTTCCTAGTTTCAATTGATTATCCAAACAGTGACATAAAATATTCAAAAGGAGGAATTAATTACTTGATGCTGATCCTTGCAAAAAGTTTCAACTGTGTACACTCACTCAAAAAATTACAATTCATTGTATATTTGGATAGGATTGTACTAAGTACATGTGAATAGAAAGTTGGTTAGAATTCTAATCTTTTTTAATTTTTGTAAACTTAGTTTTCATTGACTTCTGTACATCTGCAATGAATAGTAGGACCTCAAAGGTGGGGTGTCTTTACAAAAGATTTTCTTGTGTTGTTATGGCTATGGAAAAAGAAAAGAACAGATTTAAAAATAACTTTCCCCTGATTTTAAGAAAGGAAATGTTGTTCATTGTTTAAAAACCTTTAATTGAACACTGTTAATAAATTTTTTGTGGGAAGAAGTCTTTTTCTAGTTTCCCTTTTGCAGAAAAAAAGGTAACATCAATATTTTCAGATTGCATTGGCTACCTTCTATTTAATACAAAATTATATATTAAAAAAGTCCTATAATTCATTCAGACACTTTGGTATATGCAGAGTTTTTTTGAAATTGATTTTATATTTTTTGTATTAAAATTTATGTGATTGAAATGATTGCAATTGATCATATAATTTTGGGGGGAGTCAGACGATGAGCTGTGCCACCTTGAAATAGCTAATATAATTATTCCATAAAGCATATTATCATATGGAATACTCTTATGGTATAGTACCTAAATATCAAGCACACTAAACTAAATTTTTATTAGAGCCTGGGCAATTGCTTTTCTACAACTTCATTCTAAGAGGACACATAAAGAACAGTAAGGGATGTAAAATAGTCCAAATAGTAGGATAAATTTATGATATTCATGTCTGATGAGTTTTTCTTCAGGATGTCCTGACTTTGTGTGCACTTATTCAACAATTAAGAATAAATTGTATCTTCAGATAACAAGTAATTAATCACATGTGAATATGGAATATGCAGTTGAGAGTCATATCTTTATTTCAAGGTGAGCAAAGAAAAATGGACTCATCATGAGGAGAAATATATTTGAAGATGAATTAGAATGCACACTTGTATAGTCATGTACATTTGTAATACATATCACATGTAGTGTTCATGTACATAGACACATCTAATACAAATGTGAGAAAAAGAATCATTTCTTCACTTCCATCCTGAAATTCAACCTTTGTGCTCAAAATGTTAGTATAATTTTATTTCCCTTATTCTCTTTCCAAAACCAGTAAACTTGAAACTTGAGGAGAATCATATTTTTGTAATTTTACTTATGTAATAGCTATTGTATTTTTTGTATCCAGTACTCTAGTTGTTAGAGAAAATATTAACCTTTAATAAGAAAGTAAATACTTACAGTCTGTGCCACATCCGGCCTTTAATGTCATCACTTAATACAGATACTGCCATGAAGCTTACAATTATCTGGAGGAAATTTGTCAAGAACTTAAAAGCTTGCTTTCTTGATTTTTCTATCCTGTCTTTTAAACTTGTGAATTGCACAGTTTTACACACACACACACACACACACATATATATATATATGTATAATATATATATATAAAACCTGTACATAATATGCTTATTTTCTTGCAAGGATACATGGAGCACAGTTATAGTACAAGCTTAGAAAGACACCGTCACATGTGATATCAACTCTCACATATTCTACTGAGAATGTATTTCCACAACTATGCTACTGGTGTATAACAACTTATTTGAATGCAGTGGGGAAGATGATTGAGGATCAACAATAAGTTGTATGTTTACCCAAAAATCATAAACACAATAGGATTCCACAAAGTCACTTTCATCTTCAGACCTTTTCATTACTAAGATAGACATTGTTGGTAGGTCATCCAAGGAGATATATCCATAGTAATATATATTTCCACATTATTAACTTCATTAAAATATATATATTTCAGAGTTACAAAATGAGACATGGCTAATTTCATGACTTATTTTTTTATTTTTTAGCTGTCCACTTACTCTTATTTAGTTTTATTGTAAAGGTAATATACAGAAGGGTTACAGTTATATAAATCAAAGAATGAGTACATTTCTTTTTGAACAGTGTCACTTTTTCCCTCATTTTTCCCAGTTTTTTTCCTCCCCCTCCCAGCTGACTCCCATACATCCAGATGCTGTCCCTAGGTGCTGTCCTGTAGCTTCTTTGCTCAAAGCTAATGCTCTACCATCTGAGCCACAGCACCACTTCCAGATTTTTTGAATAGGTTATTGGAGTTAACAGATCCCTGAGCTAGCTTGGAACCATAATCCTCAGATCTCAGCCTCTTGAGTAGCTAAGATTACAATCATGACCCATGGAAACTGGCCTCTTGAAATATTTCACTTCTTAACTTTTAAACAGGCCACATTTCAGATAATTTTGGATCTGAGTATCTTCTGAAGAATGAGCATATTTGAGAACAAGTATATTTGAATTATTACTCCAGCTTCCCTTTTAACAATGTCAGGATATTTTTCTGGCATTTTTACTAGAGAATAATGTTTATTGTAGAAGAATATAGTTAAAATAATCATAAGAGACTTTGTGACTCAACTTCATTATGATTAAAATAATTGCCTTAGGGCCAGGAGTTGGGCCTAGTTGTAGAGTGCTTGCCTAGCACGCACCAAAAGCCTGGTTCAATTCCTCAGTATCACATACATAGAAAAAAAAAAAGCAAGAACTGGCACTGAGGCCCAAGTGTTAGAGCTCTACCCTTGAGAAAGTCCAATGACTGCTCAGACCTTGAGTTCAAGCCTAGGACTGGTCAAAAAAATTGTAATATAATTCTAATTGATGTATTGACAAACAAAAGAATAGACTTTTCCTGATTATTTCAATTGTAGGGATGAGATAAAGTTTTTAGTTCTAAGGCTTGGTGTCTTGTTCTAAGGCAAAAGTTAGTTAATTGGGAAGCACTGAATGAAGAACCTTCCAGAATATGTTGTCTAGTTTTAGAGAAAAAGGTATTTGATATGCTAACCCAGAAATCATATATAACAAATACCCTAAAATGACAAAAGTACTCAATTTTATGGTCAATACCTAACAAAATGCTTAACAATAATTATGAGACAGTACAAGGAAACTCCAAACCCATTACATTATCTCACCTAGGTTGGATAATTACAAGATATTCAGAATTATTACCAGATTAAACTCTATTTTATCAGGAATTTTCTGGCACTGTGCCTATCACTAAAAGAAAAAAAATATTGCCAAACATTAAAAAACATATAAAGAAAGTAGACTTTTAGTAACTTTTCCATAGCCACATATCCAGTAAGTGACAAAGAAGAGATACTATTTCCAGTAAGCATATTTAAAAATCTCTGTCCCTACCCAATGTTATATATCACCTCCTAAATATAAGACTTTATTGAAAATCCATACAGCTATGATGTAATTTTCTGAAAGATATGACTATATTAAAGTAACATAAAGAGCTAAAAATGAATTTAATTAGTTCATTTATAGGAAACATTTTTCTAATTTTAAAAGAAAAATTTGTACATCTAATATACTTGCTTCTATCACTTACTCTACCACAGTCAATCATATCTTAATTTCAGTTAAAGAAACTCAGGCACTCTGATTAAAATAAGTACTCTAAAAGTTCACAATTCAGATTAATAATTAATTGTGTCCTAACACCTGGCCCAAAACTTAATAATTGTTAGTTTGTCAGTACATGAATATTTTGGTTAGTTAACTAAATTTTTCTTTAAATTATAGATATTAAATGGGAGAGGTTAATAAACATCAATACTCAAATTTACAGTTCTCCATTTTTGATACAATTGATATATACTTAATATTCTTCTAACGGAGACTTTAAACATTCAAATTACTTTAATTATTTAGCTTTTAAAATGAATACTTATGACAAGTCATCATGTCAAAAGTCAAGATTTACTTCATCATTTAATAAAATTATCAGTCTTCTGGAGAAAAAATGCATGCATAGTTTATTAAAAACATATATTCTTGACTATAGAACTATCACCAATAGATCTGAGATGGCGATAGTAATTGAATTTTTGGTATGTTTTAGATAACATTGGTTTAAATGTTGCATGAACTCCTTTCTGAACCCCTACATTGACCACTTGCCACTCTATATGAGAAATGGAAGTCACCATTTGTTTATAGATTCATAATCTCAGGGCCAGAGATAAGTAACTTTTTAAAAGAGTATTTTATTCTAGGGGTGATGTGTAGAGGGGTTACGGTTACATTTATTAGGTAGTGGGTACATTACTTCATAAACATTGACACCCTTTCCCATATTTTTCTCCCACTTTCCCTCCTCCCACCCCCCCAATCACTTCGTTTCTACTCTTTCCTTCCCTATTTCAAATGAACAAATTAACATATATACAATATACCAGGTACCAAAGTTAGATACAGGAACAATATGAGATAAACAGTAAGGGGGGAAAAAGGAGAAAATTAATGACTGTACATAGTACATTAAGAACAGCAGTCACAAATGTCAACCTCTCATTTGGCGTGTAAGCTTGTTCAACCACTCTGAAAAGCACTGTCAAAAAGCTAAACAATAGAGCTCCTTTATGACTCAGTAATCCAACTCCTGAGCATTTACACAAATGTCCAGAAACAAGGGCATACTAAAGCTACTACCACAGTCATGTTCACTGCAGCATTATTTACCATAACTAAGATATGGAATCGATACAGATGAATGGATCAAGAAGATGCGGTATCTATACACAATAGAATTCTTTGCTGCCATCAGAAAGAATGACATTACCCCATTCATAAGGAAATGGAAAAACTTGCAAAAAAAATCATATTAAGTGAAGTAAGCCAGACCCAAAGAAGCATAGGCTCCATAATTTCCCTCATTTGTAATTAGTACACATCTAGAATTCTCCTAGCAGAGTATAAGTAACTTTTTCCAGCCATACAGTAAAGATTCAGCAAAATTCAAACTATGTTAATTGAATTCCAGGTTTCTTGTATTCTATTTTTCTCTATTGATTCTCTAAATTATTGCTTCAAAATTCTGGTTGCTCATTGTGTCACCAAAAAAGCAATTTACAGCCACCTGCAAGAAAGCCATTTATTCATTTCTGAGTTATTATTAAAATCTTAAAATTGTTCAAAATTTCAACATATCAGTGTTTGTTTAATCCCTCCCAAGTTATCCTAATATGCAGCCAGAATTGAGCAAGGATTCTAACATCCCTTGTTTATCCAGGTTGTAAAGGTGGGAAGATCTCCACACAAACTTTTGTACTGAACCTGAGTCTTGTTTTAGAGAAGTAGGTAAGCAATGTTCTTTGAGACAGGGTCTTGCTTACCCATGCAGTTCAAGTTGGCCTATAACTTTCAGCCCTCCTGGCCTCAGCTTTCTAAATGATGGGATTACAGTCATATGTAACCACACAGTTTATTCCTTTTTATATGTAAACTTTGTTGCTGATTTCCTTTTTTTATATGTTGATAAAGATATATCTTTATCAATATATAACCACTGTACAGAATAATGAATTTCATTGAAACATTTTTCATACAGTCATTGGTATGAGTGCTGGCATATGTCTTTTTAATGATAAATTTTAAAAATCCTTATTTGAACTCATTAACTCTAACAGTGCCCTGTTTTCAATTAAAATACAAGACAATAAATGGGAAATGTTTCTACTAAACTGCTGCTAATAAAGTAAATACTTTCTTCTCATCAAATACATGGACACAAAACAGAAAGAGAAAGACAAACATTTATTTCAATAATGCATATTTTGTCATAAAATATAAAATAGTTGGATTGTTCTCACAAATATATATACATATTCAATTACTCATAGCCAGCATAATCCATAAACCTTAGTTTATGTTTTTTTCTTATAGAAACTAAGAACTTACAAATATATGTGTGTATATATATATATATATATCAAGTTTTCAGTTTTTTTTTTTTTTTGCCAGTCCTGGGGCCTGAGCACTATCCCTGGATTTTTCTCAAGGCTAGGGCTCTACCACTTGAGCCACAGCACCAGTTCTGGCTTTTTGCTACATATGTGGTACTGTGGAATCGAACCCAGGTCTTCGTGCATGCTAGGCAAGCACTCTACCACTAGGCCAAACTCCCAGCCCCATCAAGTTTTCAGTTTTAAGTTAACAGAGCACAAGCACAAAGGCTCGCTCTAGGAATATAAAATGTTAAAGTTCATTAATATGGATTTATATTCCTATTATGGAAATACAGTGTTTATCAACATATAAAAAGTGCATGAATCTTACAAAGGGCTAGTTAAATCTAAATGTACAAGGATAATAATGATAAGTAAAGTATACATACATAAATATATCACATACACACATTCATGCATAGGTCCATATTATTTCTAGCTCATATATTCTCCTTATTACATGATTAAAGAGAAAAAGTTCCATTTAAATTCACCTAAAAAAGTATAAACATTTATTTATTCTGAGATAACCAAATGCATTAGGTGATGTTTTCTCTTACTCAAATTTTTTTCACAATGTCTAGAGCTAAATTGCAGTATATTTTTCATGTAATTGGATAATTTTCTGTATTAGAATTATGGATCAAATCAGAGGATGGTACCTGCAAGAAGTTTCTCCTGTATCTACCCAAAATAACCATTGACTTGAAGTTAATTTTCATTCTGTACTCAAATGTATTTTCAAAACTTGATCTATATAAAATTAGAGTTTGACAGTATTCATTTGTGTCACATTTTTCTCTGTGCACATACTACTTGAAATAGCAAATATTAAGCTTGAATTTATACTTAAAAGATAAAACATACAGACTTCTTTTTTGCCAGTCGTGAGGCTTGAACTGAGGGCCTAGAACTCTACCACTTGAGTCACAGAACCACTTCCAGCATTTTTTTTATATATGTGGTACTGAGGAATCAAATCCGGGTCTTGGTGCATGCTAGGCAAGCACTCTCCCACTAGGACAAACTCCCAGCTCCCATACAGATTTCTTATAATTTTATAATACTAAGACAACCAATTTCCAACTTCTTTTTTTAATTTTATTTTATTGTCAGGATGATGTAAAGGGTTCACAATTAATTTACAAGAGAGTGAGTACATTACCTATTCAACTTGTCACCTCTTCTCATATTTTTCTCCCACTTTCCTTCCCTCATCTCAAGTTATAAAGTGCATTTCCAAAATATTATGAATCATGTGAATATTATTATTACATTGGTTCCCCCTTTGTCCTTTGTCTCATCATCTTGTTTTTCCCTTTCCCTTCCCCAATTTCCAACTTTATTAAACTAATGTAAAACTAAGTCATTTTGCCCTACTAAGAAATATATCATGATCTTAGGAAAATATCCTTTAAATCTCAGATGTTATACATGCACATACATGATTTACAGACAATAAATATACACAATTGACAACCACGAATGTCTCACAAACTTGTTCAGTGACTTAGTGTTAAATAATACTGATAATTGAAATATAAATTGATGTTTTAAAATTCCTAATGTTTACTTACTCATATTTGTGGATTCAAAGAATGACATTCGAAAGACTAAGAATGCTTTTGTATATATATGTAGCATATATAATCAAATAATATAGTCATGTTAGGTTGTCTCATTAAATAATATTAAGGATAATAATAATAAGCCACTTGGGCACTTTGGGTCAATATTCATTTTTTGTGGAATCCTAAAATTTATGGCAAATGAGTAAGGAGATAGGCAGATAGATAGGCAGACAGATACATACATGAATAGATACATACAGGGATAATACATAGAGATATGAGACAAGTTTAATGAAATGAATAAATGAAATTCTACTTCTTAGTAGAAACATCTCTAATATCAACTCTCTCTTCTAGCAAGATAAGCAAAAAGCCCACAGATTGGGAAAAGAGGTTCACTTGCTATACAACAGAAAAGGGCCTCATATCTAAAATACTAGTGGGTACTACACTGTTGATGGGATTGTAAACTTGTTCAACCACACAGTTTTACAGATTAAAGTACCTATTCATTCATCACATTATCAAAAGTTATTCACTATTCAATAGGTGAGTATTAGGAGGATTTCCAGGAAATCTAGGGTATTATTGAAAAGGAGAGATGAGAGAGAGAGAGAGAGAGAGAGAGAGAGAGAGAGAGAGAGAGAGAGAGAGAGAGAGAGAGAGAGAGAGAGAGAGAGGAGAGATAGCAAGAGAGGGAGGAAGAAGGGAGGAAGGGAGAGAAAATGAAGGAAGGAAGGAAGGAAGGAAGAACACAAGGTAGGAAGAAAGAAAAAAGGGGGAGCAGGGAGAAAAGAAGAAAGGAAAAATAAAGGAAATAAAATAAAAGAAAGTAAAAAATTAAGAGATTTTTTCATATATATTTATTGTAAGTAAGAGAAGGGTTACATTATATTCGCCAGATAGAAGGTGCTTTAATTCACATACATTGATAACTTTTCTCATGTCTTGGTCCCCATTTCCCTCTCCCCACTCCCACCCTCATCTTGTTTTCCCCCCTTCCCTATCCAATTTCAAATAACCAAGTACAAATATATCCAATATATCAAATAACAAAGTGAGATACTGTAAAAATATGAGATAACCAAGGGACAGCAAAAGAGATGAGAGATAACATTACACATTAAGGACAACAATCATTCGTTATATGGCTTTTGTTTCTATAACTTAGAGGTCCTATCATTTAGCATCATACTGTATGGCTTATGTATCTAGATTTTGCTCTATTGCAAATCTCTGCTAGGAGAGCCCAAGGTTTCTACTGATTATGACAAATAAGGGAAAGCATTGAGCCTATGTTCCTTTGAGTCTGGCTTACTTCACTTAATATGATTTTTTCTAAGTCTTTCCATTTCCTAACAAATAGGGTGATGTCATTCTTTCTGAGAGCAGTGAACAATTCCATTGTGTACAAATACCACATCTTGTTGATCCACTCATCAACTGAGGGACATTTGGGTTGGTTCCATATCTTTGCTATAGTAAGTAGTGCTGCAATGAACATCATTGTGCTAGTGGATTTATTATGTCCTTGTTTCTGGATGGTTGGGTAAATGCCAAGTAGTGGAATTGCTGGATCATAGGGGAGCTCCATGTGTAGTCTTTTGGGAACTGCCATACTGCTTTCCATAGTGGTTGAATGAGTTTGCATTCCCACCAACAGTGTAGTAGTGATCCCTCCTGGCCACATTCCCTCCAGCATCTGCTGTTATTAGTTTTCTTGAACCTGGACATTCTAACTGGAGTGAGGTGGAACCTTAGAGTTGTTTTGACTTACATTTATTTTATGACCAGAGATGTTGAGCATTTCTTCATGTGTCTATAGGCCATTCTTATTTCTTCTTCAGAGAAGACTCTCTTTAAGTCTTTGGCCCATCTTTTAATGGGATGGTTGTTACTTCGGAGATTAGTTTTGGTGTGATTCAATTTTGTGAGCTGTTGATATATTTTAGATATGAGGCCTTTATCCATTGTATGGTTGGTGAAGATCTTCTCCCATTCTGTAGGTTTCCTAATTAATTTACTAGGTATGTCCTTTGCCATGCAAAAGCTCGGCAGTTTAATGCAGTCCCACTTATCCAGACCTTCTCAGATTTTTTGACATATTTACTTCATCTGACCTTAGTGTATCTGACATAGTTAGAAAATTCCTCAGGATAATGTGCAAATAATGGCATGCAAATGAATTATCTTAGAGTTATTTGGACATAAAAAAGGAAGTTGATGTTGGTAGAGGATAAATACAGGGAAAAATTAAATCATATATAAAGATCAAACTGTCTTATTACTACATCCAAAACATCTTACCTTTCTTTTCTTAATTTTCCTCACATTCTGAAATAAGCATAAGAAAAAGGAGATGTCTACGTGTTCATATTAGGCTTTCATTTGAGCCCATAAAATCTGATTTGATCATTTAATTTCTTTTTGGTAATAAGATTATAAAAAGTTCAGTGTTTCGGCCTCCTAAACAATGCTCATGCCATTGAGAAGCTCAAGAATTGATTGTAAAACAATGGAGTTAAGATCCCATAGTTCACGCTTTGTAAATCTGACAGAAACAGAACTGAATGCTAATGAAAGTCAACAACCATTTCCCTACCTGCTCCCAATTTGTAACTCATGCCCTAATGTCATACATATTGCAGGAAAAATATTGTTTTCTAATATGTAGTCAGAAAGTCATTGGAGTGAGTATGGCTTGTTCTTTAAATTTGTAGTAAGTTGACTGTCTGATTCATAAATAAATACTGGGAAAAGTGCATAAATATAGTATTTTTTAAGTTGTGTAGTTTCATTAAATGAAGTGTCACGTAGTATATCAAGCCTGTTCTTAGTCACATCTTATGCAGGAACGCTAGGACCTCACAGGGTGTGCCTCATCATCCGATAACCCTCTCATTTGATGATACATGACTTCTGAAAATGAGGAAGAATTTTGTCAGTGGGTGTCTTTCACTTAACATCAAGATACTATTAATTTTGTTTTTGTTTTTATCGCAGCTTAATATGAAGTAAATGATGGAGCCATTCATATTATACCCAAATAATCAAAAATTGTTCATCCTACCCAATCCTATTGAACACTTTAAAGATACTTCCAAATTATGTGGCTGAATTTACCTAACAGTGTCAGGCTCAGGGATGAAGAATAATCATTCTTCAAAGTCTTTGAAAATTAAAGATAGAGAGAAAGAGAGAGACAAAGACAGAGACTCAGAGAGACAGAGAGACAGTCCTGTGATCTTTTTGTTTTAGAATTTTGTTATTTCTCTCATTTCTTTGAAGCCATAAATAAGTGTGATCTGTATTCAAGAGGGTACTTAGGATAGGAGTTGATCATTGTATTTAAGATTCTGCCTTCCTTGTCATTTTTTTCCCCTAAAATCAGATGTCTTATGTATAGTTCTGATTCTTTCATTCAGTGAGAATGCCATTTTTCTTCATGATTTAGCTATCCATATATTCAGGCCACAGGATAAAGATATTTCTTTTAGTAATTGTAATTATTAGAGAGGTTACAGTTATATTCACCAGATTCGCTGCATTACTTATCACCCATTGATATCCCTTCTCATGTTTTTCCCCATGTCCCTTCCCCTCCCCTCCCCTCATCTTGTTTTCCCCCCTTCCCTTTCCTATTTCAAATAAACAAATAAACATACACATTATACTAGATAATAAGGTCAGATACTGTAACAATATGAGATTAAGCAAGGGGCAACAAAAAAGATTAGAAATAACATAATAACAACAATCACATTATATGGCTCTTCTTTTCTTATCCTGAAGGTCCTTTCATTTAGCCTCACCCCATATGACCTTATGTATCTAGGTTTAGAACTATTGTAATCCTCTTCTAGGAGAGTCCATTGTTTGTACTAATTATTACAAACGAGGGAAACCATTGAGCCTATGTTCCATTGGTTCTGGCTTGCTTCACTTAATATGATTTTTTCCAGGTCTTTCCATTTCCTTACAAATGGGGCAATGTCGTTCTTTCTGATGGCAGCATAGAAGTCCATTGTGTATAAATATCATATCTTGTTGATTCAATCATCTACTGAGGGGTATCTGGGTTGGTTCCATATCTTTGCTATGGCAAATAATGCTGCAATGAACATCACTTGGCTTTGATTGAAATGAGTGCATGTGACCAAATAGTGAGGATGGGCAATCAGAAATAACAAAATTTAAAATGTGGGAAAACATGCTCTGCCTAACACTGAACTCCTAAACAGAGAAAAAGCATGTTACATCCTTGCCTGAGGCCATTGGCTTTTTAAGATGGGACCTTGCTCTGTAGGCCAGTCTGTTTGAAACTCTTGATACTCTTGCTTCAGAACTATAGGCATGAAACACCAGGCTCAATTACATTTTTGTTTTCTTTCTTCAACTCTATGATAAGAGAATTAACTGGTGGTTTCCTTTGACTTAATAGTGGTTGGAGTGCTTGAACTGATTGAATGAAAACAGAACTGTGAGACCTGTAGGAACTATGTTAAGAAAGGAGCCAGTGAGATGATGGAGGAGGTGATACTGACTGTAAAATATGGAAGTCTAAAAATAAATCTGCCCATTTACAACTAATATATAATAATAAAGAATCCTGGTATAGAAAAGAATCTTTTTTATTTTTATTTTATTTTTTCATATATTTTTATTGTAATTAATAGAAGGTTTACATGATATTTGCCAGATAGATGGTGCATTAATTCCCATACATTGATACCCTTTCACATGTCTTGGTCCCCATTTCCCTCCCCCCCCACACCCAACCCCCATCTTGTTTTCCCCCCTTCCCTATCCAATTTCAAATAACCAAATACAAATATATCTGATATATCAGGTAACAAAGTGAGATACTGTAACAATATGAGATAACCAAGGGACAGCAAAAGAGATGAGAGACAACATAGTACCTTAAGAACAACAATCATTCATTATATGGCTTATGTTTCTATATCTTAGAGATCCTTTCATTTAGCGTCCTACTATATGGCCTTTTGTATCAAGGTTTTGCTCTATTGCAAATCTCTACTAGGAGAGCCCAAGATTTCTACTGATTATGACAAATGAGGGAAACCATTGAGCCTGTGTTCCTTTGAGTCTGGCTTACTTCACTTAATATGATCTTTTCTAAGTCTTTCCATTTCCTAACAAATGGGGCAATGTCATTCGTTCTGACAGCAGCATAGAATTCCATTGTGTACAAATACCACATCTTGTTGATCCACTCATCAACTGAGGGACATCTAGGTTGGTTCCACATCTTTGCTATGATAAATAGTGCTGCAATGAACATTGTTGTGCTGGTGGATTTAGTATGTCCTTGTTTCTGGATGATTGGGTAAATGCCAAGTAGTGGAATTGCTGGGTCATAGGGGAGCTCTATGTTTAGTCTTTTGAGGAACTGCCATACTGCTTTCCATAGTGGTTGAATGAGTTTGCACTCCCACCAAACAGTGTAGTAGTGATCCCTCCTGGCCACATTCCCTCCAGCATCTGTTGTTATTAGTTTTCTTGAACCTGGACATTCTAACTGGAGTGAGGTGGAATCTTAGAGTTGTTTTGACTTGCATTTCTTTTATGACCAGATATGTTGAGCATTTCTTCATGTGTCTATAGGCCATTTTTTTCTTCTTCAGAGAAGACCCATCAATATCCCAATGTCATTCTTTAAAGAAATAGAAGAGGCAATCCAAAATTTCATATGGAATAATAAAAGACCCCGTATAGCAAAAGCACTTCTTAGCAGAAAGAACAGCGCTGGAGGAATTTCAATACCAAACTTTAGACTCTATTACAGAACTATAATTATCAAAACAGCTTGGTACTGGCACAAGAAGAGGCCTGAAGACCAATGGAATAGAACTGAAGACCCTGATATTAAACCACAGACCTATGGCCACCTAATCTGTGACAAGGGAGACAAAAAAAAAACAGAATGGAAGAAAGATAGCCTCTTCAACAAGTGGTGCTGGCAGAATTGGTTAAGCACCTGCAGAAAACTAAAGTTGGATCCTCTTTGTCACCCTGTACTACAATTAACTCCAAATGGATCAAAGACTTGGAGGTAAAAGCTGACACTCTGAAAACTTTACAAGAAGGAATAGGAGATACACTAGACCTCCTGGGCACAGGTTGAAACTTTCTTAATAAGGACCAAGAATCACAACAAATCAGGGAAAGGCTGGATAAGTGGGACTGCATTAAACTGCAGAGCTTGTGTATGGCAAAGGATATAGCTAGTAAGTTAATTAGGAAGCCTGCAGAGTGGGAGAAGATCTTCACCAACCATACAACAGACAAAGGCCTCATATCTAAAATATATCAACAACTCAAAGAATTGAATCAATTCAAAACTAATCTCCAAAGTAACAGCCATCCCATTAAAAGATGGGCCAAAGATTTAAAGAGAGTCTTCTCTGAAGAAGAATCTTTTCTTTAGCTATACTTTCACCTATCTTTCTTATAGAAAGAACCTAGAATCAAAGCACATTTTTCCTTTTTTTATATATTTTTATTGTAATTAATAGAAGGATTACTTTATAGTCACCGGATAGAAGGTGCATTACTTCACATACATTGTTCTCATGTCTTGCTCCCTATTTCCCTCCCTCCACCCCCACCCCTCATCTTGTTTCCCCCTGTTCCCTAGCTAATTTCAAATTAGCAAATATGCATTTATCCAATATATCAGATAACAAAGTGAAATACTGTAACAATATGAGATAACCAAGGGACAGCAAAAGAGATGAGAGATAACATAGTACATTAAGGACAACAATCACTCATTATATGGTCAAAGCCCATTATTCTTTTGCCTTGACATATGCTGACCAATATCTGAAGCATGGTAAAAATGTTTTTTTTCCAAAATTTAAATAAAAAAATTGCATCTATCAGCTTATTTCTCTGCCATGAGAAATATTTATTAATGTGTCTCATACATAATTGTATCCTGGCTAATATGGCTTATCTTTATGAGTAGATGTTGATAAGGTAATAGAGGTAGTAATATGCATCTTTTAAAGCTTTGACACTGGTGAAGTGCTGTCACCTGGATTTGATCATTTTATTGGACCAATAAACACTTATAGAGCCTATAACATGAAAATAGCTTTAAAATAGGAAGACCACCACTGATCATTTATCTAAGTCATTTCATTATTTACTTGGCTTTTTAATTATTGGTATCTTTTCTGAGTTTGTTCTAATTATGAAAAACTTTGCAACTAAGGTTATTCCAAATACAATTTGAACTATAATAGGAAAAAAAGTGAAATTCCTCAGGTCAGAACTAGCTTCCATCTCCTGTCATGAAATGTGTTTTCCTAGCTTTTGCCTTTATATGTATATCATTAGCATCTGCAGAAGCTCAAACTGGGCACCATGATTCACTGTCTAATTACACAGCATCTTCCCTGTGGTTTGGGTTAAGTCGTACACAACAAGCTGAAAATTGAAAATTATAAAGGCACTTTTGTTTGCTCACTGTTATATCAACTGCTGTACTTAAATCTTTTCAAAATATAACCCAGTGTTCTCTGAATATTCTCAAACATCAAAGCAGCTAGCTCCGAATCTCTTTTCATTCAGCTTATCAAATCACTACAGAAAACTTAAAATATGTAACCATGAGGGAATCAGAATGCAAATATATCCCATACCCATTGTCTGTGTTGTCTCAAAACAAATAAAACAGCAAAGGAATTGACAATGGATTCCAATGTCAGAATAAATGGCTCATCTAGAGTTTCCTGCAAAAACAATTTTCCAATTTCAGATTTCTGCCAGTGTCACAGATGGCAGACGATTGGTTTGATGGAAAATTTGCTGTTTGCTTGTTTACATAGCAAAAAAATGGCCACAGGTTTCATTTTGAGATAGGTGTTATAATTCTCAAAGTTTCCTATACAAAGTTGAAGATTATGTTCAAAATTAAAAAAATACTCAAGCAGAATTACGTACTCTTTATTTGCGTTCCTTGTCACTTGATAGAATGATTTAAATTGTGCCTTTTCATTAATCTAGTTTTATAAATATGAGGCCTCCCAATGCAATATTTTCTTATGAACTTAATTTCATAAAAAGTAATATGTACTATCCCCTAAAATGTGTAATTGCACTAACCTTGTGATGGAAATTTTCTAATTTAAATGGATAGTATATGAAATGCATAAAGGATGTCCGATCTGGATATATCCTTAATGAGTAGGAAAAATAGTTACCATAAAACTTTGTCCCTAACAAGATTGCTCTATGGTTAAAGTATGATGTTTGATGGGTTTTAATAATGGTGTATGCATTTTTTAAATCCACATGTAGCAACAAATTAAGAATTATCCAAAACTGTGAATGCAAAATTGCCTACCAACATCCAATTTCTTTTTTTATAAATATTTGCTTTCATTGTCTCAGTCTTTGTACTTGTGCCCAAAGGAAAGAAACAAGCTGACATTTATTTTGAGCATAACTTCAAAGGTGATAATGAGAGAAGCTTATGAATTGAAATCACTGAAATGTTTTGTTCTCAGTTATTTCACTTTAAATCATGTGAACATATAAATCAAAACATTCATGACTGAAAGTTAACTTGATGAAGAACATAACCAAAAATGGCTAGTATTTTGAACTGAATGTTATAGTAAATAAAAGGCAAAAGTTGGCTCAAAAATAATACAAATGAACCATCTTCCAAACATCAAAGGAAGAGCTGTGAGGCCCGCTGGACTACGAATACCTGGATGCAGTTTGCCCTCTAGCGGCTGACTTACAAAAAAATGCCCATGAGTTTCCCTTATGCTTTACTTTGAATTTACGCCTTTAAAGTGTTATTTCAAAAGTTATGAATTTCCTAATGAATAAAACTCTCTAGAAGAATGTCAAACATATAAACAAATGTTTATTTAGCATGAAGGCTAAAAATAAATTGATCAAACATAGAGAATAATGTATGAAAAACAATTTTTGTTTCATTTCCATCTTTACCATTTTGCTATAGTAAAGGGGAAAAAGTAAAAAAAGAATATGATCTAAAGAAAAAATATGACATATCTTAGAAGCACACATAATTGTCAATTCTATTGAGAGCAAAGGTAAAATATTAATAAGATATTCAAATATTATTTATCAAATTCCATAAAAGTAACTCTGCCTAAAGAAAAAGTAAGTTCACCTAGTAAGCACTTTTCTCTACCTAATAGTGCAGAAGAAACTTACATATGCTACAAAGAGACTTCATTTTCTGTCATTCAGGGGGCTTTAATTCAGAAACTGGCCTCTGGCCCTGAAATTCTTTTTGGTATGGTTAGCACTCCACCACTCAGAGCCACAGTGCCAATTCTGGTTTTGTGGTGATTAAATGAAGTTAAGGATGTAAAACACTTTCCTACGAGAGCTGGCCATTGGTGCCCAGTTGACATTTCTTATAAATCATGAATTTGTAAAGCTGTGAGGCTTTGTGGGAAGTAAAAGAGCTCCGTGTATATGTGTTTGCTTGCCGACAAATATTAATATGATATTGTAATAGTATTTTCTTTGTAAATAACATCAAATTACATTACTATTATCCTAGATTTAAAAGTTACTATCTGTCTAGAATTTAGCTGAGTTTTCCAATTTGAAATTCCACTCATCTTCTACTCCCTTTCCTAGTACACTCTAAAAATAAGTAGACCAGTGTTTTACAGTCTACCTAAGAAACGTTAGGTACAATTATTTTTATTCTTCTCATATTGTGTCTAAAAATATGTCCTGTTAAGTAAAGCCAACAGACTTCTTACACACACACACACACACACACACACACACACACAGAGAGAGACGCACACACATACACACATAGTTGAAGCTGAATATTCTTGTAGTGTCTCTTTGTATTCCCATGTTACTTGTAGGACTTCCAGACTTCCTGGACCACATACTCATGTCAGTAAATTCTATAATAAATTTTCTATTATACATATTAGTTCCCTGTAGAAATGTATTCCAATATCCCCAATGGATACTAAAAACCATAGTTGAAAATACGTTTTCCCTGACACCGGTATACATGAGTAATTAATTTAGAAATTAAACGTAGTAGGAGAATGGCAATCGCAAACCATTGTATGAATTCAATGCTTTCTGCCACATTGTGTTGCCATCTGTCAGAATACTCTCCTTTTCCCATGTCTTCCTATCATACTTTAGCACGTATTATACATTGTGGCCATAAATCTTGCTTTCTGAGGTACAAAACTAGCACGAGGATTTTTTCTTCTTTTACATTTCATGGACAGGAGATCTGCTCGACAGGTAAATCTTAGAAACCTGAGAGTATTTTGTTGTTGTTTCTTCATTACATAAGCCAAGATAGTTTTTCTATATATGTGGTACCAAGGAATGGAACCCAGGTCTTCGTGCATGCTAGGCAAGCACTTTAACCACTAGGCCAAACTCCTGGCCCCAAAGATGGTTGACTTTTTCACTTAAGAAAAATACCTTATAGTTTCTTCCATGTCCAAATTATCATCATCACACTTCTTATGCACTGGGGCACTGTGAAGTAAAACTGTCCTTGTACTTAAAGACACACTCACATGCACACATGAACACACTCTTTGATATAATGATCATAGTTCTGGACCCCATCTCGCTACTCTGTGGCTAAGGCAGGGGCAGTAGATAGTATGGTTTCTCTGGACAAGGAGATGTTCTGTACTCTGGATGGAAGGGTATAAGAGACAGTGGGACATTTACTCATACTACTTGGAATGGCTCACAATTTAAAGCTTATAGATTGATTCATTCTAAAAGTTTACTTTAATAATTTTGAACTGCAGTTTCCCCTAGGGTATGGAAAGTTCATAAAGTACTCTCAGATAAGAGGCACTGCAAATAAATTCTGTTAATTCTAAGTTTCTGGAACACCCTGACTTATACAGCCATGTAACAAGCTCTAATCCATGTACGCAAGAGAAACAAGAAGCGTTGAGACTAGCAGAGAATGAGCAGATGTGTAGCTCAGTAGTACACTGATTAAGGTGATTATTTTGGCCTCTAAGGTTCGTGTCAGGCATTTCTTCATATTATTTTGTAGTATCCTAGGCTTGAAAACAATCTCAGATGTGATGTTCTTAATTCTTGCTGTAAATCTCTGTATCTGACTGCAAACTCTGGATGGCGTTTAAAACTTCAACAAGTGGTACTGGCAGAACTGGTTAAGCACCTACAGAAAATTAAAGTTGGATCCTTCTTTGTCTCCCTGCACCAGGGATCCAAATGGATCAAAGACCTCGAGAAAAAAACAGATGCACTGAAAACTTTACAAGAAGGAATAAGAGATACATTGGGTCTCCTTGGAACAGGTTGAAACTTTATTAATGAGGACTCAGAAACATAACAAATCAGAGACAATCTGGATAAGTGGGATTGCATTAAACTGCAGAGCTTCTGTATGGCAAAGGACATACCTAGCAAATTAACTTCACTAACCATACAATAGACAAAGGCCTCAGATCTAAAATATATAACAGCTCAAAAAATTGAATCATATCAAAACTAATCTCCAAAGTAACAACCATCCCATTAAAAGATGGGACAAGGACCTAAAAAGAGTCCTCTCTCAAGAAGAAATAAGAATGGCCTACAGACACATGAAGAAATATTTGACATCTCTGACTATAAAATAAATGCAAATCAAAACCACTCTAAGATTCCACCTCACTCCAGTTAGAATGGCCAGGATCAGGAAAACTAATAACCACAGATGCTGGAGGGGATGTAGCCAGGAGGGATCACTACTACACTGTTGGTGCAAACTCGTTCAACCACTATGGAAAGCAGTATGGCAGTTTTTCAAAAGACTAAACATAGAGCTCCTCTATGACCCAGCAATTTCACTACTTGGCATTTACCCAATCGTCCAGAAACAAGGACATACTAAAGCCACTAGCACAATGATGTTCATTGCAGGGCTATTTACCATAGCAAAGATATGGAACCAACCCAGATGCCCCTAAGGGATGAGTGGATCAACAAGATGTGGCATTTGTACACAATGTAATTCTATGCTGCTGTCAGAAAGAATGACATCGCCCCATTTATAAGGAAATGGAAAGACTTAGAGAAAATCATATTAAGTGAAGTAAGCCAGACTCAAAGGAACACAGGCTCAATGGTTTCCCTCATTTGTCACAATCAGTAGAAACCTTGGACTCTCCTAGCAGAGATTTACAATAGAACAATTCCTAGATACATAAGATCATATAGGATGACAATAAATGAAAGGACCTCCAGGATATAGAAACAAAGCCATATAACGAGTGATTGTTGTCCTTAATATACTGTGTTATCTCTCATCTCTTTTGCTGTCCCTTGGTTATCTCATATTTTTATAGTATTTCACCCGGTTATCTGATATATTGTATGTATGTGTATTTGGTTATTTGAAGTCGAATAGGGAAGGGAGGAAAACAAGATGAGGGACGGGGTGGGGGGAGGGAAATGGGGACCAAGACATGAGAAAAGGTATCAATGTTTGTGAAGTAATGCACCTTCTATCTGGTGAATATAATGTAACCTTCCATTAATTACAGTAAAAAAATATATGAAAAAAAAACTTTTGAATTTAATATTGGCTTTGACCACAAGATGTCAGTGCAATGCAAATAATGAACCAGCCAAAAAAAGGTTAATTTCATTTGATAATTTTCTGTTTCTTTAGCTGTATCTTCCTCACCAAATAAATGTTCAAACACGTAGATGCTTCAACATCCTCTCTTCAAGTCTGTTAGGTTAAGTCACAATAGGAATCTACTATTTGTAACTTTAAAATCCAGTGTTGAATATAATAAAAGCATAAATGTGTATTGTTAAAATTAGAAAAAATGTGTCATATTACATCACATTTTGCAAGATTTTTTCCTTTTTCTTTTATTTCCTTTTTTCTTTCTTTCTTTTTCTTTATTTGTTTATTTTATTTTATTTTCTTATGCCAATCCTAGACTTGAACTGGCCTGCGTGCTCAGGTACTGTCTCTGAATGTTTTTTCTCAAGCCAATCTCTCTATCACTTGAGCCACAATTCGACTTTCAGCTTTGAGATGGTTAATTGGAGGTAATAATGTCTGTCTTCTGCCCAAGCTGGCTTTAAATCATGATTGTCAGTTCTCAGCCTCTCACCAGCCTTTGTGTGCCTGTTTGTGTGCCAGTCCCGGGGTTTGAACTCAGGTACTGGTTACTGTCTCTAAGCATTCTTTGCTCAAGGCTCATGTTCCACCACTTGATTCACAATTCCACTGGTAGATATTTGACAGTTTATGGGAGAGAAGATTCTCATTGCTCAGACTTGCTTCAAACTTTGATCCTTAATTCTCAACATCCTAAGTAGTTAAGATTATAAGCATGAGCCTTCAGAGCCTGGTTTAAGTCAATTCAACTTTTATAAATTTCATAGAAAGTCCACTTTAAAATAAAAAAGATAATGAGTATTCCTAAGGACCTACTAAATGTTATTTCATATTTGCTGGCTCTGAAGGAACTTGCAAAGATACAAGTGCTCCATCATGAACAGATTTGACCCCTGTAGTAGACAGAGATAAGAGGCTCTGAATCTGGGAGAAAGGGCTCAAGACTTTTAGGATGCACCTTCAACCACCTGCTGCATGTGAAAAAGGCTGGACTGCTATTCTAGTTCCCCACACACATTCTTCAAAGTTCACATATGTCTTTAAAATGTTCCATCCAAAGCCAGTTTGAGCTTGCTTCAATGTCTTAATGTTGTTTTGCCAATAACAAGTGAAATGACATGGCTCTACATCCATCAGTGTGTAGCTATAACGATCCTGAAAAAAAAAAACAATTATAGACATCAAAAAGTAGGTAGCATGTAAACTATAGTGCAGCCTCACGTTGGATTGAATGATTAAATCTTCCAAAATATCCTTATAATTCTGTTTTACTTCTTGGCTTTAGCTTCTATGGATGGTTTGATCGCTGGTTATTTGGAGACAGACTATTCTCTCCTACTTGCCCTCAAACTGTGATACTCACATCTCAGCCTCTTGAGAAGCAAACTTCCTTCTTACAACTTGGGGTAAGTCCCAGCTATCCTGCCACGAATACATAGGCAAACAGACACTGCTTCTACATTTAATAGAAGAAAAAATATCTCTTCAGGACAGAAAAGCAAGCATTTGTCACCCAGGACAGACATTTCCAAGGTTCAAATGACCCTGTGAGATTGAAGATAGATATGCATTTTCACTGAGTTGCCTTAGCTGTAGATGTAAGATATTCAAGAATTCTCAAAACCACACAAAGTTGGGGCCAGGAGTTTGGCCTAATGGTAGAGTGCTTGCCTAGCATACACAAAGCCCTGAGTTGGATTCCTCAGTACCATATACATAGAAAACCCAGAAGTGGTGCTGTGGCTCAAGTGGTAGAGCTCTAGCCTTGAGAAAAGCCCAGTGCTCATGTCCTGAGTTCAAGCCCCAGAACTGGCAAAACACACAGATACACAGACACAGACACACAGACACAGACACAGACACACACACACACACAGACACACACACACACACAAATTTATGTAACATAGATGACTCTATCAAGGTCTTAGACCATAAGGCTAACAGAGAAAAGTCAATTTTGTAGATTCTAGCAACATGCAACTGAGAATTGAGGACAGAAGTTTTTTATTTGTTAGAATGTTTTCCCCAAAATGAGGAAAAATACCTCAGGACTCCTTTTATAAGAAGGTCAATATGAAGTCAAATGAACTTATTCCTTTAAAAATTGGTCTCTTTTTAGCAATTATCTACCATATACACATACATGTATGTATAAAGAAATCTAGTTATAGGTTATAAGGACAGCCTGAATATGCATTTAGAAATTCATCACACAAGCATTTTTATCATTTTAATCTCTAATTCTGAAGTTAAAGGGTATCAGAGGCTAAAAAAAGTCTATATATTCAATAGTGACATCCTTAAGTTAATGGTGTTGACAAAAATATTTAAAGAGATATGTTACATGTTATTGTTAAATATTAAGAACAATAAATAACTACATTTGAAACATACAGTTAAGAGTCTAAAAATCTAAATACATGAGAAGAGAAAGTGTGTGGTCCACAACATGTCCACCATCGTGTTGTGTTGCATATTTCCTCACTTGTACAATTCTAAAAATCAAGAAATGGAAAAACATAGCTACTGATGTCATCTTGTAGCTTTATACTTTATGTTGGAATTTAATTCTTTACATCCAGGCCCAGAAAATTTCATCTTTTTGCTTTCAAACTATGATTATAATAATAAATTTTCCATTAAAAAGGTCAAACCGTGACTTTCCTTAATACTAGAACATTTCCCTTAATGACAGTACACTGACCATAAGGCATGCCTTTATGCAATTTTAAAATATGAATATTAAAAAAACAGAATTTATCTTCTGACTACTGCAAAAGTATCCACAAAACTATAAAAGATTAAACATTTATATTTGCTTTTGAATATCATTTCTCCCTTTAGTATTTACTGAAAAGAGTTCAACTTATGGAGTCTATCGTTCTGGATATAAAAAAACAATGAGGTATTTTATAACAGTAAACAGAGCAGCAGTGGCTGTGGTTTATGGTAATAAACAGCAGAACAGCATCCCAGGATACTACTCCCCTTGTTCGGTGAGAATTCATTCTATTTTCCATGATTTTTTTTTTTTTACAAAAAGCCAGACTCCTTTACTCTACATTTATTCTGAAAGTGTAGATAATTGAAGCTAAAATACTTCTGATACCACTGTTCAACTTGTACTCTTTCCAAAACCTTTCTTTGCAATTTTCAACAAAAGACAAATTCATTAGTAGAGGAAATGACATGTAAATTAGAACCCCATATTTAATTATCTGCATATCAAGAAAAGAAATATGCAAATAAACTGGATCCAGTTATTATTGCCTTCAATTACTAAAACTTCTATTACACAAATAAATTCTTTCATATATTTCTATTGATTTCAATACATCCACATCACATTAAGAAATAGGAAATGGCAAACTATAATTGTTCACATTAGACAGTAAACTATAACAATGAGCAAATAAAATCCAGAATTTTAGTTTATAATTTCCCTTTATTCAATTACAATATTCACTTGTTAGTCTATTCTGATTTATCACAATGAGTTTTTTTGGTGGTGTTGTTTTTTTTTTTTTTCTGTTTTTGTTTTTCCTGATGGACATCGGGCTTGAACTCTGGACCTAAGCACTATACCTAAGCTCTTCAGCTCAAGGACCCTTGAGCAAGAGCATAACTCCTGATTTTCTGGCAATAAATTGGAGATAAGAGTCTCACGGAAGGGAAAAAGAAAAACGGAGACAAAAACATGAAAAGGGATCATCAAGGTTGGAGAAGTAATGCACCCACTACCGGAGGAATATAACTGTAACTCCTCTATACATTATCCTGACAATAATAAAAAAAAATACTGTTTTCAACAAAAAAAAGAGTCTCATGGACTTTCATGCTCAAGCTGGCTTTTTTTCATATATTTTTATTGTAATTAATAGAAGGGTTACATTATATTTGCCAGATAGAATGTGCATTACTTCACATATATTGATACCCAGATGGCTCTTTTTCAGCCGCCATCCTCACATCTCAGACTACTGTGTAGTTAGGATTACAGGCTTGAGCCACTGGCACCTGGCCTTTAAAAAATTTTAATTTTTATTTTTTTGGTACCAGCCCAAGTGATTGAACTCGGGGCCTGGGTATTGTCCCTGGGTTTTTTTTTTTCAGGGCTAGTGTTTTAACACATGAGGCACAGCTTAATATCCACCTTTTTTGGTGTTTAATTGTAAATAAAATTGTTATAGAATTTCCTGACAGTTCTGGCTTGGAACTATAATCCTCAGATCCCAGTTTCCAGAGTAGCTAAGATCACATCTTCAGCCTTCAATGTCCAGAAAAATCACATAGTTTTAAATTGGAATCTTTGTTTCATGAACTGAAATATTGGATATTTTGGATCTCATGCTGCTATAAAAGCTATATTAAGTGAGGATTTGGTCATAATTCCCTCATTTGCCTTTGAGGTTAGCTAGAAACATTCTAAAGTTAAAAGATAAAACTGAACCAGAAAACACAGTATATGAATTCTCAAATTTTTATGAAACATGTGTTCCATTATTACTGAATTATAGTTTATTTACTTGCATCAATGATTTAAAACTCTCTTTACATTATTACTTATAGGGAAACATGTTGGAAGGTTTGGTCTTGAACTTAAATGCATTGTGAATCACATTAAGTTGTTTATTTTTGTATGTTCAAGAGACAGATCTAGAAAGAGACTTGGCACTAGATTTCTCTTTTGTATGCAACATAAAGAGGAAAAAAATCTAGTTTTAAAATTCCTTGATAGTGTCACATATTGAGGTTTACTGGGTTAACTGAAACTTACATGTTCACATGGACCGAAAAGCCAGAAAAGGTATTTTAGTAGAAAATGATTGTGATTCCTCATTGATCTTTTTTTTTTTTTTTTTTTTTTGCCAGTCCTGGGCTTGAGCTCAGGGCCTGAGCACTGTCCTTGGACTTTCTCAAGGCTAGAGCTCTACCACTTGAGCCTCAGCACCACTTCTGGCTTTTTGCTATGTATGTGGTACCCAGGAATCAAACCCTGGTCTTCATGCATGCTAGGCAAGCACTTTAACCACTAGGCCAAACTCCCAGCCACCTCATTGATCTTTCTTTCACAGTTTAGAAGCTAAAAATCATTTTGCTTTCTTCCTGTCGTCGTCGTTGTTGTTGTTATTTTTGATGCGGGGGAGCTGTAGAGGTGGA
This sequence comes from Megascapheus bottae, assembly GCF_031878675.1. Taxonomy (NCBI): domain Eukaryota; kingdom Metazoa; phylum Chordata; class Mammalia; order Rodentia; family Geomyidae; genus Megascapheus; species Megascapheus bottae. The sequence goes on along the minus strand of NC_143510.1, from coordinate 71,676,073 downwards.
AACTGGAAATTCTATATTAAAATATTGATTTAACCTATCAATTAAAATATTATGGTGAAAATCAGGTAAAGAATTACAAAATGACTGTATTTTAAAAATCTAGGGTTTTGTTTTATTGCAGTTCTGTGGATAGAAATTCTGCCAATTGGTCAGAAATATTTATGATGCTTAATTGATCCTCATTAGGATTTCTTATATCTGCTATTTCTTATTCATTATACTCTCCTTGAGACTATTGTTCTCTTTGTAGGTTCAGAGCTTCATGTTCTGAGAGTAAAATGAGTTTAAGTTCACATGAGCCTATTTACTCCAAAAGAACTTGCTAGGAATATATGTATGGCAAAGGATATAGCTAGTAAATTAATTAAGAAGCCTACAGAATGGGAGAAGATCTTCATTAACCATACAACGGACAAAGGCCTCATATCTAAAATATATCAACAGCTCAAAAAATTGAATCACTCCGAAACTAATCTCCAAAGGGAGAAATAGGAACCAAGACATGAAAAATGGTATCAATGTATGTGAATTAATGCACCTTCTATCTGGCAAATATAATGTAACCCTTCTATTAATTACAATAAAAATATGAAAAAAAGAAAATAACAGCATAGTTTAAATTGGTGTTTTGGAATAGTGTAACAAACGTCTGAAATAAAAATGAAATATGAAAGAGACTAGAGATTTGAAAAAGATATTCACTATCTGTTATTTGGCAATTTTAATATATGAACCCAACTGGCATTGATCATTATCCATTCTCATATCTTTGTATTTAAAGCTGTGACTAACTGGCGAAGGCTGTAGTTCAGTGGTTTTAAGTTTCATCCCTGGTATGACAAAATTTTATTAATTGAAATAAATTTCTAACTTACCCCCAAACATGGCCTTCTATCTGGTCCATGCTTTACATGCTTATTTGGCTGTCATAGATATGAAAGGCATTTCACGCAATAGAAATTAATGCCTCTGTGTTCTCTTGGCAAGAACTTAGCATATGGTAGCTACAGAAAAGCTGATTTTGGTGACGTGAGTAATTATGGGAGACAGGGAGAATGTCTTATATTAACAGAATGAAATTGATAGAAAATTGAATCAAACCAAAACTATCTCCAAAGTAACAACCATCCCATTAAAAGATGGGCCAAAGACTAAAGGGACTCTTCTCTGAAGAGGAAAAAAGAATAGCCTATAGACACATGAAGAAATGCCCAACATCTCTGGTCATAAAAGAAATGCAAATCAAAACAACTCTAAGATTCCACCTCACTCCAGTTAGAATGGCCAGGATCAAGAAAACTAATAACAACAGATGCTGGAGGGGATGCGGCCAGGAGGGATCCCTACTACACTGTTGGTGGGAGTGCAAACTCATTCAACCACTATGGAAAGCAGTATGGCAGTTCCTCAAAAGACTAAACATAGAGCTCCCCTATGACCCAGCAATTCCACTACTTGGCATTTACCCAATCATCCAGAAACAAGGACATACTAAATCCACCAGCACAACGATGTTCATTGCAGCACTATTTACCATAGCAAAGATATGGAATCAACCTAGATGTCCCTCAGTTGATGAGTGGATCAACAAGATATGGTATTTGTACACAATGGAATTCTATGCTGCTGTCAGAAAGAATGACATTTCCCCATTTGTTAGGAAATGGAAAGACGTAGAAAAGATCATATTAAGTGAAATAATCCAGACTCAAAGGAACTTAGGCTCAATGGTTTCCCTCATTTGTCATAATCAGTAGAAATCTTGGGCTCTTCTAGCAGAGATTTGCAATAGAGCAAAACCTTGATACAAAAGGCCATATAGTAGGACGCTAAATGAAAGGATCTCTAAGATATAGAAGCATAAGCCATATAATGAATGATTGTTGTTCTTAAGGTACTATGTTATCTCTCATCTCTTTTGCTTTCCCTTGCTTATGTCATATTGTTACAGTATCTCACTTTGTTACCTGATATATCAGATATATTTGTATTTGGTTATTTGAAATTGGATAGGGAAGGGGGGAAAACAAGATAGGGGGTGGGTGTGGGGGGGAGGGAAATGGGGACCAAGACATGTGAAAGGGTATCAATGTATGGGAATTAATGCACCATCTATCTGGCAAATATCATGTAACCCTTCTATTAATTACAATAAAATATATATTAAAAAATAATTTCCTCCAGGGGAATTCCTACCCAGAGACAGGCAAGAAGAGATGTTTCCTCAATGAGAGAATCTGAGCTTAGTGCTGAACTCTCATAGGTGGCAAAGATCTAATAAAAGATATATGAACAAAAAGGAAAGCTTTTTGAGCAGAAGCCATGATACTTGAGATGGGGAGAGAGAAGGGGAAGTGTTGAAGAAAATTATTTAAGTACGTTGTGCACACATATTAAAAAGATGTAATGAAAATTTAAATTTAACAAAATTAAAAGAATATAAGTGTGTGAGAAAGTGTATTGGTAATATAAGGATAATAATGTAATGATAATTGGCCTAGTGAGGATAAAGAATGGTAACAAAAGGGATTATTAGTATGGTCAAATTACAGTATAAATATGAATAAAATATTACAGTGTAAACTTAAATTCTGTAACTTATATATAGCAATAGAAATAATAAAAACATAAAATTATAAAGAAATGATAACATAATAATAAAGGTTTAAAATAGAACTATGACCCACAGGCTGGGATATTGAGGCTGTCCTTTTACTCAGCATGTAAACTTAGCATGTAGCAGGACTGCTAAGTAAACCCTACGCCATGCTATTATTTAATAAGACATATTTCTTATTAAGCACTGTCTGGATAAGTCATTGTAAGCAATGAGGGACTGCTTATCTCAATAAACTAAATATCTCTCTTCATTGCTGATAAATGGTGCTAAGCCATTTCCTCTCCCTCTTCTGTGATATGACAGGATTCACAGCTGTAAGAAGATGAACAGTAAAAGAAAGAAGAAAAAGAAATATTAAGTTATATGCAAGCACCTACAAAAGACATGAAAATCACATTCTTTTGAAAGGAGATGTTCTTATAAAGATGCTGGAGAGATTTAAAAAATTCAGTGGAATTCTTGATATGAATTTTGTATGAGAGAGAAAATAAAGAGACCATCCATTTTCATGGGTCTTTCTGAACTTGCTTAGCATTGCTGTTGTCTCTTCTCTGCCCACTGTTTTCTCTGCTTTATAGAAAATTTGGGTTTGGTGTAGTCCAATTACATTTTTTATGCTTTGGGGGTTTTTTTGGTCATGATATATTTTGTACAAAAGATCTTACCCACTTCACAGTTATTCAGTCTGTATGCTTTTCTTGTAATGTTGTACATTCAGGTCTGACTTTAAGCCTGTAATCCAATATTTACTGACTTTCTGATTTTTCATTCCATTAGTTTCATATCAAATGTAACCAGTAGGTGGCAACATAATGCAAAAATAAAAATGGTATTAGGTTGTGATTTGCTTTTTCCTAAATAAGAGTTTTATTATTTCATTCTTTCTCTGCATCAAATCCTAAAAACTGGTGCTCATCTTTGCATTGTTTTTCTCCTAACTATATTCTAAAATCTATGAAATGTATAAGAAATAAAAAAACACTTGCAGACACATGACATTGCATATATATGTATATGTATCTATAACAATAGGGAAACTATGCTAATCTAACATTAAAATGAAATTTTAAACAATACAATAAGAATATTGTTACATAGCTGGGATGTACACAGATGACTATATGTTCTCCTTTCAGCAAGATAAGGAAATGTGTTTGTGTATTTTTAATTTTTAAGAGTAATCAGATGACTTTTGTTTACTAAGTTATAAACTTTAAGTATATCTTCTATGTTAACTTTTCTTTATTTTAATTTAATTTTTTATTTAAGATAGATTTTCTGTGTTTAAAAGTAAATGTTTTTTTTATTGTAATTAGTAAAAGGGTTACATGATATTTGCCAGATAGAAGGTGCGTTAATTCACATACATTGATACCCTTTCACATGTCTTGGTACCCATTTCCCTCCCCCCCCACACCCCCCACCCGTCTTGGTTTTCCCCCCTTCCCTATCAAATTTCAAATATCCAAATACAAATAAATTCAATATATTAGATAACAAAGTGAGATACTATACCAATATGAGATAACAAGGGACAGCAAAGGAGATGAGAGACAACATAGTACATTAAGGACAACAATCATTCATTATATGGCTTTTGTTTCACTATCCTGGAGGTCCTTTTAATTAGCTTCACATTATATGTCCTTATGTATCAAGATTTTGCTCTATTGCAAATCTCTGCTAGTAGAGCCCAAGGTTTCTACTGATTATGACAAATGAGGGAAACCATTGAGCCTAAGTTCCTTTGAGTCTGGCTTACTTCACTTAATATGATTTTTTCTAAGACTTTCCATTTCCTAACAAATGGGGCGATGTCATTCTTTCTGACAGCAGCATAGAATTCCATTGTGTACAAATACCACAACTTGTTGATCCACTCATCAACTGAGGGACATCTACGTTGGTTCCATATCTTTGCTATGGTGAATAGTGCTGCAATGAACATTGTTGTGCTAGTGGGTTTAGTATGTCCTTGTTTCTGGATGGTTGGGTAAATGCCAAGTAGTGGAATTGCTGGGTCATAGGGGAGTTCTATGTTTAGCCTTTTGAGGCACTGCCACACTGCTTTCCATAGTGGTTGAACGAGTTTGCACTCCCACCAACAGTGTAGTAGTGATCCCTCCTGGCCACATCCCCTCCAGCATCTGTTGTCATTCGTTTTCCTAATCCTGGCCATTCTAGCTGGAGTGAGGTGGAATCTTAGAGTTGTTTTGATTTGCATTTCTTTTATGACCAGAGATGTTGAGCATTTCTTCATGTGTCTATAGGCCATTTTTGTTTCTTCTTCAGAGAAGACTCTCTTTAAGTCTTTGGCCCATTTTTTAATGGGATGGTTGTTACTTTGAAGGTTAGTTTTGGAGTGATTCAATTTTTTGAGTTGTTGATATATTTTAGATATGAGGCCTTTGTCCGTTGTTTGGTTGGTGAAGATCTTCTCCCACTCTGTAGGCTTCCTGATTAGTTTACTAGCTATGTCCTTTGCCATACAAAAGCTCTGCAGTTTAATGCAGTCCCACTTATCCAGCCTTTCTCTGATTTGTTGTGATTCTTGGTCCTTATTAAGAAAGTTTCGACCTGTGCCAAGGAGGCTTAGTGTATCTCCTATTCCTTCCTGTAGAGTTAAAAGTAAATGTTAATTTCACTAAGAACTACAAAGATTGTTTATCTGTGGTTCAAAGTTCTTAAAGGTAAGACTGCATTTATGAGTTTTCTGTTTTCAGTATCATCATTGTTTAAGAAACTAAGAAGGCAAATTAGTGGCTGGTCTCGATACTATTATATGTCTCTACAAAACGTGGTGAGATCCTCATGAGGCATGGGAGTTTATTGGAAATCCATTAACTCCTGGGTGATATATTTTAAGAGAGATCAATTATACTACAGTATATGTGAATCAACTTTTCTTTCTGTAACTTTCTTTTTTCCAGTCCTGGGGCTTGAACTCAGAATCTGGGCACTGTGTTTGAGCTTTTTCAAGGCAAGTGCTTCCCCACTTGAGGCACAGCATCCCTTCTGGCTTTTTCAGTATAATGAGGAATCAAACCAAGGGCTTTGTACATGCTAGGCAAGCACTCTACCACTAGACCCATCTGTAAATGTTCAAACTGAATTTTCAATCACTATTAATTGTGTGTTAACATGAAGTAGTTAAAGGTTGTTTGGGGAGAGTTTGTGGTGATGATTTTATTGTAATTATTCGTTTCATTTTTTTAAGAAACAGTATGTTGGAGAATTTCCATGCTACAAGTGGAGTAGGTCATAGGAGGCACAAAACAGGAATACATTGCTCATGAGCACATGTGTAGGAAAAGCAAAGCTGAAGTGTAGCAAAGGTTTAGCAAAATAGAATTTGACAATGAAAATAGCAAGACAAATGTGGATGTTGTTTCTAGACGTCTCTGAAGAGTGGTTCCATTTAAGCAAAGCTCATAACTAGAGACTTTTACATTCTAGCAGTGTTTTACTTACCATTTACTTAACTGGATCATAGTTTTACAGGTTGTTTTATACAATAGCAAATCTTGAAGTTTATATTCAGGTTGAATGGATGTTTGCATGCCCTATTTCTCAATATCATTTATTTATTTATTTTTTTATTGTAATTAGTAAAAGGGTTACATGATATTTGCCAGACAGAAGGTGCATTAATTCACATACATTGATACCCTTTCACATGTTTTGGTACCCATTTCCCTCCCCCCACACCCTCCACCCGTCTTGGTTTTCCCCCCTTCCCTATCAAATTTCAAATATAATTTTTACAAACAAAAACTGTATGTATTCTCACTTCAATAATGCTAATTAGTTTCACTGGGGTAAACAGATTTACCTAATATCTTACTAAAATATTTCAAAGATTGATAGAGGTTAATTCATTGAGATAGGGTTTATAAACTTAGATTTAAGAAGGGATGATGCAGTTGAGGTTTATATACAAGGCATTGTGCTTGTCAGGCACTCTACCACTTGAGCCATATAACTTGCCCCCTTTTTTAAAAAAATTCCTACAAGGTCTCTCTCTTCTCTCTCTTTCTCTCTCTCCCCCCCCTCTCTCTCCCTCTCTCTCTGTCTCTGTCTCTGTCTCTCTCTGTCTCTCTGTCTCTGTCTCTGTCTCTGTCTCTCTCTCTCTCTCTCTCTCTCTCTCTCACACACACACACACACACACACACACACACACACACAAATCCATCCAAGACTATAATTCTTTTTATGCTTTTTTATTAGCTTAAAGATACGTGCCACTGTGTCCACCTTTATATTGTTTTAGGTGGAGTCTTTGATACATTTACCCAGAATGATCTTGAATTATGATCCTTGTGATCTCAGTCACTCAATTATCTACAATTACAGCCATGATCCATTGTACTCAGCTTAAACATTGATTTAATAACTGTCAGATAATATATTTTTTCAAGTTACAACACGTTATAAAATGGATTTGTTATTTTTATTTTATATAAAAACCCTTCAAAATACTAAATTCCATTGTGTGCACAATTTTCCTTCAGATCTCATAAATTTGAACTGCAGAGTTCTTTGTCACTAAACTGTAAAACGAAGAAAATATTTTCCTTTACTCTTAAATTGGAATAGTTTCCTATTTTTTTTATAAAAATCAAGGACTCCTTTTCATATTTTTACAGGAACTGTTCCCACACATGTGCCAGGAATTTCTTTAAAGGTGGAATCCTGCCCCTTTCTCCATTAATAAGTGTGATCTTGTTGAATTGTGCATCCTCTCTTTCAGAAACAAACAGGATGATTACAGGCTTTGCATCCTTACTGATCACACATCTGATTCAATGCAGCATCCTGAGTGTTTCAGCAAACCTGAAGTCAGAATGATTCCCATAAATCACCTACTACCAGAAGGGGGAGGATGGCTTAGGTCTGGATCATCACTCATGCCACAAAAACATGAAGAGATTCCTTCAAAGGAATGCACAACAATGGTACATTTCAAAATTTTTTTATCCCTGCTTCCTGCTGAAGGATCTGAGTATGACTATATTCTTACTTCAAAGACTGTTCAGAGTTGCTTGAAAAAGAATAAGATTCCCCATATGCTCCTTGCATCAAATCATGGATTTGTTTTCAAAGTTATGTTTTTTATAAATTTATATAAATGCCCAGAATAAATTTTGATTCTCCAATCAGAAATCTGTAGGGATTCTGACTCTGGTCTCAACATGTTTATTTTATTACCTTATGTTCCAAATTAAGATTAAAAAAATAATCTAAAAGTGAAAACATTATCAGTGAATGACTGTCTGGAAATTGAGCATTTCTCCAGCCTAAAGTTTTCTTTAAGAAGTTTGCATTAAAAACAATTTTATCCCAATTTTTTAACTTTATACTGTAACTCTCTGGCACAGAATTACACATACTAATACAGGAAATGGATTTCTAAACGGATTGAAACTGAGATGAGAGACAATGCTATGACAATATAGTAGGAAAATTCATTTCCTCTTTATTATAATTTAGTATTTCTATTAGTTTCCTATTTCTGGCTTCCATATAGGTATTTTTATATACTTTAAAAAAACAGTTGAATATTTTCATTAATTGGAGTCTTGTTTTTAAAACATAACTCCATGTACAATCATTTTTTCTTCACTATGTTTTCCTAATTAATACCAAGAATTCATTTAATATTAAGTGACTATTAGTATGAATATAATTTGCTTTTTCCCAGCTCAATGTTAACTTTAAACACTGTGCACCCTCTTGACAAACAGTTTATTCTGGAGAATATCAAAGAGTGTCTTAAGTATATATGAAGCTCAATGTGAGACAATAGCACCTTGTGAACTATGATTTCTTTTCTATTATGGGCTGAACTGTGTCACGGTAAAAGTCATATTGAATTCCTTTCACCTTAGGCTATAAAATGAGTTGTGAATAAAGGTTCTGGTAGATGTAATTAGTTAAGATGGAATTAGACAGGGTTAGGATGGATCCTAACCCAGTATAATTGTGTTCCCTTATCTCCAAAATGGCCATTTGTTTACACACATACATACATGCACACACACACACATACACACACACACACACACACACACACACACACACACAATGCTACATGAGGATGAAAACAGATTGCAATAGATTGATGCTTCTATAAGCCACGGATATCAAAGATTCTGTCTGTGAGCTTCCAGAAACTAGGGGAAATACAAATAATAGACTTTCAGAGTCCTCAGAGAAGGCTGACTACACAGGATTGCTTTCAGACATTAATCTCTGAGGAAATAAGACAATAAATTCCTGCTGCTAAATTTGTGGTAGTTTGTTCTAAGAGTGCTTGTTCAGTATTTTCAAGGAACATAATTACTATGATTTTTAAGTTTATTTATAATTTTTTACTGAAATAATGATGGGCACCTACCCTCATTAAATCTATGCAGTGCTATCATTTTGATTACTTACTATAATGACTGAATTACTTAGCTTAAAGTTTGAAGTAAGATATGTGATAATATTTAATAACAAGTTGATTATAGGGAAATGATGTGCAAGGCATTTTGTATTTTGACTGGAATTTGTCTTATAAAGTGTAGAGAAACAAGGGAATAGTTACGGCTACAAGTTCATAACCAATCCCTGTACAAATGGATGTACCTTTATGCACTGAAAAAATAATAGACCCATTCTACCTACCCACAAATGAAAGGAACCATGCCACCCTTATTTCTCTGTTTGACTTTCTTCATTTAATGTGAATAACTATTTTTTAATTCTTTAATACTTCCTTACAAATGATGCATTGTCATTCTTTCTAACAGATCAGTTAAATTTTAGTACACATTAGAATTATGTATATAATTATATATATTATAATAATATCTACGTATATATATGCAACCACAAAACATTTTATTGATCTATAAATGTATAAGTAAACAGGGATGTATGCAAGTAAAGGGTGGTATGCAAATTGATTAGCTCAAGATCAACAATATGAGGTATTTATACACAATGGAATTCTATGCTAGTGTCAAAAAGAACATCGCCCCATTTGTAAGGAAATGGAAAGACTTAAAAAAAATCCTATAAAGTGGAGTAAGCCAGACTCAAAGGAGCATAGGCTCAATGGTTTCCTTCATTTGTCATAATCAGTAGAAAACTTGGGCTCTCCTAGCAGAGATTTACAATAAAGCAAAACCTAGATACAAAGTCTATATAATATGACGCTAAATGAAAGGACCTCCAGGATATAGAAATATAAGCCCTATAATTAGTGATGGCTGTCCTTAATGTACTATGTTATCTCTCATCTCTTTTGCTGTCCCTTGGTTATCTCATATTGTTACAATATTTCACCTTGTTATCTGATATATTGTGTATATGCTTATTTTGTTATTTGAAATAGGATAGGGAAAGGGGGAAAACAAGATGAAGAGCCAGAGTGGAGGAAGGGAAATGGGGAACAAGACATGAGAAAGGGTATCAATGTTTGTGAAATAATGCACCTTTTATCTGGTGAATATAAGGTAACCCTTTTATTAATTAAAATACAAATATATGCAAAAAATTAAAAAAATTGATCAGCTCAATTATAATATATTTCTACAGAGAGTTCAAATAGTATAATCTTTTAGAATGATTAGGTCAAAGCCTCTGAAAATTAACACCAAGAAATGGATATCTATAAGAAAAGGATATAGCCAAGGGGAGAGAATCAACCAATGAAAAAGGGAAGGTGAGACGATATACTCAAGAATTCATTGTATATGCAACAAAATTCAGAAAAGTGGGTCTAACAGGGTTGAGAATATTGGAGCATTGACACTGTAAGGTACCATAAGTAACTTTTTAGACATATACGATTAGATACAAATCCTGGTTATTATTCTTTCTTACAGACACATTCATCGATGTATCTGCTATATTTGGTGTCCTGGAGCAAATAAATTGGAAAACTTAGAGACTATCAAACAATTTTGCCAACTGAAGTATCTTACAAATGGAGAGCAGAATCCCAAGGAGGAGAAAAAAGTAGGCATTATTTTTGTTATTGTAATTAATAAAAGGGTTACATGATATTTGCCAGATAGAAGGTGCATTAATTCACATATATTGATACGCTTTCACATGTCTTGGTACCATTACCCTCCCCTCCACACCCCCCATCTTGGTTTTCCCCCTTCCCTATCCAATTTCAAATAACCAAATACAAATAAATCCAATATATCAGATAACACAGTGAGATACTGTAACAATATGAGATAACCAAGGGACAGCAAAAGAGATGAGTGATAACATAGTACATTAAGGACAACAATCATTCATTGTATGGCTTTTGTTTCAATATCCTGGAGATCTTTTCAATTAGCTTCATATTATAAGGCTTTATGTATCAAGGTTTTGCTCTATTGCAAATCTCTGCTAGGAGAGCCCAAGGTTTCTACTAATTTTGACAAATGAGGGGAACATTGAGCCTAATTTCCTTTGAGTCTGGCTTACTTCACTTAATATGATCTTTTCTAAGACTTTCCATTTTCTAACAAATGGGGTGATGCTGTTTTTTCTGACAGCAGCATAGAATTCCATTGTGTACAAATACCACAACTTGTTGATCCACTCATCAACTGAGGGACATCTACGTTGGCTCCATATTTTTGCTATGGTGAATAATGCTGCAATGAACATTGTTGTGGTAGTGGATTTAGTATGCCCTAGTTTCTGGATGACTGGGTAAATGCCAAGTAGTGGAATTGCTGGGTCATAGGGGAGCTCTATGTTTAGCCTTTTGAGGCACTGCCACACTGCTTTCCATAGTGGTTGAACGAGTTTGCACTCCCACCAACAGTGTAGTAGTGATCCCTCCTGGCCACATCCCCTCCAGCATCTGTTGTTATTAGTTTTCTTGATTCTGGCCATTCTAACTGGAGTGAGGTGGAATCTTAGAGTTGTTTTGATTTGCATTTCTTTTATGACCAGAGATGTTGAGCATTTCTTTATGTGTCTATAGGCCATTTTTGTTTCTTCTTCAGAGAAGACTCTCTTTAAGTCTTTGGCCCATTTTTTAATGAGATGGTTGTTACTTTGGGGATTAGTTTTGGAATGATTCAATTTTTTGAGCTGTTGATATATTTTAGATATGAGGCCTTTGTCTGTTGTTTGGTTGGTGAAGATTTTCTCCCACTCTGTAGGCTTCCTAATTAGGCATTATTTTTTTTAGTCAATTGAAGATTATTTTCTTTATCTGAGTTACAAATTAAAGATGTCTCTTGCAGAGGTGGGGAATTTTGCCTAGTGTTAAGAGTGCTTGCCTAGCATTCAGGAAGACCCAGGCTCAATTCCTTGGTGCCACAAACACAGAAAAAAGCCAGAGGTGGTGCTGTGGCTCAAATGATAGGGCTTTAGGCTTGTGAAAGCCTAAGTACAGTGCTCAGACCTGAGCTCAAGGCCCGGGACTGGAAAAACAAAAAAATATGTCTCTTAGTATCCCAGAACTTCTGAGAGTAAAGCATGATTTATTCATAATATGTGGATCTCTAGTCAGTCATGGAACAGTCTTCATTATAGCTTTTGAAAATTCTATTTTTCTGTACATAATCCATGTGCTAGTTACAATGATTTTGTTTTTCTTCAATTTAGCTTAATTAATTTTGAGTCAGACAAGGAAACATGTAATTGCAAATAGAGCTAAATTCCTCATTTTTTTATTATGCTATAAAAGGTATGTATGAGCATAGGAACCTGGAATTGGAATATTTGCAAATAAAGGTACTATTAGCTCCTGTATGAAAGTTGGTGTGTTTGTATTTGTTGATATAAGGCTTTTGTTTTTATCTGGGTGAACACAAGCATTATAATTGTTAGTTTATAATTTTTACAATATGCTTAATCATAGGAAAATTGATAAAATGTGTTCCAACCTAGTAACACCACTTTTCATTTTTCACCAGCACTATAGATATATTCTCATTCTGCCACAGCAGTGAGCGAATGTGCTATTGATGTTTGTTTTTTAACTTATCTTGCTAACAAACACTCTACCCAACACTGAAATAGGAATGTTACTAATTTATTTCCTGTTTTCATACTGTCATTTCAATAATGAAATGAAAAAATAAAATTTTGAAAATGAGCCTAAATTTTAACTTTACTCATTAGCTTAAATATCAAGATACATTTAAATATGTTACAGAACTGACATAACATGTATATGCATACACATATTTATCACACTCTCTAATTTCATATCCCAATATTATCACATGCTGTTCATCTACAGTGATTGTTACTTGTACTCTTTGTTTCACATCTGCTCTTTCAAGCTCTTTCTTCTACATAAAAGTAATTTACTTCCCAGACTAAGTGATCCTTTTCCATTTGCTTGCGACAAAGAGGAGCTCTGAGTGTTTGGAGGTTTTTTTCCCCTCTCAGGTATAATTCCACACTTTCTGTTACAGTATTGTGATTTGTGTTTCCCCACATTGGTACATGGAGTAATAATAGGATCCATGTGTCTTTGGAGATAGCTCAAAGCTTATTATGTTAAATATCCTACCTTATGTGTATCTGTATCATTTGCACAGTTCCTTACATACATTCTGACTTATGAAATTACCTTAGCTACCTGATATATATGAAAAAGAAAAAAGGCCTTAGGAGTAAATAAACCTGTCGACACATTCATCTTGGACTTTAGTCCCTACGATAGTGACAAAAGTTCAAACTAATGGTATGCATGATTCAACATTTTATAGGTAAAATAGACAACAAATAGAGATTTGATGTTTGTCAATATTTTTATCAATCTTTAAAAATTAAATGACCTGAAAAATTTGAAAAGTTTTGTTCATGAGTTTTAAATTTAAAAGTATTAAGTTATATAAAAACATTTATTCCATAAATGTTCTTTTGAAGCAACTCCACAAAAAAACTAATAAGACCTGATCATTGAAAGATCCCAAATTGGCACCAATTCAAATAATATCCTTCTCATATCTCTAATAAGGTTCATGTTGCAACCATTTTCAGAGTTAGTATTTCCACTTGTTTGACTTGATAGCACTGTAAGTACACTTCATATGACTACTGACATGCTATCAAATTAAGATCTTTTATAAAACATGAGCAGACAAGAATAATAATACAGCTTTTAAAATGTGTCATAAGGAATCAAAGAAAAATTAAAGTCTTAAATGGGACATAAATCTGAGAGGATTTCATGCAGAAGAGGTTCGAATTGTCTTCTTAGTCCTTAGGTAGAATAATCAGAAATAAAGTGAACAAATTATAATGTCAATTACATTTCCACAAATGAAAGTCATTTTCATAATGTGATGAGTTATCACTTAAGATATATGATGTACTGCTATTTGTGTGTATATTGTGATCATGTACTTGAGAACATATGAAAAAATCTCTTATGTAGGAAATGAGTTAAAATTATTAAAATCATATTAACTGAAGTAAGCCAGACCCAAAGAAACACAGACTCCATTGTTGCCTCATTTGCAATAAGTAGAACACATCCAGGATTCTCCTAGCAGAGGATCACAGTAGTTCAATAGCTGTGAGGACATGGCCATACAGGATGAGGATAACTGAAAGGAACTCCAGAATATGGAAACAAGAGTTTTGTTTTTGTTTGTTTGTTTTTGTTTGTTGTTCTCAATTTACTGTGAGGTTATTTCTTTCTCTCTTCTTCTTCTTCTTCTTCTTCTTCTTCTTCTTCTTCTTCTTCTTTTGTTATGTTGTTTCTCTTCTTCTGTTTTCTCTCAAGTTGTCACTATATTTGACTTTGGTACCTGGTATGTTGTAAATATTTATTTATTTGAAATAGGGAAGGGAAGGGGAAACACAAGATGATTGGAAGGGGGTGGAGGAAGGGAAACTGGGAGAAAAACACTGGAAGGGGTATCAATGTTCAAGAAATAATGTACCCATTACCAGATGAGTGTTACTATAATCACTCTTTATATCACCCTGACAAAAAATTGCAATTAAAAATTACTTACAAATCCAAATCTAAGTGAATAAAGCAGATATACACTTAAATTTGAGTAAGTTTTTTAAGCACCTAACTAATCAACTGGTATATATATAAGTATAATGCTGCTTACTAGGAATGTATGAGAGGATGAGACTGTCAATAAAATCAGCATTCAGCAAATTTAGAATCACGAAAATGTGACAATAAAATAAGATGAAATGTCTTGTCAAAATCATAAACTGAATGCCAAGTGTCCAGAGAAAGAGCACTCTATGTTTCGCACAGTGAGGTTAATCAAGAGCAACCTGAATGATGAGCTTGAGGTGAATTATAGAGTAACATGTTAGACTTAGAAAAAATAATTATCATGAGACGAAAGAATTCTAAAGGATAGTGAAATTGGAGACATTTAATGAATTAATCCATCCTTGGTACAGCAGAAGATAATATAAAACTAATAAGCTCGTGAAATACAAAATTTACTACATGCTAAGCATGTGTCTTAGCTCTGCACATTAAAGTAAAAAGGGAATCAAAAAATTAGCAATGGAATGACGTGATGTGCATTTTTTAAATAACTCATTTGACATGAATAACAAAATAGTGTTACACTGATCAAAATATATTCAAATATTTAAATGCACACACACGCATACAGATATATGGCAAAAACTAAAATACTCTGTTGGATAGGGGTAGGGTCATGGCAGCAAAAGGTGGAAGAGTAAGTGTGTAAATGATGGATCAACCTTGTCCAAGTAGTTTACTTGTATGCATAAAAAGAAGACAAGAAATTTCTTCAAGTAATTTTAAGAAGAGTGGAGGAGGATAAGGGAGAATGGGTGATAGTGAGTTGGATGGGAATACAATGTTCACATACATGAAAATGATACCACAGAAGCCACCTTACACAGCTCATACATGCTAATAATAAAGCAAGACCATAACAGGGCCTCTTAAAATGAATAGCTTAATACATGAATAGTGAATTGAATGAAAGTGTGGTTGATTATAAGGAAATGAGGTTAAGTATCGGGGACCAATAACAATGGAAGAACCCAAACACAGTGGCTAGAAGTGTTGGTTAGAAGTGAGAGAGAAGACTAAAGAAACCTTAGGAGGAAAAGCAACTTTGTTGGTGGCAATACTCTGGAGAAGAGACTGACTACAGATGTGAAAAATTAATGAAAGGTATTGTGCAAGGCTCTTGACTTGAGGCATCAGAATAATAATTTTGCCTTCATTAGATATGGATAAATCATAAGAGCTGATCTGGGGGGCATACATGTGGTATATGTCTGTGTGGTATGTGAAAGGAAAAGGTCCAATTCTCCTATAGTTAATCTCCTGTTGTCACTATATTTCATTTTAGCGCCTGGTGTATTGTATACACATTTATTTGAATTAGGGAAGGAAAGGGGCACAACAAAATGGCGAGACTAAGGACATAGGACGAACTAATGCAAGGGGAACACTCAAAAGATAATATGCTGGAATGAACTTTAGAACTTGGGAGTGATTGGGGGGAGGGAAAGTGGGAGGTAAACCTGGGAAGGGATAATAATGTTGGGCAAGAAATATACTCACTACCTAATCCATGTAACTGTACACCTCTGTATATCACATTGATGATAAACATTAAATTTTTAAACTTTCTTAATAAGGACCAAGAATCACAACAAATCAGAGAAAGGCTGGATAAGTGGGACTGCATTAAACTGCAGAGCTTTTGTATGGCAAAGGACATAGCTAGTAAACTAATCAGGAAGCCTACAGAGTGGGAGAAGATCTTCACCAACCAAACAACGGACAAAGGCCTCATATCTAAAATATATCAACAACTCAAAAAATTGAATCACTCCAAAACTAACCCCCAAAGTAACAACCATCCCATTAAAAAATGGGCCAAAGACTTAAAGAGAGTCTTCTCTGAAGAAGAAACAAAAATGGCCTATAGACACATAAAGAAATGCTCAACATCTCTGGTCATAAAAGAAATGCAAATCAAAACGACTCTAAGATTCCACCTCACTCCAGTTAGAATGGCCAGGATCAAGAAAACTAATAACAACAGATGCTGGAGGGGATGTGGCCAGGAGGGATCACTACTACACTGTTGGTGGGAGTGCAAACTCATTCAACCACTATGGAAAGCAGTGTGGCAGTGCCTCAAAAGGCTAAACATAGAACTCCCCTATGACCCAGCAATTGCACTACTTGGCATTTACCCAACCATCCAGAAACAAGGACATACTAAATCCACTAGCACAACAATGTTCATTGCAGCACTATTCACCATAGCAAAGATATGGAACCAACGTAGATGTCCCTCAGTTGATGAGTGGATCAACAAGTTGTGGTATTTGTACACAATGGAATTCTATGGTGCTGTCAGAAAGAATGACATCGCCCCATTTGTTAGGAAATGGAAAGACTTAGAAAAAATCATATTAAGTAAGCCAGACTCAAAGGAACTAAGGCTCAATGGTTTCCCTCATTCGTCATAATCAGTAGAAACCTTGGGCTCTATTAGCAGAGATTTGCAATAGAGCAAAATCTTGATACATAAGGCCATATAATGTGAAGCTAATTGAAAGGACCTCCAGGATATTGAAACAAAAGTCATACAATGAATGATTGCTGTCCTTAATGTACTATGTTGTCTCTCATCTCCTTTGCTGTCCCTTGGTTATCTCATATTGGTATAGTATCTCACTTTGTTATCTCATATTGGTATAGTATCTCACTTTGTTATCTCATATTGGTATAGTATCTCACTTTGTTATCTGATATATTGAATTTATTTGTATTTGGATATTTGAAATTTTATAGGGAAGGGGGGAAAACCAAGACAGGTGAGGAGTGTGGGGGGGAGGGAAACGGGTACCAAGACATGTGAAAGGGTATCAATGTATGTGAATTAATGCACCTTCTATCTGGCAAATATCATGTAACCCTTTTACTAATTACAATAAAAATAAATAAATAAATAAAAATAATAAAACCGTTAAGCATCAAAAAAAAAAGAAACAGTTGAAAAGATGGGTGTAAGGCTTGCTGTCATGATGAAAGTTCCCTAGAACTGCTACCACCTGTCAAGTCAAGTCTCTACTCGAGAGACTCACTTTCTTGTTTCTGCAAATCATCACCTAATCATCTATGCATTTCTTGGATTCCTTCACCCATGACCTCATTTGAGTTGGTGGCTAGAGTTCTAAAAAAAGCTTTCAAACATACATCTTGACAAATAGCTAATATATTATTAATGGAGTCACAGGGCTCTTCTTTCCAGCTAAATAGTCAATAAGGGGATTATGGAGAAGCTTCCTTGGAGGAAAGTTCATCAGAGGTTCTATTGATACATGATCAAAAAGAAAAGTAGAAACTAAAAGACTGGACAATGTACACATTGTGAACTCCTTGTTTTATATATAGTCTTATTCATAGTACTACTATCAAATATGTGGTCTGTAGCATAAGCTCAGTAAATGTTTGTAAATAAATGAATAAGGCAAGTGTATTCTAATATTTCTTTAGCTGCTACTAATAATTTTGAAATCGAGATTTTTTTCCTATTCATTAAATGTCGATTCCAACATAGAGTTATTAAAATCGTGTTTATCTGTTCACTCTGCAGATGGGTGAGGTTTGACAGCCCTAAAGAAAGGTAATCACATTGAAGAGGAAAGAATGGGGTAAATTAGATAGAGGAAGATAGGTATGTAAGAACGCATCACTGTGTGAATATTGAAAGGGGGGATATTGATCGAGATAACTTGTAAACTGCTTTGTTAAATGGCAACTCCTTTGCACAATTACTTTAAGATGCAGAATTGACAGGCCAGGACCATGGCTTAGTGTTTGAGTGCTTGCCTAGTATGCAGGAAGCGCTGGGTTTGATTCCTCAGTACCACATACACAGAAAACCTGGAAGTGCTGCTATGGCTCAGAGGATAGGATGCTAGCCTTGAGAAGAGCCCAAGGACAGTGTTCAGGCTCTGAGTTCAAGGCCCAGGACTCTCATGGTCTGGCCAGCATCTGTGTACAGAGCAAGATGCCCTTCACATTCTTCAGTCATTCTTCTAAAAAGAATCACTTTTCTTTTCTTGCAAGGCACATTTCAGCAGGAAAGAAAAACAAGGCAAATATGAGTAATCACATTTTTGAAAAACATCTTAATGCGTGCTTAAAATCCAACATTTTGAAATAGATGTATTTTACCAATCATTACCAAACATTACATTTCCCCAAAGATTACTAAAAGTTAGGCAGCATAATTTTGTATTATTTTTAGTGAAACAAAAGTGTTCATACTTTCAGGAAGTGGATGCTTTTCTTTTAAAGAGGTTTTTTTGGCATTAAATGAAAAACTAAATGTTTTTTCATATGCAAATAAGTGGAAATGAATAGTTACTAACCTTTTTGGTTGTTAAAAAAGTTAAATGAATTCCATCCTCATTATTTTCTAAGTTTAAAAATAGGAAAAAGAATTTTGTTGACATTTCAGTGTGGGGAATTTGAAGATAAACAGGTATACTTTGTAGGATTTGAGCTGTTTGAAATTGGCCAGAGAAATTTAGTTTTGTTCTGGCTTGGCTAATTTCAGAAAGTGTAGATAATTCTGTTACGTGTGTCTTAGTCACTTCATTATCATTACAACAAATTACCTGAGATAATAAATATGTAAAGAAAAAATATATTTTGGAACATGTTTCTAGAAGTTCTAGTACAAAGTTTGTTAGAAACCTTGGGTCTCTAGTGGGTGTTACAAATGGCAGTGGCTTCTAGCAAGGGAATGGCCGAGCAAATTGCCTTCCCTATATCCAAGCAATAAAGAAAGGGAGGAATGGGCAAAATCCCTAATCCCCTTTGAGTATATATCCCCAGTGAACAAAGGACCTTCCACAAGGATGCATCTCCTAAAGATTTTTACCAACTTCCAGTAGCCTGTCCCGGGAACTCACTCTTTAATGCATGTGCCTTGAAGGGAATCTCAACATCTCAAGTAGAGCAACTGAGTATTTTGGTGGTTAAGTTTATGCAGGAGGTTGGAAGACTGTACTGCATGAAGAAATAGCAGTCATTCAAATTTGATGAGAGAGGAATATAGTTAATCACTTTTGTCATTTATAGTGTTGCTTTGTATTTTGGTGTGCTCCTGTTTATGTCTTTACCATGACAGATTTGCTCTGAAAGTATTGTTTTCTGGGATTGTTGATGTTTAAAGAGATAAAACATAATGCTCTATGACAGATCAATTTCTAGCTGATAGCTATTGAAAATTAGTTGTTTTCTCTTTTATCTATTTAAATAAAATGAATATTAAATGAATACATATTGACTTAGAAAGATTAAGGTGGATGGTTTGTTTTGTTTTTTTAACTATACTTTTTATTGTTATTAAAAGGCAGTGTTCATGAGGCCGGGAGTTTGGCCTAGTGGTTATAGTGCTTGCCTAGCATGCACGAAGACCCGGGTTCGATTCCTTGGTACATAGAAAAAAGCTGGAAGTGGTGCTGAGGCTCAAGTGGTAGAGCTCTAGCCTTGAGAAAGTCCAAGGACAGTGCTCAGGCCCTGAGCTCAAGCCCAGGACTGGCAAAAAAAAAAAAAGGCAGTGTGCAGAGGAGTTACCATTTTGTAAGTTAGGTAATGAATCCATTTCATTTTTGGGGTTGTCACTCCTTCCTTTACTCTCTCTGTTTTCTTCTTCCCATGCCCACTTGCAAGTTGTATAGTTCATTTTTAACATAATGAGAGGTAGTGCTGCATTCATTCACCCTTTGTCCTTCCACCTCTGTGTCTACCCCTGTCCTTCCTAAAGACAGAGAAATGAACAAATAATATGAAAATAAAAGAAAACAAAAACAACAATAAATCCTCTTGTTTCAATTTCCTGGAGTTTAATTAAGTAACTACTACTTGATATGACTAGAGGCACATAGACATTGTCTTTTGGGGTTTTTTTTGGTACTGTGGTTTGAAGCAAGCATGTTGCACATTGTAGGCAAGAGCTACATCCCAGTCCAAGATGGATGTTTTGAAAAGACCTGCTGTGGAAAAGTATGTAGAGAACAAACTGCGGGTGAGGTAGGTCTAGAAGAAGACATAACTGATACTAGGGTGGCTGTTAACTTTACAACAGTTAAGGCTGAAGAGGTGTGTTTCTTGAATGCTAGCGTTTAGGTAATGATCTTAGTGACGCTGGCTGGTGAAGCAGCTTTGCTCCACAAGTCCTCAACTTCAATTCAGTGATTCCTGGGTGAAAGAGATACTGGCACTGTGGTAACCAACCACGTATTGTATGTGCTTAAAAAAAAGAAAAGATGTTCTTCCAGACATGTTTGAGAAACAGAGGTTCCCCAATCACAAAGCCAAGCAGAAGCAAAGCAGCAACAATGAAGGAACCAGAATACCAGTGTGTCTGGGATAAAGGAATGAAAATGAGTACAAAAAGGAGGCAAATTGCAGATTATTGGAGGCTTTTGAAGGAGAAAAATTTGGATTTTAGATCAAGTGAAATGAAAAGTATTGTTTTACACACCTCCCTGCCCCAGCTTTCTTTGTAATAATTTTAGGTTCACAGCAAAAGTAAGAGAAGATACAGAGATTTCCCTTCCAGGTCTTTCCCAAAACGTGCCGGGCCTCCCTCCATTAAGAACATTCACCCCACACAATATATCGGCATGAGAGGATATTGAAACAAAAGCCATATAACAAATGATTGCTGTGCTTTAGGTGCTATGTTATCTCTTATCTCTTTTGCTGTTCCTTTGTTATCTCATATTGTCACAATATCTCACTTTGTTATCTGATATATTGTATACATTTGTATTTGGTTACTTGAAATTGGACAGGGAAGGGGGGAAAACCAAGAGGGAGGGTGGGGGGGAGGGTAATGGGGACCAAGACATGTGGAAGGGTATCAATGTATGTGAATTAATGCACCTTCTATCTGGCAAATATCATGTAACCCTTTTATTAAATACAATAAAAAATATTTTAAAAAAATATATCGGCATGAAAATTTTCATGGTTTATACCTGTTTTGACCCTTGACTGTATATTTTCTGAACTTGAACAAATATATGAATGACATAGGCTGCAATCCTCAGTGCTTAGTCTATTCATCCTTCCCAATACAAACAATCCCTGAAAATCTCTGATGCTTTCATTATTTATACACTTCCTCCATTTATGCAATGTGATGTAGTTGGAATTAGACTATGCATGGCTTTTAATATTACTTTCTTTCTCTTACTTAGAACGTGCTTTTAAGCTTCTGTTATCAGTTTTATGGCTTAATAGTTGATTATTTATTTACACTTTGCTTCTGTGTTGACAGTATCATGGTTTGAATTTAGGATGTCATGATATCACTCTGATCTGCTCTGCTGGCTTGCTCAACTGTCACTAGGAGCCATGCTTCAAACCCTGATTTTTGTTGGAACTTTGAAGACAGTTAAAGACAAACTTTTCTACCTGGGCTGGTTTCAAGACACAACCCTCTAGGGCTTGTGGGACAGATATTTCCTGTAGCAAGGGAGGAAAGACACCAAGAAGAGAAGGGACAAATCCCCCACTGTAGTAGCATCTGGATGCAGTCTGGCTGTTCTTTCTGGTGGAAGGAAAGGATAGGAGTGATGCGATTACTTTCCTCATTAAGTTTGGGTTAAATAATTCTGAAAATATAGAATTAAGGGTGTCTTAGCTAAAGAAATGAAAAGATAGGAACCAACATCAGTGACATTCAGAGTGTAATTTTTTTAAGGAATTGCAAAATTCTGTAAACACTAAGATGCCTGATCAAAAATTTTAAGTGCAGTTCAGAAAGTGTGGTGCTTTTCTTCAGCGGTACTGTTTCTCAGGAAGAGACAGAAACAAGGTGCCTTGAATTTAAGTAGGAGTTCTTCCTTGCGCTCCTAAGAGGATGAGATAAGTGTAAAAAGGGAGTCATTACATTTTTGGACTTACAGTGCAAATCAAAAAAAAAGATAAAGGGATATTCAGAAGATGAAGAGTGAAAAGGGGCAAGGATGTGGGATTAAACAAGATTTTAAAGTTTTTGGCCAGGTGCCTGTGGTTCATGCCTGTTAACCTAGCTACTTAGGATGCTGAGATCTGAGGATCATTGTTCAAAGCCAGCCGAGGCACAAAAAGTCCTTGAGACTCTTATCTCCAATCAACCACCAGAAAACGAAGTGGCACTATGGCTCAGTGGTAGAGTGCTAGCCTTGAGCTGAAGAGCTCAGGGACAACACCAAGCCCAGAGTTCAAGCCCCACTACCAACAATGACCAAAAATTTCTAGGGGAAGTAAATCTTCAGGGAAGCATGTAATTCTCATGAGTTAGTGTCCTTTTATTAGCTATCTCATCCAGTTATCAGTTAAAATATTCACTGCAAATTTCACTGAAAGACAATTCACTAAAATGGGAATAATTAACATTTTCACTTATCATTGTTGCAGATGGTCCTACTTTCACAATATTCTCTCCATATATATATATATATATATATACATATATATATGGTTAAGTCTTAAAAAGAAGGGTGCATTTCTCATAATGAAATAATAGAAGGGGTGTCATTACTCTGTTTGGGGTCAGTGATAACATATCCCAGACTTTGTTAAAATCTTAGTTTCATATAAAAATGCCAAATATTTGATATACCCATACTGTGCTTTGTAAAATTACAAAATAGTTTGTGTGTATGGTGAAAAACACCTACTCCAATTATACATAACACATCATGCTCAAAATTTAGATTTATTTGTAAATATTTAGCCAAGTTTATATTAATGCAGGAAAACTTCACATCAACTGAACCACAGTTGTAGAAGAGACAAAGTAAGCATTTTTGTCACATTTTCACATAGTACAATTAGATATTTAGTAAAACACTAAGAATCCCAAGCACATGTAAGTAAACTATCTTCTCAGTAGTAATAAGAACCCCTTTTGAGTATGTAGGGTCTCCTGGGCTTACTCTCATACAGCTGCCTTTTCAGAATGTAAGGAATTTTTCTCTTTATGACTTCTTCCTTTTCGTTTTTGTCATTTCCATTATCAAGAATATCTTCCTGAATTATCTGTGAATTGGAGAGGACAGATAAAAATATAAACATGTAAAATTGTTCATTTCATGCCATGTCTCTTCATTTTATTCTGTTTTGTTTAAAATAAATATATATTTTGTTTAAAATAAATATTTTGTTTAAAAATAAATGTATCTATGAACATAGAAATTTTGTGAGTGATGACTATTGGTCGGTTGAGGTGAGAAAAGATCACAACATGATCTTTAGTATTCTGGGTTCAGTATCTTTCCTAGTTTATCTGACTGGATCTTTTTAGAAACACTCCATATTCTTCCAGACCTATCATGAATCCTTCTAACTTCATATGCACACCAAGAAGAGCTATGAATATTTTTTATGCTTGAATTTCAGATGGCAAGCGTAAAATGAATTATATGTGTGATATATCGTAGCCAATATGGTATAGAATCTGAAAAATCAAGTTTGACTGTAAAGGTAATAAGATTTAATTCAGCCAATTGCTGTCTTGACCATTTCTCTGAGGAGGAAGAGAAATGCTTGCCCTACTACCTAACTCAATTTTTGTACATATCATCATATGCAAAGGTCTTATTTATAGGTCTGCAACTTGTTTAGTTTATGATTGCCTTTTAAACTTAGAGGTCCCTTACACCTAACACTGACACTTATAGTATATTCACATGACATCTTATCATCACATATTCTATTTAAAACCCCAGCTATTTGATTTCAGTGAAGGAAAAGTATATACTGTCAGAAATCTAGCTTCTTAATCTTCAGTTTCTTTGTGCACAACCTATAATTACCTGTACTATGTTCAGAATGATATTACCATATTACTTTTAAATTACTGAACACTTAAACTACAAAAAGTTCCAATTTTAGGTGGCCTTTACGTATTTGCATAATAGGATATTGAAGGTTTCTTTCTTTTCTGGATTAAATAACATGTAATTGACATTTCTCTATGTTAAGATTTGTATTTTCAAGTTTTATTGACCTAAACAATATTTGGATGAATAAACAATTTTGCTGAAATTAAAATTAAAGGATGAATGGTACTTTGAGTAAAATCAAAGTTGTAGTTCTTGTTTAGTTCATCTGGTAAGCATCTTTTTGTTTATCAGTTAGAATAAATAGTCTTCCCCAAGGATGTCTGTGTGATAAGAGTTTGTTACATTAGCTGAAAGGGTAACCTCAGATTTTCAGTCCTGGTATAAAAAAGCATATGCAATATTTAAGCAAACTTTTCTTGCAGATTAATCTGAAAAAAATTTCTCCTATTAGAAAATATTTAAAAATTTAAATATCTTCAATATTTCCTCATCTTTACATTTCTCTGGTTTATCTTTTATATCAATACAATATAAAATATAGTCCTCTGAAAGCATATTTATCTAATAAGTATCAAATTACTTAAATTTGTACAGAATTGTTTTGCTTCTAAAGATGAGATAACATTTAAAATTTAAGGTTTATCCTTTTAGTATTGTCTCACTTGCTTATTTCTTGATGGATGTGATGTTAGAACTAGCACTCATTAATTTTTTTCATTTTTCCCACATTTTATATGGGAATGTTTTTGCATTCTCTTTGTTTATAGATAAGTACACTTTACAGTGATCTTACAGTGGTTTATCTTTTATATCAATACAATATAAAATATAGTCCTCTGAAAGCATATTTATCTAATAAGTATCAAATTACTTAAATTTGTACAGAATTGTTTTGCTTCTAAAGATGAGATAACATTTAAAATTTAAGGTTTATCCTTTTAGTATTGTCTCACTTGCTTATTTCTTGATGGATGTGATGTTAGAACTAGCACTCATTAATTTTTTTCATTTTTGCCTCATTTTATATGGGAATGTTTTTGCATTCTCTTTGTTTATAGATAAGTACACTTTACAGTGATCTTAGGAAAAGGTTTTGGTTTACTTAAATTTCTTAAACATGCTTCCATGACCAGCACCAGAAACAAAACTTCCATAAGTATATCATCCATTTAAACACAAACAAAACATATGGATCAAATCTGCCTTCAGATATGCCCTCTTTTTTAGATTAAGGAAAAAAATATTTTGACCAAGTCCAAATATTTGTGGGACACTTTGAAGATCTGAAAGAATAGTAACCTCTACACATGGTTTATTCCTTCTTAATATGTGTAAGTCTTCCTGTTATGGTATGATCAAGACATAAATATCAATGCAAATGAGAGCTAAATGGTATAATGATAATTATACTCTGTTTTACCTCCCAGTGTTGAAAAGCCCTGCTGTGACAGATCTTTTGGAGCTGGTATATAGTCAACATTGCTTCCAAGCTGAAGCCATCTAAAACCATAGGGGGTTTCCTTCTGATGACAATTTCTTCTTCAGGAGCCTCTCCTGTTTCCTCAGTTTGGCCATTCAGGTTATTGATAAGACTGCAAACATTGAGGAGGGTCATTCTCCAAGAGGGAGCATTTCCTTTACTGATCTGAAATTTAAAAAATGAAAGGGCACAATTAAACCTTCTGTGATTAAAACATAATAAGAAAGAATTTTATTGGGCTAAAAAAATCTGTTATATATTGGGTGTCATTGTTATCCTACTCTAATAATTGTAGTCTCCTTGTGAAACTTCATGTCACATATCAGCATAGTATTATTACTTTGTAGCCTTTATTTAGTACAATGCAATAAAGCTCTACATACACATATGAAGAGCAAAAAGATAAGGAAGTGTAAAAAGACAAACATATGCGTGTAGTGTGATTAATATGTAGAGGTATCCATTTGCTATTAAATTTCAGCTCTGCCTAATAAATGAGAAACTGAAATGATAATCATTTTGAGAAATTATATGTGTGTAATGTAATGTGAGACCATTGAATATTTCACATTAGTACCTGTCATGGGGTTATCACAACTGACCAGTATATTGCCTTAGTTCAAACTTTTTTATTTTAGGGCTGGGAGATTGGCCTAGTGGCAGAATGTTGCCTACTATGCACTAAGACCCAGGTTCGATTCCTCAATACCACATATATTGAAAAAAGCTGGAAATGATGCTGTGGCTCAAGTGGTAGAGCTCTAGCATTTAGAAAGATCTAGGAGGGTGCTCAGGCCCTGAGTTCAAGCCAGGACTGGCAAAAAAATTCCATTATGCAGAATTATTCCTTCTTTGATGAGATTTTGCCTAAACTCATAATGAACATAATCAGCACCTTCTCTACTTGTGAAAAACAATCATTAAGAAAATAAAAAGAGATTAGTTAGGAGAATTGGATTGTAAAATGATCATGAAAGTATATCTAATTGTATTAAATGATATTAATGAAGGAATATTTTTCTTAAGGACTTAAAATATTTAAATTACTACAAAGAAATGATAGGAAATAAGATATAATGGAAATGGAACCAGCTAACAATTTTGTATACATTTCTCTCCAAATTTTATGCAATTGTCAATAATTATCCCAATTTTAAAAATATGAGGAGAATAAAAGTTGCCAAAAAGTATTAAAATAAAATAATTCTAAAGTTAATTTGGAAGAATGAATGTGGACATGACCAAGTAATAAAGAAGAACATTGGTAAATACTAAAGTGTATTTAAAGTTATAGCAATCAAGGGAATGAGCAAAAGATCCAAAAAGAGAAAATACAAGATAATGTTATCTGAGTGTATATAGCTGTGCAACATGCAATAAAAATTGCTTTTAAAATATTTAGGGACATCTATCTATGAAGAAATTTGCAGGCATAACTACATGTATATTTATAACATCTTATGGCACATCAAGCTGAACAATATTGAGAAGTGTTAGATATAAAGGAAAATAAATTAATGTGATGAAAACACCCAGAAGAATACTTTTCTAAATCTGTTGTCATTAGTTTTTCTAAATCTGGACATAGTAGAGGCCATAAAAAGAAACAAAAGAAATTTTAAGTAGGTGAATATAAAAATTATCTTTTACATATTTGTAAAATTTATTTGGACATGTATGGATATTGTATATGTATTGATAACATCCTGAACCAAAATCAAAAGTAAGCTATATATAAAATTCTGAATGTTGTTATGTATTCCTGTACTTCCTGCACTCAAGTCTAAGGCAGGGAGTCCATCAACTCGAAGCCGGCTTAGGCTAAACAAATAAACAAACAAAATATTTTACAAAATGCTAACCTTCTTAATTTAAAATGAGACTTTTAAGAAGAAAATAACAATCACTAGCATAGAGAAACACTAAAAATATTTTAAAATTGTGTAGGTGATATGAACAAGAAAGTCATGAAATCATTCATCAAGGAGGCATAAGAAAGAAATATGTGATTTTCATCTTGGTTTCATCTCTATCACATTTCTTTATAGGTAATCTTGCTTTTTTTAAAATTTAGGCGACCCAATTTATTTTCCAAGATTGAAGAGAAAAATAGCCAAAAGTTCAGTTAGGTTTCATTTTGGTATTTAACTTGAATATTTAAATACCTTCCATCATGTACAATATAACAAAGACAGGAACATGTTCTTATAAACACCATGCATGTATTCCCATATAATCACATGTGGCTCTTTAGTGAAGGTTGAAATATGGCAATTTTCCTCTCATGTTAACACCCTTAAGTCTATGAAAACTATAAATTTCCCCAAATAAGGGAAACCTCTCCAAGAGAGTTTTGCAATTGTGATAGGGAGTTATTATTACAAGAAGAGTATACCATATTTTAAGAGATAATTCATCTACTCTCCAACACTAGATTAAGGAAAAAAATATCACCTTCGTTGTACGCATATTGGTCAATATGTCGGCTTCTAATGCTTTCATTTCTTCTTCTGAATCTGAGGAAGATTGAAAGCACAGGATTACAATATAATTATGACATGCAATGGTATTGAAATCTGCACATTTGAAATGAATCTAGGAATTAAAAGTCTTATCTTGTCTATACATTTACTTTACTTAAAATAGTTTCCAGAAAAAATTATTAATTATATGCTGAAACCTAGACTAGAAGAACTATCTATGAGAAAAAAGTGCATAATCTTTTGCTAACAGATATATTTAAGATTTTGAGTTTTTATCTTTATCAGCAAAATATGTAGTCTCATAGCTTTAATCAAATATAGTAGCTTACAGATTAAATTATATTGCTTTTACTAAATACAGTGAGACATTTTTAAGACAAAATAAAAGGCGATTGCTTACTGGTACTTTTAGAATAAAATACACTGAGATTTATTCCACTTGAGAAGTTACTTTTGTAAATCACTTTGAAGGAATTGTTTTCTGCTTTAAACAAGAATTTTGAATTTTGTACAATTCACAATTTTATCACAGCATACAAGGAATTCTTTCAGCAGAATTATAATTCACTTTCAAATGCATGTAACATAGTATTGAAAATGAGCTTCTGATCCTTTTGCAATATTTTTCCATCAATGAATATTTTATACAGCAGTAACATTTAGAAAATACACAACATAATAGAATCAAGTTATGGAATATTATAATAGATGATTACTTCTGATAAAGCGAAGTGACACTAAAATTTTTTACATTTCTTATCTTCTAACTCATAGGAAAAGTCAAAAAAATCACACTTGGGAAAACAGCTTGAAAAACACACCAAGGAATCAAGTTATGCTGGAAATGTTTTCTCTGTGTTTGGTAAAGATGGATGTATTTTTCAACAGCAATGTATGAACTGTATGTGCCAAAATCCCCACACATTTTGATTTATCACAGAAAGCAGTTCCAAGAGCTAATAGACACCTATTTAACTGATAACCCATTTTGTCAGATATTCTATACTTCCAAATCCTCTGTGCCTAATATATAGAACTGCAATTGTAGACAAGTTGGTATTCTCTCGTCCTCTCTAATCAAATAAAGCAAGTATTTTAAACAAATTATAATTTTACATGCTAGAAGATTTTAATTACATCTAAAAAATCATGAGTTTGAATTAATCCTTCCTATTCTGCAATTATGAAGTAAAATTCTATAATAGGATAAAATAGTTTATATATTTTTGCTGCTTTCTTTAAACTAACATATGCAAACACTTAAAAGTCAAATATTCCTACTAATATGAAAATACCAATTTTCCAATTATCTTTTGTATTAACTTAATAAAAATGCAAAATCCCTAATATGTTGACATCCATTTATTTTTAGATAAATAACACTTTGAGAATGGACTTGAAACATTTCATTTTCCTGGATATAAACTTCCACAAATTAGATTTGACATTTATTCATCATTTTCTTCAGCATTGCATCTCACAGAGTTAGATAATTAATTTGAGGGCAAGGACAAAGTTAAGTGAGGGAAAGACAGCCCTGCCTAATAGAGGACCTGAGCAAGAGAATAAAGCATTTGAATAGAATGAGCTTTAGTAATTAGTTTCTACCTTGACAGGCATCTCCTCTACATTTCTCATTAGTTAATTAGTAGTGTAATTCTAAGTATCTTCTTTGTTCTCTATCTCCCCTCCCCCCATCTAGTGGCATGAGATTCTTTTTTATTGCTTTAGAGATTTAAAAGATAACAGACAATTCAGTTCTTATAAAGACAGAGGGAAAAAATGGTACACACAGCTGCTCTTACAAAAAGGCAGTAAAGGAAACACCATTCTCTTGGCAACATCAGCCTAAGTAGCAAGGCAGTGCAAAAGAACTCACTTCAGGGAGTCAAGAAAAGCAGTTAGACTTACCTGAGCCCAGACTCCAGGAGCTGAAAGCTAGGAGCATCATGCATACAAGCTGGATTTTCATTCCTGCCATCCTCTGCAGCTTTCTGGCACAACAAGCCAAGCAAAAGTCAGAGAGACCCAGAGAGAGCTCTCTCAAGTGCTGTCTCTTGCTTTCAGCGGGCTTTGCAAGTGAGTGAACAGTGAGAAATGTCTGGCCATCCTCTCTATATATGTACCAGCAGAGTGATTATGTCATAACCAGGAGGATTATTTTCTCAGGATGTACCCTGCTTTCATCTCCATCCTCTGCTCTCCCTACTTCCTCCTCCCCTCCCCTCTGCCCCTCACCTCCTCCCCCTCTCTTGAACCTTTAGTGAAAGTGACATATCTTCTCTAATTGCCATTGTTGCTCAGGATTTCTGACTCACAGGAATCTTTCAAAAGCACTGCCATATACAGCTTGCTGGATGCTGGAGAGAAAAAAAAAAAAGCAACAACTTCATTCTTTCCCCATTTCCTTTCTTTCTCCAAGCATTTGTCATTTGGTGAAATATGGGACCTGCTCTTTTGAATACTTAGGCTAAATCTTCAAGATGATGCTAGTAGTTTCTTAATCTTAGAAGTCTTTAATGATTTAATTTACTGGTGTCTCAAACTTCTGATTACATGTGTGGTTTCTAAACTAATGCAAATTTTAGATACTACCTGCTAGGAGAGGCAGAAAATTGGGTATAATATTGGATGTGCACAAAAGAATTTAGATGAAAGAACATCATTATAAAAGGAAGAATAGTTGCTCCAATTAATAGGATTGCTATTTCATAAGCCAGAGAAATTTCTATAATCTGAAATTATGAAAATTACTGAATTATATGGGCTAAGTTTGCATGAATGTCTGAGGAAAACAATTTCATGTCTATATGCTTGAATGTTTATTACTGATCTTTTTCTAAATCTTCACTCTTATTCTTTCTTCATTGCTTATTTCTTTCTGGATTCTAAATTGATATAATGCTTCCAGTTCACACACACACACACACACACACACACATACACACACGTGCACACACACACACACGTTTTATTTTGTCTAGTGTCACCTGTACATTTCCACCATTTCATTAACTTTCTGACCTGGTCTAATCTGGCTTTTATTATAGAAACAAGACTGCTTTCACAAAGAGGAAAATCCTACAAAGCCAAAGTTATTTCTAAGACAGAGTCTTCATGTACTTAATGAAATTACATCATACTCATTCCTTCTCTCGGTTCTCGAAGAAGATTACTAAAGCTGCATTTTGGGGCAAAGCTTTCTGAACACTGATTCTGAGGGGCAAGAGCTACAAGAAGAGGGTAACTCAAGCTAACTGAAATTTGCATAATTGGTAAAGAATTCAAGGTAGGAATCATTAAGAGAAAAAAATCTAGAATGATTATGATAAAGATTTATATTATATAGCATTATCATAGGCCTTGAACTTGGCCTGGACACTGTCCCTGAGCAATTCAGCTCAAGGCTACAGGCTACCACCCTACCCTTGAGCCAAGCCTCACTTCCAGTTTTCTAGAAGAAAACCCAGGCTGGCTTTGAACCTTGATCCTCAGATCTCAGCCTCCTGAGTAGCTAGGATCACATGTGTGAGCCACCACTCCCTACTTCTCTTTTAATTTCTAAAACTAAGGAAAGGTGATAATTCCAACCATTTAATAGTCATTTTAACAACCAACCCTCATTCCTCGAAATTAATATTTAAAAATTAAATAATGGATGATATTTTGTTATTTTCAGTTCATGTTGTATTTTATATAAAGCAAGACATTGAATATTACTTGGGAAAACTTTACTAAAATGAATAGTACTCACTCATCAAAGAACCACGAAACATGTCTAGAATATCTTTTATTTCCCACCACCAGAGGGCAAATGGAAGTTTAAAACATTTGTTTCCGATTAGTCTAGGATTGCTTATACTTCTCTGTCACAGCATCTTGATGGCAGAATTCTTTCAAAGCTAGTTTGATGGAGTAATAAAAATACACATTCTTTGCATAATATTTAAATTAGCTGTTTTTTCCTCTGCTAGAGTTGCAAGCACAAAAAAATAATATTTTAAAATGTGTGATAGCCACCTAATAGTAAAAAGAAAGTGTGATTCCTTTGTATTTTGAATAAAGGAATGAGTTTTTCAAGAAGAGAAGCTCAGGAAAATGTCGATAAAATGTATTCTTCATTAACATAAAAAGAGGACAGAATAAAGGTAATGTGTGTTAACTATATAGCCTGAATATTAACTGCTAATGTCAGTTTTGGGGGGGATCTATACTAAATCCAAAAGAATCAAGGAACTTTTAAAAAATGATGTCGTGATTAAAAATTAAATAGATGTGTTATATTTCCTTTGGGTGGATAGAATGATTTGACACTTTTTCTATTTAAAATCATGATGCAATGGACTTTGATATCCAGTTGGTATTTTCAAAATCTGATATTTTTTTCCCTAACTTCCTAAGGCTACAGAAAATCCTTAAACAACTTGCCTTAGAAGAGGAGATTAGGGATATTTATGTATTAAAATATCCTAATAATCACCATTGAAGCCTTTTTATTGAAAATGAGATCAACAGGGTGGTTACACTTACATAAAAAATGCAATGAACACATTTGTTTTTAAACACTGTGAGGTCTTTAAAGCAGCATTTTAAACACTTTTTCCTTGAGATGAGTAAGGTACTTTTTGTAATTTAGTACTGTTCTGTGAAATCCTTCTGACATTCACTGAGTTTTTAAAGGGAAATCACAGGAGTTTGAACACTGTCTTTTGACAGTCTTCCTGTATAAGTCTCACAATCTAAGGCCAATAACTTTAAGTGACCTTGAAGTTGATTTATCCAGGTAGTGACTAATAGAAAGTTCTCTGCAGACTATAATTCCCAAGTTTCCACTGTGGCTTGCCAGTCACAAGATAATGGCTCAAAATAATCACTAGAGATACCAGAAGAACTGACCATTACAAAGAGTATTGTATAAGATTTTTTTATTAGGGGACAAAAAAGGCTTCAAAGCCGCCTATAACCAATAATTATTCACATCCCTGAGACTTTATGTTATGGCTATAGAACTGACAACCTCATTAGCAGCTTTCTGAGCTCTTTAATATTTCCCTCCTTAATAACTACACTGTAGCCTGTCATGTTTCTATTTGGAAACTAACTTCCATCTTACTTTGACTATATTTATAGTCTTTCTCTGTGTCATGCTTAATCTGTGTGGAATCCTGAAAGCATGCTGGTCTGCTTCTACTCTGCCTTTGTTCCTCTCAAATGAATATCATTCATTTCTTGTATTATATGTGATAAACATATGAGTAGGAAAGAATGTTCTCTATTCCTTCAAGTTTCACAATCCATAATTAGCTAACTTATATTTAAAACTAATTAAACTTGCACTGCTTTGGGTAAATTATGTATTATTTCTGCATTTTTATTTTTTAAATCCATTCCACCACACTTTTTAAATCTGCCTTGATAATGTTACTCTTCATATTTTTTTTTCATTTTACCAAGAGGAAACTTCTTTTATTAGCCTTTTCTATCCCCCTTAGAAAAGTCAAGTTAAAAAATATTGAAGAAAATCATCCTAAAACCATTTGCACACATTGGCTGAGTGTTTAGATTACACTGTAGGTTTATTGGGCTTCTATAAATAAATCTTTGGTTTAAAACTGCAACTCTGATTCATCTAAACAAACAATGATGTCGAGTCTGTAAGCTCAATTGATTTTTCTGTTCAATTAAATATCATATTCGAGGTCTCCTGAGAGATATGCACATTAACACACCCACACCCACATGCGCAATGCCTCACACACTAAATGAATGTAATTCAGACCTGGGAGATTTGGGCAAATGGAAACCAAATATTCAATTTCCCAATTTAAGTGTAGCCATACTTGGTTCCCATAATCCGTACAAATTCCTCTCTCATTTCCCTTTGATTCTTCCTGCCTCTGCTGCTGCATGCATCTTTATAGGTAATTAGCATGGAAAATTGATATTGGATTTCTGTAGTCAAAGCATATTTTACAACTTACACTAATCACAGCACATGTTTTGCATAGCACCCATATGTTAATGAGTTGGCATGGTTAACTATGGTTCTTCCATATTTCTGTACTGCTCACCTCACATAATCTTGTTTCTAAGAAAATAACAGCCACAAAAATCTACCTATCATGTACCATGATCAGATAAGTATCCACATGAACCTCTGAATAAAATCAAAACGGAAAAAAAAAATCCTGACATCTTCTTCCATGTTTAGTTTCTGAGTTTTACAAATTAGTATAATTAGCAAAAATTAGAGATAACTTTGCACTGCATTAAAGCTTCCTGCCTTTCTTAAATCTGTTGTAAAATCTAAAATACTTCTATCACATCTATCATATCAGAAACAGAACATATGTACATGGGGCATCATTTAGCAATAACAGCTTTGTAGAATTCCACCCATCCCCACTGCTCTCCAGAACCTAGAATCAAACTCAGAACTCTCTGCACACTAGACAGTGCTTCTTCACTGAACTGTACCCTCAAGTATCAGACAAATGGGTTTTCTTTCTTTTGTAACGTATTAGATATGGAATCTGAGGAATAATGACTTCTATTTCATAGTCCTGTAACAGTACTGTGAAATTATACTTGCTTTTCTCTGAGCTATTTTATCTTCTAGCTGTGAATCTTTTCTTTTCATCAACATTAAGCATTTAGTAAATAGTGATAATTCAGTGAATTAGTAATTAAATTATAAACAGTCCTTCTTAATAGATTGAGGATAGTCATTTCTCCTTTACTTCTCATATGGAACTATCTATTCTTCAACCTGAGATGAATGAAAACTAGAAAGCAAATTTTTCTATCCAATGAGATAATATGAGAAAACGTTTCTTTTAATGATTCCTGAGTATTATTTTAAATAACCATTGACATTTTGTATGCTGTCATTGAGACAAAGAGTGAGTACTGTGATGCTCACAGTACATATTAGAACCTCTGATTTGAGTCAGTTTGTAGAGAGAAAGTGAGATAGCAAGTAAGTCAGAAGTAGAAAATGCTAATAAAGAATGTAGCTACCTGATCTTAGAAACAGCACTGTAACCAACAGTAGAAGCCTGTGGTGAATCTATTTATGTTAGATTTCTCTATCACATAATATAGTATTCTGTGAAGCAGGATTTACAAGATGGTATTATTTCCAATGGATGAGGTAAAATATAAGGATAAAGCAAACATGAGTAAGGGCCAAGTAGACTTTGCATAGGATGTGTATAAGACAAAAGGTGCTTTCACTTCCAAAGCCACAGCTTCAGATATTAAATACTACAAGATACTTAATGAGCAACTCAAAGAAAAGTTCAAATTAATATACTGGAAAACTTCATGCCTAATAAAAGACTAGTGCTTTTAATTTGTATTAAGTACATTTAGTAAATAAACATGACAGTTTTGAATCTAACTCATCATTGTAACCAAATTTTCTCCCTTTACAGGCTGAGATGTGTTCATCCATCTTAAACCAACACATTGACTGTTATTCTGACATAGAGAGCTAGTGAGCCTCCATATACTTTGAGGTGTTTCAACTGGGTAGAAGTATATATAGAAGGATCAGGACAAGAGTGAGATTATTCCGTGTGGGGTAAGAGGCATTTCTCATTTTGTACTCTAGGTGGAGGCATTAGTATGTATACTAGAAAGGAATTCTTGTATTACTAGACTATATTTTAATGTCTTCAGAATCCATTGACCCAAAGAATGCAAAATTTTAGAAGAGTCTTTGGTGTTAGGCTTATACATTCCTTTCACAGAGAAAGAAATATCAGTTCAGATGCTGTTAATAACAATGAATTTTCCTTGTAAGCTTGATCAGTCCAACTGTCCCTGATAACAAAGGTCTGATTGAATACCTGTTCCCAAGGGAAAGTTATTCTCCAGCATCATAGAGATATTTTGAGAAGTTAATTTATTGTCACTAGGTTTCTTTCTTTTATTATTCCAGCATCCTCATATGTGGTTGAAACTAATCCAAAAAGTATTTATCACTATAAATTGAGTCTTACCTTTTGGCTGGATCTGCCTCTTTATCTTTATTATAAACAATGCATTACATTTGATATACTTAGTTCCATTACTATCTTCCAGGATACATAAATCCTTTAACTTCTTAGGCCATGGATTCTCTGCTCAGTTTATGTTTTCCTTTATTTCTATAATACTTTTTCCTCTCTGGTACATAATAACATGATCAAAACAACATGTAAGTGATTTGGAAATGTACTTACATGCCTACATGTCCCAGGCAGGTAATCTGCACATTAATTCTAGTTAATTAAGAAGACCACCTACTTGCTACTAAAAATCAGATTAATTTTTCCCATGGAAAAATATAAAGCTGTGATGAGATATCGCCAGGGTTTTCAGAACAATGATGGAAGGATCTGTACTTATGACATGGTGCACTGCAAAATTACCTAAGTTATGAATAATCAGTTCTTCACAAGAATAAGCACAAACATCTTAGGGTTTACCTTCACATGTGAGCACTCTAGGAAACTTTCACAGTGATAACGTAATCACATCAGTTGAGATATTGCCTCATTAAACACCTCACTGAGGGGGAGGGGTTAAATGGATAAAAGATTTTGCTAGGTATTCATATTTTTATATTGTTTTCTTGTATTATCTACATTAATGTATATCATTAAACTTGTTGCCATTCAGTGGAATGTAATATTTTAGTTGAGTATTTATTATGTGCTTCTTCATAGAATCTTTAGCACTTTTTCTTGATCAATTGCTGTTAGAAATTTGAAGGTTTTTATTCATCTTTTGATCTTTACTGACTTTTGTTACTTTTTTCTCTTCTATTAATTTTCATTATTCATATCAATATTTTTCCATCTAGTCAGTTTTGTTTGAAATTACCCATCCTTTCCATCTTGGGTTAAAATTAGAGCATTGAATTCGTTTTAGTAATGAACACTTTCAATCTATACTTTTTTTCCAAACCCTAATTATTGCTACTTTTCACTAATCTGAGTAACTTGTATTTGTTTTCATTATCATTAATATTGACTGACACCACATGAAGAATCATTCCAATCACAACTATATGGACTAGGAATGTACAACAAAATAAATTTTTTGAAAATTAAAAGACCTATGAGTCAAAATTGCAATAAGGAATTTCTTCACTCTAGTAAGAATGCCTAGTTATAATATGGATGTGAAGACATGGGATCCCTTGCACACTGTTTGTGTTAGATTAGCCATTGGAGAGAATAAAAATGGAGGTATCTCAATGTGTAAGAGTAAATCTTATGATCTAGCAATATATTGAGAATATCTCTGCATTGCATGTTTATTAGAGTACTCTCCATAAGAATTAAGAAATTGAGGGCCAGGAGTTTGGTCTAGTGGTAGAGTGCTTGCCTAGCATGCACGAAGACCAGGGTTCGATTCTTTAGTACCACATACATAGAAGGAAGCCAGAAGTGGTGCTGAGGCTCAAGTAGTAGAACTCTAGCCTTGAGAAAACCCAAGGACAGTGCTCAAGGAGGAGGAGGAGGAGGAGGAGGAGGAGGAGGAGGAGGAGGAGGAGGAGGAGGAGGAGGAGGAGGAGGAGGAGGAAGAGAATGAAATTGAAACAGTGTTCACCAAGAGAAAAAAATGAGCAAGGAAAATGCTATGCATATACAACATGCAATATGTTCCCATCACATCTTCTACAATCTCTTGAGAATTACACACTATGCAAGAAATCTGATGATACTCTGTGTGAACTAAACAAAGCAGGGAAAAGGAAATGATGAATTATTTCATTCACCTGTAGAATCTGAAATAGTTAACTCGTAGGACTTCAGAACACACTGGTAGTCATGATATGGAGGTAGAGATATGTTTGTCAGCAGATGCAAAATTCCAATTAATAGTAGTATGTTCAAAGCTAAGGTATAACATGAAAGCCATATGTAACAACATATGCTATTCCTGAATCTTGCTGAAATAGTAGATGTGGAGGTGGCCTTATTATTCATGATAATTATGTGAGGTCATGTGCATGCTCATTAACTAGATTTAGTTATTCCATAATGTATGGATATTTGCAAATGGCATGATTTACAAACACACTCCATTTTACAGTTCAAGTTTTAACAGAACATGAAGAAATTGTTAATTTATGCTAAGATCCTGAACAATGTTCTCACACCTTCAGGCCAAGCAAGGTATTCATTCATTGTCCCCAGTCTTTTATAATCAGGAATTGTTTTTGTGAGAATGAAGTCAGCATGGAGACTGTTAAGTGATAAGAATGGCTTCTGGCACCAGACTCTAGTAATCTAATGCTACATCTTCACAGTAATAAGAGCTAATATTATTGAGCTGTTAGTTTCTCACAGGATCTATGTGAGATACAATTATCTCTTTCTCCAGGAGAGAACCAGGGGAATGGAGACTATGAGTAACTTTGGATTCTACTAGTACAGTGGGGATTACATCACAGACTCTGACTCAGAATCCTGCTAATCATACTGCTAATGGCTTGGGCATAATCAAACATAATCATAACTGAGTGTGAAATCTCGAGGTGGAAAATACTTAAAACTCTTTGAGCGGGTCATTTCTGTCTTTCTTCTTTTCTATGACTGAAAAAAATGACTATTGCTTGTATCCTTCACATAGGATAAATGTAATTGATGATGTTGCAGTAAAATGTATTAAGCGGCTTTGAATAATTCTCCGGAATAATTGTTATTCATTGGAAGCAGGATACAGTTATCGAGAATGATGTACACAGTATTTAAAAGGAAATTTGGGTAAGAGCTCAGATTTAGGAAAAAATGATTGCAATGTGGAATTTAAAGGCTGGATGCTTATGAAAATAAGGACTCCTGGGAATTGCAATGGAGACCACTCATGTTACATTTGGGCAAAGAACTTTTCTATATTTTGTCTATGCAGAGATATTATGAGAGGATGAGTTTAGAAGTAAAGTGCTCTGGTGGAGAAGATTTGAAGACATCATGTAGGTTTCATTGTGGATGTTCTGGAATTCTTTTATCCAGATTTCTAGTGAGAATCAAGAGCAACTATAAGAATGGGAAATTTTTAAATTCTTGAAATTTATGAACTTTACTGCTTGGGATGGACTTAAACTACCATCTTCCCAATCCCAGCCTCTCAAGTAGTTAGGATGATAGGCATGTGGCATTACTCCAGCTTCATTGATTAATTCTTGTAGATATGTGACTGAATCCTAGTAGCTTTGGTTTCTATCTTGAGTGGTGACACATGGAAACTTGGGTGTCCTTCATCCTCTGAAGATACAGGACAGGAGTCCTGTATTACTAGAGCCCAATAATATATATTATTTGGTCTTAGTGACTATACTAAATGCATTTTCTCCAAACATAGTCATGTGGACATTACGACTTCAGCAAAGGAATTAGCACCATGACACAATCCAGCAGATAACACTTGGAATTGGAACAAATAAAGCTAATGTATTTTCTGCATCAATATTAAGAACACTGATGCAGTAGTGAAGTCAAATCCATTCACATCTTTAATGAGTTTTAAAAAGAAAGTATATTCCTGTCTAGTTAATTGGAGCTAAGTATCAATTTAGGAACACTTTTCAAAGGGTGTATTACTTGTTGTATTGTTCTGACATCTATAAAATGACCATAATAATAACTTCTAAGTAATATTATTTTCCTCCATACTTTGTGACTGATTTGTTTCTCAACCTTACATTTATATCACCACTATACTTTGTCTAAAACTGAACTCAAGAAATAATCTTTGAGATAATAGACTTTCTCCCTATTCAATTAAGAATTTGGAAAATCAGAAATGTTCTCTCTTGTCTTTGAAATAGTAGGCTTTTAACTTATTTTGCCTTAAAGATTTTAGTTGTGTAATAAACTTTGATTGTATAAAAGAATAAATTTATATTGATTCAGTGTTTCTGTTAAACATTAACTAAATCAATATAAATGTTATCGACAAATTTATTTACTAAGATTCTGTTTGTATCTTTTGAATATTAGCAAGTTAATTAATAACCATTGTTAACAATACTTTTCTTTGTATAATATTTTCTTTAAATTCATCAGATTATACTTCAAATTCCAACTAGTATAAAGCTTTTCAAAGAAACTGATGAAATGTAAGGGATTTATTTTAGTGCGAATATTTAAAGCACATCTCAGAGCTTCAAGCCAATAAATGATTATTCTTTGTGCTATTTTTGAATACCTTTAATTGAAGAGTATTTGAGTTATTTCCCACTCCACAGTTACCAGCATTCAGCAGCTGGCATTTTTGACCTTTCTTATTGGATTCCCTGTGGCATTTTCTCAGTGTGATCCACCTAATGTAGCATGTAAATCCTTACTGAAAATCATGTGTGGTGACACATATGCATATAATTTCTGTTCTCAAAAGCTTGAGAGGGGAGGATATTTGCAGTGAGTTCTCGATATCCTGCGCTGAATACTGAGACCCTGTCTCAAAAGACACACTAAAATTAATCATGTCATGGTGGGAAGCATTTGATATCTTCCTTCTTTCCCATATTTACCCTGTATGTTTTAAAAGAGTGCTAGAGCTTAAAACTATTTTTGGTATTTAAAAATATTAGTTTATTTTATCAAGTATAGCATTTTTTCTTTTGTTTTGCCAGTCCTGGTTCTTGAAATGAGGGCCTAGGAACTGTCCCTGAGCCTCTTTTGCTCAAGGTTAGCACTCTACCACTTGAGCCACAGTGCCACTGCCCAGTTTTTCTGTTTTATGTGGCACTGAGGAATTGAACCCAAGGCTTCATGCATGCTGGGCAAGCACTCTACCACTAAGCCACATTCCCAGCCCCATTTGTTATTTTTATAAAACTTTCACAAGAGCTTCATGACTTCATACACTTCTTTTATAATGAAAATTAATTTGATTGATCATAATTTCAAAGTAATTGAGAGTAGATTCAACATGTCTCACCCTGAAAACAGGTAAATGAGCTGATAGATATATTAACTAACTTGTTTTATTCATTCCACAGTATATACATATTTCAAAATATGACCTTGTATCCTATAAGGCAATTTCTTGACATTGAATTAAAACAAAAGTGAATTTTGTGTCTTTATAAACTACAAGCTCTAATGACATTTTTATCATAGGCATTTAAATCCTTTCAAATAGATAAAGCACGCAGCAATTCCACTACTTGGCATTTACTCAACCATCCAGAATCTAGGGCATACTAAATCCACTAGCACAGCAATGTCCATTGCAGCATTATTCACCATAGCAAAGATATGGAACCAACCTAGGTGTCCCTCAGTTGATGAGTGGATCAACAAGTTGTGGTATTTGTACACAATGGAATTCTATGCTGCTGTCAGAAAAAATGACATCGACCCATTTGTTAGGAAATGGAAAGACTTAGAAAAGATCATGTTAAGTGAAGTAAGCCAGACTCAAAGGAACTTAGGCTCAATGGTTTCCCTCATTTGTCATAATCAGTAGAAACCTTGGGCTCTACTAGCAGAGATCTGCAATAGAGCAAAACCTTGATACATAAGGCCATATAGTATGAAGCTAATTGAAAGGACCTCCAGGATATTGAAACAAAAGCCATATAATGAATGATTGTTGTCCTTAATGTACTATGTTATCTCTCATCTCCTTTGCTGTCCCTTGGGTATCTCATATTGTTATAGTATCTCACTTTGTTATTTGATATATTTAATTTATTTGTATTTGGTTATTTGAAATTTGATAGGGAAGAGGGGAAAAGAAAATGGGGGGGTGGGGGGGAGGGTAATGGGTACCAAGACATGTGAAAAGGTATCAATGTACGTGAATTAATGCACTTTTCAATTTAAAAAGAACACTTCTTCAGTTGTGGTTGTTCATACAATAGTGGAGTTAGGGTTCTAATACTAAAACTATGTGAAGTTTAGAAATGTATTTAACAATTTATGGATTGAAAATTCTTAGAAGAAACACAAGGCCTTATATGCATAAATACTAAAGTCTATTTTAATACTGAGATATTTATTTCATTCAATTTATCAATTGAACATAAACTTTAAATGATTTATTTACAGAAGAGAAGTAATATGAACTACTACATAAACTAGTCTTAATTCATCCCTATTCAAACACATAATCTTGAGTGAGTATTTATCCCTGGCCATGACTTCCTTTATTTTTTTCATATATTTTTATTGTAATTAATAGAAGTGTTACATTACATTCACCAAATAGAAAGTGCATTACTTCACAAACATTGATACCCTTTCCCATGTCTTGGTCCCCATTTCCCTCCTACCCCTCCCCCACACCTCATCTTGTTTTCCTCTCATCCCTATCTGACTTCAAATAACCAAATACGCATATATACAATATATCAGCTAACCAGGTGAAATACTATAACAATATAAGATAACCAAGGGACAGCAAAAGAGATGACAGATAACATAGTACATTAAGGACAACGATCATTCATTATATGGCTTTTGTTTCTATATCCTGGAGGTCCTTCCATTTAGCGTCATACTATATGGCCTTATGTGTCTAGGTTTTGTTCTATTGTAAATCTCTGCTAGGAGAGTCCAAGGTTTCTACTGATTATGTCAAATGAGGAAAACCATTGAGCCTATGTTCCTTTGAGACTGGCTTACTTCACTTAATATGATTTTCTCTAAGTCCTTCCATTTCCTTACAAATGGGGCGATGTCATTCTTTCTGACAGCAACATAGAATTCCATTGTGTATAAATACCACATCTTGTTGATCCACTCATCAACTGAGGGGCATCTGGGTTATTTCCATATCGTTACTATGGTAAATAGTGCTGCAATGAACATCACTGTGCTAGTGGATTGATGTCCTTATTTCTGGAAAATTGGGTAAATTCCAAGTAGTGGTATTGCTGGTTCATAGGGGAGTTCTATGTTAGTCTTTTGAGGAACTGCCATACTGCTTTCCAGAGTGGTTGAATGAGTTTGCAGTCCCACCAACAGTGTAGTAGTGATCCCTCCTGGCCACATCCCTTCCAGCATCTGTTGTTATTAGATTTCTTGATCATGGCCATTCTAACTGGAGTGAAGTGGAATCTTAAGTGTTTTGATTTGCATTTCTTTTACGGCCAGAGATGTCGAGCATTTCTTCATGTGTCTGTAGGTCATTCTTATTTCATCTTCAGAGACGACTCTCTTTGGCCCATCTTTAAATGGGATGGTTGTTTCTTTGGAGATTAGTTTTGGAGTGATTCAATTTTTTGAGCTGTTGTTATATTTTAGATATGAGGCCTTTGTCTGTTGTGTGGTTAGTGAAGATCTTCTCCCACTCTGTAGGCTTTCTAGTTAAATTGCTAGCTATGTCCTTTGCCATACAGAAACTCTGCAGTTTAATGCAGTCCTACTTATCCAGCCTTTCTCTGATTTGTTGTGTTTCTTGCTCCTTATTAAGAGAGTTTCGACCTGTGCCAAGGAGGCCTAGTGTATCTCCTATTCCTTCTTGTAAAGTTTTCAGGGTATCTGCTTTTACCTTGAGGTCTTTGATCCATTTGGAATTAATCCTGGTGCAGGATGACAAAGAAGGATCGAACTTTAGTTTTCTATAGGTTCTTAACCAGTTCTGCCAGCACCACTTGTTGAAGAGATTGTCTTTCTTCCTCATGACCGCCTTTATATTAAGAGATTTGACATAGAAGGTATTCATGCTTATTATCAATACAAAATACCTTGATTCTAGATTTGCCCCTTTTCTATTCTGAGTAATTATTCAATTATCTGATTGCTTTCAATCTGTTTTCTCAACTGTAAAATTGTAATAACACTTCTTCTACTACAACGCATACTGTGATAGAGTGAACAGGAAATATATAAAATAAGTAGATGGGGCCGGGAATTTGGCCTAGTGGTAGAGTGCTTGCTTAGCATGCA
The DNA here is from genome assembly GCF_031878675.1 of Megascapheus bottae. NCBI lineage: Eukaryota > Metazoa > Chordata > Mammalia > Rodentia > Geomyidae > Megascapheus > Megascapheus bottae. The sequence goes on along the minus strand of NC_143510.1, from coordinate 71,631,735 downwards.
CAAAGACCTGGGTTCGATTCTTTGGTACCACATATATAGAAAGTCTAGAAGTGGTGCCGTGGCTCAAGTGGCAGGGCACTAGCCTTGAGGAAAAAGCCCAAGGACAGTGCTCAGGCTCTGAGTTCAAGCCCCAGGACTGGCAAATATATATATAATAAATAGAACATGATATGCTATCACTTATGATTGTAGACTGATATATATTTTGAGGTGTTTATATGATAACATGCCCATTTTTAACTTTATTAAAGTGTATTTCATACCTTCTGTACTTTCTTTGAAGTTGAGTCATTTCTCTTAGTAGCCAGCATTATATAGATTTGTTACTTTATCTCATTAGTGCTAATAACATCCATAACTTCTAAGTGTTGAAATTTGGCCTCTTATTTAGGTCACAGAAATCTGGCCAACACCCAATCAGCCAACTACTCAAATAGTAAGTTTAATTAATTAAAAGTTATTTTTAATGGAACCACCCATTGAAGGAGGATGAGTAATTAGATGCAAAGGCTATATAAGTCCTATAAAGCTTAGGAGTGTCATTCTTTACTTTTGTAGAAAATCAAAAGAACATTGCTACCATCGAATCTCTGAAATAATATTCTGTGTCTAGGCCTTACAAAACCATCCTGGATTGGTACTTCTTATTTCTTCCATGCTTAAAACTTTTTACATTATGTCACAACTCATGGCACTTATATCTAGCACTTGAAAAGCTTTGTGAAAAAAAAAAGCTACATCCATATCAGTTTTCAGAAATGATTTCCAATACCACAAACAAATTTAAGAAGGAAAAAAGCTTTATCTTCTATACAGCTATAAAAGGTAAAGCACTCACTGTACGTAAGACTAATAGCCAATGTCTTTTAACTCGTCATTGATTTTAATTCTTTACTGATCACTTTTGGGGTGATGTTTGTACCTTCTGCCATAAACAATTCTGTTTTGCACAGTGCCTTTTTAAAAAAATTGCATCCAGATTATCCAATGACTGACATCCAAGTTTTGGGCTTACTCTTCTAGTCAGCATACCCCTGGACCTGGTCATTGTCCCTGAGCTCTTCAGCTCACCCTTGAGACCCACCTCCCGTTTTTCTAGAGGTCAATTGGAGATGAGTCTCAGGTCCTGCTGTGTCCAGGTTGGCTTTGACCTTGATCCTTAAATCTCAGCCTCCTGAGTAGCTAGGATTACAGGCAGGAGCCACCACACCTGGCTAAGAAACTAAAACTTTTTGAACCAACTTTCTGACTTTGTGTGTCTTGTAACAAAATTAGCTCTTTACTAGAAAATCTCAGGACTTAGTATATATTATTTCATCTTGCATTTATACTTATATTACTGAGCATACATTGTATTATAAAGCTGGTTTTTAGGAAAAACTTTCTGAGAAATATTTTTTAAAGAATTTCGAGTAAGCAGAGCACCAGTGGCTGAGATCTGAGGATTGAGGTTCAAAGCCAGCCCGGGCACTAAAGTCCTTATCTCCAATTAACCACCAGAAAACCAGAAGTGGTGTTCTGGCTCAAGTGGTAGAGTGGTAGCTTTGAGTTGAAGAGCTCAGGGGAAGCGTTCAGGCCCGAAGTTCAAGCCCGTCGACTGACAAATAAAAAACAAAACAAAACAAAAAAACAAGTTCAAACAATTTGAATATAACTAATAACACTACACATAATAAACTGCTGTAGATACCCACATTCATTTCTTTTTTTTCTTTTTTTTTTGCCAGTCCTGGGCTTGAGCTCAGGGCCTGAGCACTGTCCTTGGACTTTCTCAAGTCTAGAGCTCTACCACTTGAGCCTCGGCACCACTTCCGGCTTCTTTCTATATGTGGTACCGAGGAATCGAACCTGGGTCTTCAGGCATGCTAGGCAAGCACTTTAACCACTAGGCCAAACTCCTGGTCCCCCACATTCATTTCTAAATTAAAAAAAAACAACACACTAATACTTAGGTGGAGTATTACAGTACTTCACATATAATTAATATTATATGTAGTCTACAAGACACATTATATATAGTCTACATCACAGAACAGAAAGCATTAATTTTAAATTCAGATAATTTTGTAGATTCAAAATATAATTTCTATAATTAACTATTTAGGGTCTTATTACTAGAGAATATAACTAATGTAACTTTTTTTTTTCAGTCCGGTGGCTTGAATTCATGGCTTAGGCACTGTCTTTGATCTTTCTCAAGGTTAGTGCTCTAGCACTTGAGCCTTAGCAACACTTACAGCTTTTTCTGTGTATGTGGTACGGAGGAATCAAATCCAGGGCTTCATGCATACTAGGCAAGCCCTCTAAAATTAGGCCATACTCCTAGTCCCAGAATGTAACTTTTTGTGTGTTCCTATATCGGTTGTGGGACTTGAATTCAGGCCTAGATTCTGTTTCTGAGGATTTTGCTCAAGGATAGTGCTCTACCACTTAAGTTACAGATTCATTTCTGGTTTTTTGATGATTAACTGGAAGAATCTCAAAAACATGTGGTCCTGGATAGCTTTGAACTGTGATCCTCAGATTTCAGATACTTGTGTACCTAGGATTACAAGTAGTAACCAGTGAAGCTAGGCCCAGAAAATGAATTTTGAAACATGGTTTCTTATTTTGTTGTGTAGCTGTCACTTTGCTTTTTTATTCTTCATTTAGGTATTTTTAATACTCATGTTCTATACTTCTTTGCTTTTAACAATAAAACTTTGTGCTTTTCTCTGACCATTACTGATGTGTAATTGACAAATTAAAAACATGTATATATAATATATACAAACCTGTCTGTACTTAATTCTTGTACATCAAAGAGCTTGTCATGAAAAGTATTAATAGGGCATTTTATGTGAGAAATCATAACATCCTAAACGAAACTCATTTATGATAACTTGAAAGTCGGCCTATGATTATGCTAATAAATTTGTAATTTTTCCTCTTTACTAAAAGTTTTATACTTAAAAATGTAGTACATGTACTTCATATGTTAACAAGGGTGGAAGCAACTACAGCATTCACAGAAATACTTGTAAAGCTAAATTTTGTTGGAATTGACTGAAAACGTTTCATTAATAACTAAGTAGTGTTACTTTTTGTGGACTTCAGTTATGTTGTTTGTGTGTGTGTGTGTGTGTGTGTGTGTGTGTGTGTGTGTGTGTGTGTATTTGTTTGCCAGGTAATTCAAACAGAAACACAGCCAGGGCTATATGACTTTTATTGCATGTATAGTGCAAAAACAATGAGATATCTTTTTTAGGTGCTGTTGGGAAAGAAGCAGCTTCCTGTAGATTTGCATTCACTTGAGAACCTTGCTGACTTTACCATGTCCTAGACAGCCCCAACCTACAGTGAGATTTGGAGCTATAGCCCATTGACCTCCCTCCTACCCTGCTCCAGAGAAACCCTGGATTGGGCAGAAGGGGTAGAGGAGGAGTCCTATAAAAGAGTTGTGACTAGTAGAGGGGCGTGGCATGTTGAGGCGTGGCTTGATGGGGGGGCAGGCAATGGAGATGTGGTTAGAGTTGGGGCACAATATTAGAAATCCTTGGGAATTGTCTCTGTGTGCCCAAGACAGTGTTTTCCCACAGTAGGGCTGCCTGTACTCTAGGTCTGCCATGTTGTGTCCACCAGTACACAGATCTAAAGATCATGGGGTCGAGCTCTTCTGTAAACTAGGTGAGCTCTTTCTCTCTTGTAGTTAGTGTGGGAGGAAACACTTGCATTTTCCTCTGAAACCCTCAAGGCTCCTAGAGACTCAGTAGAGGCCAGGCAGGATACTGGGGGGTGAGTGTAAACACTGAAGGAGTCAGAAGAATTCCCCAGCGATTCCCACCAGAGGCAGTAATGTGGAGCCCTGTGGTAGCTTGATAACTCATTTCTGGAAGATAACTTGAGTGTGGAGGTGTGCAGTTGAGAGAATCCTGTGGTCATGAACTCAGGGCCTTTATTCTCCCAGGGGTCTGTACAACCTGACTGGAGCTAGTCTCCAGTGTCTATTCCCATGAAAATAGTTTAAATCACTGGCACTTGGGAGAGAGGAATTCTGTAGCTAGTCAAATAGGTGTATTTATGCTTAAGTCCCTGGTTCCTGCCTGCCATGATCAAATTACTTTTCACCAACTAGAGCTGGCCAGGGAGGTAGAGGACAGGAGGGCGAGGGTAAGTGGGAGTGGAGGGGTTGTGATTTTACTTTTAAACCTTCTATGTGTGCTCACCTTGTGTTGTTGGGTGTGAAGAGCCAGGGGAAAAAAGGCGAGGGAGAGGGGGGTTCCCAATGGAGTGAAATTCTCATTCCATGGGTATTACTGTGCCTGTAGATTTGGCAGCATTAAAAGTTTAGCTAGTCTGCAAATAACTACAGAACACAATAGAGGTCCCCCACCCCCTTCCTTTCTGTCTCTCTCTCTTTTCTTTTCCTGCTTCCAAGCGCCTTCTTAGAGGCTGAAGCTGGGCAGGTCTCCAGAGGTGCAGCAGCCACAACAAACCCTGCAGTTACACAACTTGCAGTAACTCTCTCAGCAGGCTGCTAATGAGCTGAAGGCCAGGAACCTTGGAGGAGGTGAAGAGGAAGCTTTCACATCTCCTCCTTTCACCCTAGAAACCCAGGTATCCCCCGCCCTTAGTCCCAGGTCCCTTCGAGAGATCCAGTTCTTGTTCTCCTTTCACAGGACAAACACCATGGCTCCTTTTGGAAGAAACTTGTTAAAGACTCGGCATAAAAACAGGTAAATTTAAGTGTGCGTGCGTGCGTGCTTGTGTGTGTGTTTGTGCCCTAAATATGGAAATTTGTGCTTTGTTACATTAAGATTTTCTGATGAACAACTGCTTTGCTTTGTGGGCAAAAAGTCTTAGGGAGTTCGGTGTTTCGTCCAAGTTTTAGTGCTGCAGCTGAAGGGAGCGAGCGCAAGGATGGAGGAAAATAATGAATGATTAACTTTGACTCTCATTCTTCCCTTTTGGTTCATCTGATTCCACAACTAGTAGCAACATCTCCCTCTTTGTTGCCCTGAGCGTTTTAAGAACGCGGTGGCATGCCTGGCTTCATTTAGTTCCAACAGAAACCAGAGAAGGTTAACATATTTACAGTTTGGTGAAAGTTAGCTAGAATTCAGAGCCACCTGTTGGAATGAAAAACAAAACAAAAGGAAACACAGCTGCTAATAGGTTTTGCTTCTCCTGAGTGGATATTCTTGAAAATTGAAACATTAGGGAAGTGGCCACTGGAACTAAAGGGAAAAAATACTTTGCAAAGAAGCTTTTCATGAAATAGTTCACTGGGAAATCTTAGAGAATTTTAGGTGGCTCAGACACTAAAAAAGGACTCAAGGAGCTCCCTTTAAGTCTTATTTTTACTAGTTACTTTGATTTGATTTGATATGTTAAGCTTGCCATGTTTAAATACATGTACTTAAAATATGCACACCACACACACACACACACACACACACATACACACGCACATACACATGCACAGATTTTCTTAGGCTGTACATGTGCTTCAGATTTATTAAATAAATTATTCACAACTCAAACGCTATATTTTCATGTCAAAAATGAGCATGATTTTAGAAAGACTTTATATTTTTTAATGTATTTGTTTTGGCACAGAGACTTTTCAACCTCTGTCTCACAATCATGCCTGTTTCTGCTTGTCATAATTTGCTTAGCATAAATTTAAACAGATACAATTACATAGTAGGAAATGATATAATCATTTCCAAGTGTCTAGATGACAATAAAGTAAAACAGCTCAAGTAAATAGCCATACTTTTCTTTGTATAGAAATTTCTACTTCAAATATTCTACTTTTAATCCATTCTAAACATAGTAATGATTTTACTTAAGAAACTAAAAAAAAAACATAATAAAAAACACTAATCATTTGAAAATATACAATGATATTTATGAAAGAAGTATGTTTTTCTATGTATATTTTAATACAATGGTTTGGATATTTTTTCAAAAGATGGTTGATAGTTATCAAAAGTTGGATTGTGTTTCAAAAGTGTCAACGTTTTAGAAAAAAATCCAGAAAAGCACCTCCACCCCTTCCTAAGTTCTGTTTTTAGAATGGTTTTTATAGCATAGTCATTATACTATTGGCAATTGTTAAATGCTATGAAAATATCTAAAAATTTGCTCTGGGGAAGTTTATTGTATTCTTAAACTAAACTGTGTTTCTGGCAAACATAATGTAGATTACAGGTTTGTCATTTTGTTTGTTTTATGTGTATTTTAAGCAAAATTCCATCATTGTTATGCCAAGCAGCGGCCCCATAAAAATTTCCATGAACCTAGGGATATTTCCCAGGAAAGTATATCCTCACTTTCATGACAACAGTTTTGCCAACACTCCCATCTTCTGTATCCATTAAAAGTAACCGTCATTCAAAGTAAGAACAAACACATTTCTGTAGTACATTTTCAGTTTTGAAAAGGTTTTGAAGAAATGGAAGAAGCAGAAGTACAGAGAGCATTTAGTAATGTTTCAGGTTTCTTTTGAGAAAATATAAATGTGTTTCTGAAGATGATGCTTTATTATGAGAGGAAGAATCTTGGCCATAGTAGTAAAAATAAGAAAATGTGTAGGCATCTCTAATAAATGACTGCTTTTCTCTGCAGATTTCTCTTTTATTACTCAAAAAGAAAAAAGAAGTGAATCACAGTAGTGGTGGAAAACATTGAAATATGACAATTCCAAACAATTTGCGAATGAATCATGATTTATTCAAATGGACTTTGCTGTGGGCATTTATTCTTGTTTATATGAGGCCTTTGTGTTTTCTCTTGTTTGAGCTTCTTAAAAAGGAAATCAGTGAATATTAGTCACACGAATAAGTTAATCCACTTGATATTTCAGGATCCAGAGTAGTTAGAATGCATTCACTTCAACATACAGCATTTTTTTTTTCCAGTCCTGGGGCTTGAAATCAGGGCCTGGACACTGTCGTTGAGCTTTCTCATGACTAGCACTGTACCACTTAAGCCACAGCACCACTTCTGGTTTTTTCTGTGTATATGGTACCAAGGAATCAAGCCTAGGTCTTCTTACATGCTAGGCAAATCTCTGGATAAGACAAGTGAAATGGGGTAGTTCATTTATAGGAATATATTCATATACATTATATATATTAAAATGTCTATGACCATACTCTATGGAATACATGAACATATATCCATTGTTATGTATATATTTGCTATGGAGCACAAAATAAGAATTTGAGTAAGAAATTTCTATGTCTTGTGTCATGTACCTTAATGAAAAGAACAACTTGAGCATAACTACATCTTTATCAGCACGGAAAGGAGTGTGAGGATTTGAGAAATTTTCTCCATGCATTTACCTTTGATCGCTCTGGGCTGAACCTGACTGGGGAGCTGTGGGCAATTGTTCTTAGAGTAATGGACTTGTGAGCGTTCTAGAGGTAAACAGGATGCAAATGAAACTTCAAAGGGTAAAGGCAGAAGAGCTTTTATAAAACATAGCTGTAAAGCTGGAAGAGGGTGGGGCAACATGTGTCTAGACACCATCATGTTTTCATGCCTTAGACAGTGCCCGCCTGCGTGATGTTGACCTGTAATTCAGCAGTTCATTACATTTTGTAAACTAAAGTATAATTTCTATCCAAACGAGAAACACAATAATTATTTTATTCCTTATTCAACAGGTGATGTCAGTTGCTGTCTTATAAAACTCGCTATCTTTTAAGGGATTGAATGATGTATCATCCAAACCTAAGGATATAGTCACATGATTGTATGGCTTTTGACAGGAAGCTAATACTTCTTTGCCAGATAATTTATAAAACAACTGAAATAAAAGTTGAGAGAATATTCTTCAGAAATTTCCAATACTTCGTCTATCACAAAATAATTAAATTTTATCATACCAATGTTTAGGCATTTATCTCATACTTTCATAGAAGTGAAACTACATAATGGCAATGTAAAGCTTTTAATGTTTATATTCAGGGTAAATCTTTTTTTTTTTTTTGCCTGTCCTGGGCTTGAGCACTGTCCTTGGGTTTTCTCAAGGCTAGAGCTCTTGAGCCTCAGCTCTTGAGCCTTAGCACCACTTCCGGCTTTTTGCTATGTATGTGGGGTACCGAGGAATTGAACCCGGGTCTTTGTGCATGCTAGGCAAGACCTCTACCACTAGGCCAAACTCCTGGCCCCTCAGGGTAAATCTTTTAAAGGTTCTGATTATAGTAATGCTTAACTAGAATACAGTTTTCAAAGTCTCTTGGTCTTAGACAATATATTGTTTATTTTGGTTCCAGAACAATGAACCTGAAGACTGATGTATATTGTATTAATATGAGTTTTGTTCAACATGAAAAATAAAAATAGTGGACAGGATCTGGGAGAATAGCATAGTGGTAGACTGCTCACCTAGCATGCAGGAAGCCCTGGGTTCGACTCCTCAGTGCCACATACACAGACAAAGCCAGAAGTGGCAGTGTGGCTCAAGTGGCAGAGGGCTAGCCTGGAGCAAAAAGTGTCCAAGGACAGTGCCCAGGCCTAACTTCAAGCCCCTGAAGTACCAAGAAGAGCAAGCTGGGAGTGTGGCCTAGTGGTAGAGTGCTTGCCTAGCATGCATGAAGCTCTGGCTTGGATTCTTTGGTACCATGCACACAGAAAAAGCTGAAAGTGGTGCTGTGGCTCAAGTAATAGAAGCACTAGACTTGAGATAGCTCAAGGACAGTGTCCAGGCCCTGAGTTTAATCCCAAGACGGACAAAAAAAAAAAAAAAAAAGAGTAGTGGACAGTATAGCTATTTAGTTCAATAAGTTATTCAAATTTATACATGTGTTGTTCCTTTAGTAACTAAAGCAGCTATTGCTTCTTATGTAAAACTCAAATGATTAGTAACAAAACACTGATTCATTTTATATTCTTTGTTTTTGTTTGTTGTGGGGCTTGAACTCAGGGCCTGGGTATTGTCCCTGAGATTCTCAGCTGAAGGCTAGCACTCTACTGCTCTGTGCCACTGCCAGTTTTCTGGTGGTTAATTGGAGATAAGTGTCTCACATATTTTCATGCCCAGGGTGACTTTGAAATGTGATACCTAGATTTCAGCCTCTTGAGTAGCTAGAAACACAGATGTGAGCCACCAGCACTCAGCTGGATTTGATATTCCTGTGAGTATTCAACAATGGAATTGACATTGTTAACTTAGCTGTTCATACAGTTTCCATTTTTGAGTGTTATTATAAGTTTTTTATTTTGAAGCTAATGATTGGCCTACAGTTTAATGTTTATAAATAATATTTGGGAACATTTCTCAAAGCTCAGACACAGAATATTCCTATTCCTCTCGGTTTTCAGATATGAGTAGTATATTTTTAGTTTTTATTTCCTTTTTCTCTTTTCTTTCCTTCTTGCTGACATTTTTTCTGAGATTGTCTCTATGTAGCCCAAGCTGATCATGATTTCAATATCCTCCTGCCTCAGCTGTGGAGTGCTAGGACTGTAGACACGTGCTACTTGATCTTGATTAAAAAAAAAAAAATCTAAGGACTCAATTAACAGTATTTGGAAGGCAGAGAATTGGTGAAACTTTTGCCAAATCTTTCTAGGAAGCAAACATTTCCATAGTGAAGCCATGTTCCTTGGATTTGTCAGAAATATAGATTATAATGTTTCCTGTGAGGTAATTTATATACTAGAAAACCTGATGGTGAAAATATTAAATCTGGATAAAGCTTTGTTATAACTATTTTAAAGCACTTTTTAGCTTCTCTTAGCTTTTGTTTGAATTATTTATGGTCTTTCCCTCTTCTAAATATATGAACATGCATATTTAGACACATATAACCCATATGTAGACAGGAACAATTTACAGCAGTCATCCACAAAATGTCAATCTTAAAAGAAATGCTCTACCAAAATGGAAAATGTTTTAGTATAATGCTGTTGTTGATAATTGTTCATAACATTAGCACTCAGATTTGCTTTTGAACAATTAGAACATATTTGGCCACTTAAAAACAGCAAGTTATGACTAGCAAGAGTATCACTTGCTACTCAGAACCACCTAAACCAACATAATGTCTGCTGTGTACAAAGTTCTTCGCGCATCAGAGTATACATAATGTCTGTCAGTGTGGACGGTTGGTAAATGGAAGTTTTGGAAAGAAGTCCTAAAAGCTTCTAAATTAGTTAAGAATTTAGCATATAGTATGTCTTGATTAGCTGGACTGTATAAGTTGGAAAGATTTGAAGTTATTACATATTTCAGTCCAATGATTGCTCTAAATACTTCAAGACAAAAAGGAAGAATGTTGCTCTTTTAAAAATAAGATTTATTCTACAAATGAAAAGAACTTTCAGTATGCTGTTGTGTTTCCTCTTATAGGTGTGTATGAGTAGCAATTCTTGACAAAAAAAAAAAGAAAGAAAGAAAAGAAAAACTGGTTTTAGCATACTGACCTTTTGAAATGTATGCTCATAATATCTAAACTATGCAAAGGGAAAAGTTCAACACACATTTGAGTATTCACATTCTACAATATATATTTGGTTAAGGGAGTTCTTTAAAGACATCCAAACACAATATCAACAAAGCACCACAGATTTCTTAAAAGTTAATCATTTACTAGTTTTCAGTCCTTTCCAGTGTTACTTCTGGTAACCCAGTGTTGTAAAAAGAAAGTTTCTTTACTTACTGGATACAATTGCAAGCATTACTAATTTTAAAAAGCAACCATTTGTAATAATAATCACTGTAGTGATAGGAAAGAGTAAAAATGAACAATGGTTGTTAAATAGGCTGGCAAAAATATCCTCAAAATTTATACCTACAGGCTAGAATGTACTTTTCTGTTTGTTTGTTTTGTTTTGTTTTTCCAGTCCTCAGGGCCTGAGTATTGTCCTTGGGCTTTGTCAAGACTAATGCTCTAACACTTGAGCCACAGCGCCACTTCCGTTTTTTTCTATGTATGCTGTACCAAGGAATCGAACCCAGGTCTTCATGAATTCTAGGCAAACACTTTTACTACTAGGCCAAACTGCAATTCTTGTACTTGTTTTTGTAAGTTAAGTGACACTATTTCTATTTTTTTTAAATTCTTAAATATAGGTACAGTGAGTATGAAGATAGGACGTTTTATGTTTCTTGTGAAATAAGCAACAATTGAATGTGAAATAAATATTTGTTGATGGCCAACGGAATTAAATGCATAATCTCAAATTATAGCTGGCCCCCAATTCAATACTTGGATCTGAGCACAAGACCGATACATTTTGGTTGAATGGATGAAGCAGGAATGCAAAAATGTAATGTGAAGATGCAATCTTAACATTTCCTCATCCCTGTGCACCTAATCAACTCCACCTTCCCTTCAGATAGTGACAGCCATATCTGACACAATGTTACCATAGTAGACTTTTGCTTTTGGTTAACAAGGTGAAACAAAACAAAGAGGTTTTTTTTTTTGTTTTTGTTTTTTACTATTTATTTAGGAAAGCTCTTCCCTCACCTTCTGGCCCTTGACAAATTTGGGGGTGGTAGTGGATTACCACTACAGATTTAGGAATTATTTTTTCTTTAACAAAAATGGAGGACTTCTGTTCTTTGTGTTAGATAATTACTGTTCAGGCAACAAAGGGAAACTACTGGAAATAGAATAGGAGTTTGGCTAAGGATTTGTGCTCTCTAGACACAGTGTTAAGAACATTTCCCAGCAGTGTCACTGCTAGTCGTGTGCTTCAGGGCAAATATTTAATCTTCCTAATATGATAACATTAACAGTAACATGCACTGACCAATCACAAATTTTCACCATATTGTGTATTTTAGAGGAATCCCTGTTTATGAAGGAAAATAGAAATAATTTATTTAAAAATTGCGAAGTTCAATCTGATTTTTAGAAAGTGTTTATGAAAATGAAGAAACCCAGGCTTTAAGTGTGGCCTAGAAGTAGAGTTCTTGACTAGCATGCATTAAATCCTGGGTTCGATTCCTTGATACCACATACACAGGAAAAAAAAAAAAAAACAACAAAAAAACAGAAGTGGTACTGTGGCTCAAATGGCAGAGTGCTTGCCTTGAGCAAAAAGTGTTCAGGGACAGTACCCAGGCTCTGACTTTAAACCCCAGGGCTGGGGGGAAAGAAAAAAGGAGAGGAAGAAGAAGAAGAAACCCTGATACTTAACCTTCATTGCTTTCAGAGTAAATCTGCCTCCATTAATATTTCTTGTAACATTCATGGCAAACCATGTACTGATCCTAGTGGACTGTAAAATCAGCCTATTTAAAATAATACAACTTGGGCTAGGAGTTTGGCCTAGTGGTAGAGTGCTTGCCTCGTATGCTCCAAGACCCAGGTTCGATTCCTTAGCACCACATACATATAAAAAAGCTGGAAGTGGTCCTGTGGCTCAAGGATAGAGCTCTAGCCTGAGAAAAGTCCACAAACAGTGCTCAGGTCCTGAGTTCAAGTCCAGGATTGGCAAAAAAAAAATGATGCAACTTAAAATAATGCTATGAAGAATCTATTATTACTTTCCCTTGTCTACACATGAGGCAATAAAGACACAAAAAACTGTCCTAATTCGTGCATGGAGACAAACTCAGAATTCAACTACAGATGAGGAACTTTTTACAGCCAAGAGTCATTTTATATTTTAATGTTATTCACAGCCATTTGAAATCTTGACTGCAGATGGTAATGAGCAGTCTTTGAGAAACTTAGAATGGTATGAGCATATCCCAACAAGTCTATCCCAAATGGTACAACCTGTGGCCTGGAGATTATCTACCCATGGGGTGGTCTGCTTAGGACTTACTTTTTATAAAATTTAAAACATAATCCTAAACCATTAATCCTTAACCATTAATTGTTTGTATTAAATCTGACTATAAATAGGAGATATAAAATGTGGTAGGTCCACTTAATATTCTGGCATTGTTCAAATATTCTGGCATTGTTCAAACCTGTGTATGAAAGTTATCTCATGTTGGTTTTTGGTTTGTTTATTTTAATTGTATATTTTCTTTTCTTTTCTGTACTGAGGATTGAACCAAGGACACTGCATTTACTATGCATATACTTTGCTAGTGGATTACATTCCAACCCAGGATGTTTTCACTGTGTCAGTAAAAGGTGATGCTTTGGGCTTTATCTTTCATTCACTACAGCTTCTGCATAACTACTGATTTCTTTTTCAAAGAGGCCAAAAGAGATCATACAACATTGAACACGATTAGAAAAGAGTCAAAATCTGAAGAATCTTGATAAAACTTTTGAATTTCAACAGCTTTTCACAATTATTACAACTTTTTAGTTAAATTTCATGCTTAAAATTTTTACACAATGTAGCACAAACTGTAACATAAGATAGTTTAAAGAATGTTTCCATATTTTTATAGTTCTTATATGAAAAAGGATTCTTATATGAAGAATATTTTGTAGAATGTCTGAACTCTGTATTTGGTTCTGTACTTGACATGGAAAAACAACTTCCTTCCTAGGTTGATTAAGTCCCTAAATGGAGAAAATAGCACATTAGTTAAATAATTCATACATGAACATTTTTTAAATTACTCTTTCATGGCAAAACATCTTTGCCAGGATAGAGAAAATCACAATCTTAGCAATACAATTTTTAAAATGACAGTAAAATATTTTGGAGTTGTGGAAATTTACTCTGTAAAATAGATTTCTGGTAACTTATTGATGCCTGACTAAAGAAGTACATGAGAGAGGAGTGAATGGAAATAAAGAGAAATAAAAAGAGCATCATCATAATTAAATAGCATGTATTATACTCCCACCATGACAGGTTTGGACAAGACAAAGGAACACAATAAGATGCACAATAGATGTAGGAGGGGGCTGAATCATTTGACAGCTAAGACTTACGCAGATACAGAATTCAAGAGAAGCATCTAAAAATCGAGCAGCAAGATGGTCACTCTGACAAGAACCCATTATCCTGGTTGAGTTGGTAGCAGACAATATTTTACAAAGTTACAATAGAAGTGTTTAGAAAAAAAGAAAAGAATCTTTATATATAACTGTGAATTTAGATTTAGTCATAATTAACTACTGTTTATTCTAAAAACCATATTAAATTGGACATTTTGCTGATTGTGTAAGTTAGCTATTCTATGCATGTATGACTTTTAGAAGTTTTATTTTTATTACTATGGATAATGATCCACTTTTAGCAAATTTTTATATCTGCTAATTATGGGTACACCTTAATAGAAACTTGGTGTCTAAAAGTTAATATATGCCATGGTCTAAATTAGTTTCCCTCAACGAATAACGAAAATACTTTGTATGTACCTTAGCAACCTTTATCTACTCCAGGGCTCCTGATACGCATATCTCTTCCAACCATACTGGGATTTTCTTAAATTATAGTTCCCTAAGAACATTCAACACCCTGTAAGAGAACATTAGAGAAGGTAGTCTCTTATAATAGAATGCAAAGATACTTTCAGTTCCAAAAATAAATATTTTACATTTGAATGGAATCCATGAGAGATGTTATTGAAAATCCATATTTTTAAAAAATAATTTAATTTTGTTATGAAGACAATGAGTATGTTTCTTGTGGAATATTGTTACCCCATGGTAGCTTTTATGAGGCAGAACTATAGTAAGTACATTCACAAGGGAAGGGATGAATTGAGTATGCACAATTAGAAACACTGCAGAAACTATAGCAGACCTCTAAGATGGATTATTATTCATAGAACAGGAAGACAGGCACATTCCAGCAGTAAGCAAGAAAATATTTGTCCTCATTTCTTCCTTGCTTGTTTTCTATTCTAATAGTAAAAATTAAGAAATTAAGTAAGAATGGATTTATTTCCAGGCCTTAGGGTTTGTACTGAGGATTTCTTGCTTGCTTAGTCTGCTTGATTAGCTGAGCCAGTCTTTTTTTTTTGCCAGCTTCTTTTTGCTAGTTATTTTGGAGATGAAGTTTCACAGAACTTTATGTTCTGGATGGTATGGAACCATGTTCTTCTGGATATTAGCCTCCTGAGTAGCTAAGATAACAGACAGGAGCCACTCAACTCACATATAAAACTGTGACAATTTTTAATTATTCTGCTGGGGTTTTTTTGTTTGTTTGTCAGTTGAAGGGCTTGAACTCATGGGCTGCAAGCTGTCCCTAAGTATTAAGTTCAAGGCTAGCACTCTACAACTTTAAGCCACTACTCCACTTCTGTTTTCCTGGTGGTTAGTTGGAGATATGAATTTCATAGACTTTCATGTTTGGATTAGCTTTGAACCATAATGCTATGATTTTGGCTTCCTGATTACCTTGGATTGCAGGTAGAATCAGCCTGCACTCCACTGGTTCTGAGGTGAATTAAGAGAACTTATTCTAATCACAATTTAAAAGATTAAGAAGATTAAGTAGAAAGGTACTTTCTGAAATATGATTTCCATAAGCTGTATACTTTATAATATTGTTTTAAAATTAGCACATGAAAAATCTTCTTCATGAGGAGCTGGGAGCTTGGCCTATCATTGGCAGAATGATTGATTAGCATGCATGAAGTCCTGGGTTTGATTCCACATATACAGAAAAAGCCAGAAGAAGTGCTGTGGCTCAAGTGGTAGAGTGCTACCCTTGAGAAAGCTCAAGGACTGCCTGGGCCCTGAATTCAAACCCCATGCCTGGCCAAACAAAAAAAAAAATCATTCATGAGCTGTCATGGTATATCAGATTTTTGATTTACATGAGTAGTTATGTGTTTCTATGCATATGTATATGTTTGTGTCTATTTCTTATTTTTGTAATTCAAGATGATGAATGGTGATTAATGAGTCTAACAATAGTAAGTGAACCCTGTATCTTGGTGAGCATTATAAAAAAAAATTTTGATCCCCATTCCAAAGGATATCAATGTTTGTGAAGTAATGCATCTTCTATCTGGTGAATATAATGTAACCCTTTTATTAATTACAATAAAAATATATGGGAAAAAATTTTGAGGACAGTCAGCACACCATGAGTTCAATCCCCAGGACTGGGAAAAAAGGGTTAAAAATGAACTACTAAATCCATCTAATCAACATTTATTAACCTTGCAATAAATGCTATATATTATTTTAGATTTTAGGGATGAACTAGTAGGAATATATTTCTGCATGCAGAAGTAATAAATTGGTGGCAAAACATAAAATCAAGTACTTGATAAGAAATGTCCGGTGATATTGGAGGTGAGAATGAAGAAAAACAGAGTACAGCAATGAAGAATGGAAAGTAGTTTGATAAGTGCGGAAAAGAACATGGCAGGTAAAGAAGAATTAGAGGAAACAAAGGCTTTGACATTATAATATCCTTGCATTTTGTTATGTACTAGGTATGTTCTGGGGACCACTGAAAATCTGTGAGGAAGCAACTAACATGGTTATTATGCACCATAAAGATTAACAGGAAGCATCAGAAAATGAACATAGATGTATTTATTAAAGGGGAGGTCAAGAAATTGCTTATTTAGTTGTTTTTTGCCATTCTATGCCCAGGCTTTGTCCCCAGTCGTCTTTTGTGTACCTCTTGAGCAACAATGCCACTTCCAGTTTCGTTGAGTAGTTTGTTGGAGATAAGAATCTGGTGGACTTTCTTGCCCGCGTTGGCTCTGAACTGTGATTCACAGATCAGAATGTCCTGACTAGCTAAGAATACAGTCTTGAGCCACCGAATCCTAGCTAAGGCGTTCTTTTATCTAAAAAGAAAAGAATGAGACATGAGTCCCTACAGAGACACAATTTCCAATAATTTATTGGACAGGAGCAGTGGATAGGATGGAAAGAGAGCAGAAAGAATCAAGGGGCCCGAGTAACATATAGGGTGTAGATATGCCATGATAGGGAGCAGAAGGGCAATTTTAAGGAGGGAATAATTTCCGTGAATGGTAAAATAGTCAAGGTGACACACGTTACCAAATATTCCACCTCCAAACACCTGGTGTTTGGACACACTGCACCTGAGAAGGGGCTGTGAACACTTCCATTCATCCAGCCTACTCTAGTCCCTGCTCAGCCATGTGAGACTGATTGATTTGGAGCACACTGCACCTGGAGTGCTGCTTTCAAAGCAAAGCTCACTGGTTCCAGTCAGGCCCTTCAGGTTGACTAATCCTATGTTAATCCTACATGAAGTAGCTCCCTTTATAATGATGCTTTAATTATTACCTTCGGCTGAAATTGCTTTCAAAGTCTACCATGACTTCCACTAGATTGTAGGTTTCCTTTGTGTTATTCTTTACCTACTTATCTCCTAGGGAACCTTATGAAGAGTACATGTGAAGATATTGAAATTCCAGGAATACTTTTTTTTATTAATAATAACAGTAAATGTAAGGACAGAAACAGAGACCCTCCCTGCAATCCCAGCTGTTTGGGAGGTATATATACAAAAGATTGCAGCTCAAGTTCAGTAGGGGCAAAAACTTAGTGATTGCAATAAACAAACTGGTAATACATGCCTCAAGTCTCGCTATAAAGGAGACTTAGAGAATTTCAGTTTCTGTTGTCCCAGGCAAAAACAAGTGACTCTCCCTGAACAAAAAAAAAAACCTAAGTCAAACTTACTGTAGATATGACTCAAGCAAACTGACTGTAGATGTGATTTCTCTAGCAATCACAAATCCTGAATTCAAACCTCAGAACTGCCAACACTGAAAAATTATAAATAAAGTTTAGTTTTTTGATGCAATTATATTATTGAGGTTATAAGATGGAAAAATCTTCATATGAAAGGCTATGCATGAAAATTATTTGACATTTTTCTTGCCATAGCGCCAGCATCCCAATGAATCTCTATGTCACTGCAGTGTGAAAATTGCCATAGACAATGTGTAATGAAATGGACAGAGATAGATGTGTTTCGATAAACTTCATTACAGCAAGTTGTGGGCAGGGAGATTACAATCCCCAATTTTCTATTTAGGCCTCCTGATTTAGGTAGGTTGGCAACTAAGGAATATTCATCATTCTCACCCCTCAACCCCCTCTTTTGTCTCTCTCTCCAACTTCTAAAGAGAAAAATGTAGCATCTATTCATTTGGCTTTTACATTGCCAAGGTGAAGCATTCAGTTTCAGCTCTGAATAGATAACTAGACAAACAGCAGACTTGTTAGGTAAATAGGAAGTGCCATTATTCAATGTCCCTTGGAGCCTGTGGAGATACCAACATTGGGCTGGAATGAAGTGTGGCTTAATTGGAAGACAGTATTCCTGAGGTTCAAAACTCAAGATTGCCCCAAAGGAAACCAAAAGGACACTCTCATTTCCTTCACAAAGACAGTCAGGAAATTTTCCAAGAGAAAATAACTGAAGCAGAGAAAGGTTTACATGGAAAAATGGGGAAGACATATCTGAAGACAAGAAAACAGAAAAGCCAATCAATATATAAGCATAGCAGCTGTGGTTCAATCCGGTCTAGGAGTTATTAAAATTAATCATGTGCTAGCATACTACATATGCCAGAGTTCAGCAAGAGGTTAGGAATGCTTGTCTCAAGGTTCATGTTAAAGAATGCTTGGCTATGAATTGGAGTGATCTGATAGTGGAAGGAATCTTAGAAACATACAAGAGGGGAAAGAAGAAAAGGAAAATGGAGGGTGGAATGGAAGGGTAGAGAGATTGAGGGTGGGAAAGGAGAAGAGAGAGACTTCAAACGAAGGACTTTTACTCACTTCATGCTTTCAGTAATGGGAGGTACAAAAGTGGATTTGAGATTTCATACATCAGTCTGATAACTTCTGAAAATGTATTTTTTTATTACCAGAATACATTAATAGACAACGTGATCTCATTGTAATAATTCTATAGATATGTACAGGATACTTTGGCCAAGTTTATCCCCTCTTTTATATTTCCTTAATCTATCCCCCTTTCTATTTCTCAAACACTGTCTCAGAGTTTCTTTATGCTATTATACATATATGCAATGTACATTGATTCTGTTAACCCTGCAATACTTTTTCTTTCTTCCTTCCCCATCCCACTGATTCCTTCCTATCTCCTCCCTTAGTACTCTTCTCTTTCACTCGTGACATCATCATCATAAGTAAAATTATGGGTTTTGACTATTAGAGCCCGGTTTATTTCAATTGATGTGATCTTCAGTTCTACCTATTTATCTGCAAATGACAAAATTTCATGGTCTTTTGGTTACAGTACATCTTCAAACCTATTCAAATGGTTAAGATATAACCACCTTTACTAATGGGTAAACTACAAAGAGTTATTGGCCATGTAAATATTTGTCTTCCATGACACCACATCTAATAAATATGTGTAAAAATTAAAGTCCATGTGGGAAAGTAGAAGGATGACTTGGAAAAGTAAGGGGAAACTACACAAAAGTATCATTGTAGAACCAGAAGGTTGCCAGAAGAGGATGAAGAGATCACAGAACATTGTAGTATGAAGTGACTACATCACAAGAGTTATGAAGAAAAGCTACTGGGTTTCGTCATTGGAGCTTTCTGATGAGCCTGAGAAGAGTGACTACAGGTGGTATTCAAGGCTTATAAAGGAAAGATCATTGAATTGGATTGTACGGTGAAATAAGAGTTCTTATAATATGTTGGGGAAATGAAAGAAATGGAAGAAAAGGAGATTGGGAATATAAAATAGCTTAAGGTGTATAAATTGAGATTGTAGAGATTAGGAAAGTGAAAAAAATCAAAGCATATTAAAAACTGGACATGGAATAGTTTTGATTCACAAAACTGGTGGGTTCCCTAATCAACCATGCTTTCCTGTGCCTCTGTTTTCCCTTACCAGAAGGACAAGACAGAACTTGAATTTCCTTGTCTCTGCAAGCTATTAGTTTGTAAATGTCCTTTAAGTAATTTGTTGGAGCTTCATGTGAAAAGCTAGTTATTTTCTTTTTCTTTTTCTGGTCAGCGCAGAGTTTGAACTCAGAGCTTGGGCACTGTCCCTAAGCTCTTTCACTGAAGACTCATGCTCTATCACTTTGAGGCACAGGCCCACTTCCACTTGTCTGGCAGTTAATTGGTGATGAGAGTCTCAGCTTGAATTGCAAACCTCAGATCCCAGCTTCTTGAGAAACTAAGAATATAGGTATGAGCCACCAGTGCCAAGAAAGGTAATTATTTTCAATAAAGCTTCTAATTGGAAGCCATGCTTATTGCTGTTCATAATGTTACAGAAAAATTAAAAGCAGAAATAAAAGTAGTCTCAATATAGATGACTAACTACAGGCAGATACAAACATATATTGGGAAATACCTTTCACTGAAAATGCAAAGGCATTTTTGGTCTTGGCCATTAAAGAAAAAGTTGCGCAAAGAGGTTACTATTCGATTAATTAATTTTTTCTTAAACTATAATTATTCTGATAGTCACCTACCAAAAATCTCATCAGATTTTACTTTTTAAAACCTACCTATTTAACTCCATGAAGAAAAAGTTAATACATTTGTACTATTTTATCGAAGACAGTTACATCAAGCCTCTATTCCTAGAAAGGAGGAATGGAAGACTGTGGGTATAAGGGCACTGAGATATTGAAATTACATTTTACACATCTCATACTGGCTAACAGGAAAGTAAAGAAATGCTTAGTGGCAGTAAGAGTGAACGACAAAAGAAGTGGTGCTGTGGCTCAAGGAGTAGGGCAGTAGCTTTGAGCTGAAGAGCTCAGGGACAGGGCCCAGGCCCAGAGTTCAAGTCCATGATAATGTACTATGTGAACTTATTTCTTGTCTCTTTTTCCACTTATGGTTAATCTCATGTTGTTACTGTATCTGATTTTGTTACCTGGTATAGTGTATATATGTTTATTTGTGTATTTTAAATAGGGAAGGGAAGAGGGAAAATAAGATGATTGGGAGGAGGCGGGGGGGGGAGTTAAAGGGGGCCAAAATCTGAGAAGGAGTATCAAGGCTGGAGAAGTAATGTACCCATTACCTAACCAATGTAGCTATAACCCCTCTATACATTATCCTGACAAGAAAATACAATTTTATAAAAGAGTGAAAGAAAAACTAATGAACTCAGACTTGAAGAAATTATTTGCCTGCTCACAGGTGGTGGTTCTTGTTTATAAATAAATATATATGTGTGTATATATTCATATATATACATAAATATGTACTTTCTTGACTTTCCTTTGCTTCTTTAAACAATGTATGCAGAGGGGTTACAGTTATACAGGTCAGGTAATGGTTACATTTTTTAAAAGAATATCACCTCTTCTCTCATTTTCTCCCAGTTTTCTTCTTCTTCTGATTTTGCTCCCGCACAAGGTGTGTAGTTCATTTGTAACATAGATTTTAGTGAGTATCACTGCTGCATTTGCTCACCTTTTGTCCCACAGTTTCTATGCTACCTCTTACACTCTCCCAAACAGATAAACTGACATACAAGCTAAAAGGTACAGAATCAGAAACAGCTACAAAGAAAACAAAAACATAACAAACAAACAAAAATAACCCAGTGTCCAGCAGCTAAGTGTATCAGCCATAACACTCCTGAAAGTTTATATATCTCAAGAAGAAATCACTTCTTTTGCAAAATTTTCAGTTTATCTCCAGTTTTAGATATGTACAATAGTCAGTGCATTCTTTGTTAACATAATAAGTGACTGACATTTTTAAACTAGAATATGCATCTAATAAAAAATATCAGTGCATCCAAGCCAAAAACATGGAAAATTAATGCTCATTGTAGTAATAACTGCAATGTTATTAAGTACAATATTGTGGGCCAGGGAACTTTCCTTTTAATAAACAGATATTGTTGCGAAATATTTCTTTACAAAAGAGAAATCAATAAGGAAACATCAGATATTTTATCAGGCACAGGAACATGTAAACCTTGGCAGTAAACACTAGAATTTCCAAGGAGATTAGTGATTTTCTCAGCAGTTGACTTGGTGAAAACTACATGTTAAATATTGACATTTTGATTATAATCAATTTCCGGAATGTGAACTATCAGTCTAGTTTACTTAACCCCCAGTAGTCTTTCATACACATTCTTCACATATTCCCTTCCCTTTCTCTGTTTATGGGAATTATGTACACAGCTACTTTGCAGGTGTGGAATGTCCAGGGCTGGCTGGCCTGGCTGCATGGCTGGTTTATAGTATCACTTTATAAGAAATTAAAGTTATATTACTAGAGCATAAAACTAGTAAAGGCATACCTAGATGCTCATAAAATTAAGGTTTTGAGAATTTTTTTTAACATTTATCTTTATTAATGATCTATTTTTCTTTGTCATAAAAACATCAATTATCTTAAGGAATCCAACCTTCAAAAAATTAAGAAATATGTTATTTTTATTTGGAGGAACTGTTTGAAATCACTAATTTTCTATCCTTTGTCTACCAAAACTATGACTCAAGTTTTTCCAATGGTCTTTGAAAAGACAAGTTGTTTATGGCAAAAATATTATGCTTATCACTTCTTAGGACTGCAGTATTTTGATGAAAAAAATTGTTACTTTAAAGTTATATTTTTCCCATACATTGAGTTAAGTTTGTGAGCCAAAGTTTCCTCAGTGATTGATTTATTCATTTTAATAGCTGAAGTGTTATTTTATATTTCTGAATATATGTGCTTGCACTTAGAAATGATATAGCCAGATCTATTAAACAGACAGGGGGATGTTACTCAGTGATGTAACATGTAGCTAGCATATTCAAGAAGGAAACACTAAATGAAATTATTATTTCCAGTTCTTAAAGGCTGTCAATCATAGGGAACATAATTTATTACAGAAATCACTTAAAATAAGGAAGAGCTTTAAGTATCAATTAAAATGCTTATGAATATTGTTATTCTATGTCTTGACATTACTGTTTCCACATACATGAGTAAAGGCCACAAAAGGCAAATAGTTCTAAGTATTAGAATGAGCTGGTCATTTTGAATTTTCTTACTGGAAGTATACCATTTTGTTCATAACTCGTTTGAGTAATATGGATTTAAGAGAGAATAAGATTCCAGGTTTCTTCTGAGGGACAAAAGGAAGATAATGTTTTATGTGTTAAAGATTTGCTACTCAAGTGTTTCTAAAGTTTATCTGACATCCATTCTTCCATGCCTGTCTCTTACCAGGAACAAGAAGTTAACAACATAGACATGTCGCCATCATTTTCCAGAGCTGTGTCCATTAATTCCATAAATAATGCCAGTATTCTCATTCTACTTCTTCCTCAGTTTCTGAGTGCCTAGAAATCTTTCTTTGATCCATGTGTCCAGAGAAAGTGAGTGTGAGGAAGAAGAGGGAAATGCAATGATAATGTACTCTTCTGATTCCTGGCACCTACCACAATTTTTCAGTGCAGTTGCTTGGTTCATTTCTAACACATCTCTTCATCTAAAATCTTCTTTCCCCATTCCATAACCTACACCCCAGATTTAATGGCTGAATATTGCTTATTAATTATGGAAGAAGATTTAAATGTTGTAAACTTAAGTTTTTCTGGAACTAAAATAGCCTCTATTCTAGATGTTTGTATTTTTACAGCATCAAATTGTAGAATGACAATTATTGGCTATGGAATTAACAGGAAATCTCTTTGGGAAAGATGAATAATATCCAGCATAACTCTTTGGTTATGGGATGAAAAAAGCAAACTAAAGTTACTTCTTATTTTATTGATCAGAATGTCAACTTTTGTCTTATATGCTGCAGTATTTGAGATTTTTATTTTTTCATACATTTTATTGTAAGAACATGTAAAAAATATGTGCTGAAGTGAAGCTCTGATGAAAGAATATCTTGTTTTAAATCTGCAATAAGATTCTTAAATGTGTCACTATTGACACAGTTGACTATTTTCTGCATTGATACTTATGTTACTGTCCTCTACCCAATAGTGTCAGCAGTAAAAACTAACATTGTGCCACAGTGACAAATATCTCCAGGAGGGGAAATTTTTTTCCAATTAGAAAACCAAAAAGAATAGTAAGCCCGGGTCCAGGAGTGTGGTGTAATGGCAGAGTGCTTACCTAGCATGCGCATAGACCTGGGTTCAATACACAGCAAAAGCTTGAAATGGTGACTAAGGCTCAAATGTTAGGACTCTAGCCTTGAGAAAGCTCAAGGATACTGCCCAGGCCCTGAGTTCATGTCCTGGGACTGGGAAAAAAGAAAAAGAAAAAAAGAAAAGAAAAAGAAATAGCTCAAAAATAATTAATGTTAATAAAAGCAAAATAGGGACTTTATTCTTAGATAAACATCCAGTACTCAAATATACATCCAAAGTTTCACAGTTCTTTGTTATTGAATGTGATGGAATATTGGTAGTGACATTCAAAACAAGTTGAAACAGATGAAATAATATTGTGGGAAATGTAAGAAAATATTTGTAAAATAATATCGTTAACTTTAGAAACTAGTTTAACAAGACAGTGAGTAAAAATACACAAAAACACGAGTCTTTTTATTGTAAAAATATAGTAGTGTACTTTGTTATTGTTGTTAATAATGTATATTTACATAGCACAGTTTTTACAATTGGAAAAGTTCTCTGATTTCTCTTGATATTAATATTTTGAACCATGTAAGGCAGATATGTAGAATGCATCATTTCATTAAAGGATCTAAATGATTAGACAAAATTACTTATGAGAATACAAAAATGTCAACTAATTATAGTTATAATTCAATTTGCTATTTCAATTATGTCCTGTGTGGAAATACTATACCACAGAAAAGCTTTTAAAGGATGCTATGGTTCATTATATTTTAAAAAATTCTTTAAAATTGTTTTTATTCCAGGAAATGGACAATTTTGTAAAACTAACTAGTAAAATTACAATATTATTTTGTGTGAACCACTTATGTCATAATGAGATAGATACCTTAAAGATGTTTAAATGTATTTTCCTTTTGTTACTAGTGATTCTGGAAGTAGACAAACTAGTTCCAATCAAGTCAATAAAACTGTTGATTTTGCTCTTTTTTTCAAGAAATACAGAAATAACAGTAAATTCTTATATTCTTTAAAATTAATTAATTAAAAGAATAAAAAATCCTTATATTCTTTAAAATTTATTAATTATAGTTTTCTAATCAGAACTTAAATGGGAGCTACCCTTTTGAGCATAATAGAAAGCAAATTGCACATTTTTGTCATTGTTTTAAAGTACTTGCTTAAGTTGACATGTAGTAAATTACATTTATTTCTGTGATAATGCAGATAACTGGTTCAGTTCTTTCTGGTTATATAATTTAATCAAAACACTTCATAATTATAATGTAATAGAAATGCTAAGTACTGTCTTTGACATGATTACCTGATTAGATTCTGGTTGGTGGATTCTTCTATCTACATTCAGACTGTAGGGAGGATAGTTACTGAATTAATCTAAAATTTCAAGCTTAAAATGGCAAGAATTAAATGACTGATTCTTTTTCTTAGAAATGTAAGTTATTAAGCAAATGTACTTACTCTATCATGTAATGCAGAAATTATTTTCTTTGGTTCATTATTTTTAGTTTTGATAGAGGCAAAAAAACAGAACCTTACATTTACTAGGCAAGAATTTTACCACTTCAGCACTTTTTTGTTTTATATTTCAAGTAGTATTTCTTTATCTATAAAAGGACATTAAGTTTACCACAGTCCTTACATAATCATAACAATGATGTAATATCTGTCAGAGTTTAGAACAGTGTGTGTAATATTTTTCATGTTTGACAATTTTAATCTTCAATGTTCATTGTTTTCAATTGGACTGCACATCCCACGGTAAACATGATAGCTATTAGTAATGTCACCTAAACTTTACATTGATAAAACCTATCAGTTATTGTAGATAACATTATTTATTTAAACACCATATTGAAATTGTACATTCAGCGAATGCACAAGAATATAAATACTGCTCTTCAAATAATACAAATTAAGTCTTCATAATGAAGACTCCACTTCATAATGTTTTGTTAAATAATTTTGAGTGTGGTATTCATGTCAGAGTAAGCAAATGTTGTTGGTGTGTGTGTGTGTACGTATATGTCTTTACGTGTGTCTATATGTATGTGTTTGTTGGTACTGTGGCTTGAACACAGAGCCTGAACACTGTCTCAGGGTCTGTTTTTGCTCAGTTCTGGAGCTCTATCATTTAAGCCAAAGCTCCACTTTTGGCCTATTTTTGGTGATTAATCAATGCCATTCTGGCACGCAGCCAGAAAAGTAGGTGTGTGTGTGTGTGTGTGTGTGTGTGTGTGTGTGTGTGTGTCTGTCTGTCTGTCTGTCTGTCTGTCTGTCTGTATCTGTGTGTATGGGATAGTTTGTGCAATTTATCCATAACTTAGGCAATAATTGGTATCAGTTACATTGAATATCCACTTGTCTTCATATTAGTTCTCCATCAGTTAGTTTGCAAAAAAATAATTTACTACCTTAAATTTGAATCTACTTTTTGCTATATAGAATGATCAAATTAACAATTATAGCATTGTTAAGATGCTGTGCATATCTAAATAACATTATTCAATGCTAAATTATGTCATGTAAATATTTTATAATAGAAATATCGCACCTCTGTAGATTTTTAATAATCATTTGTAAAAATATACTTGCTAGAGCTGAATATTCTTTGTATATTATTTTTTAGGAAATAGACCTAACCTTTCATATCACATCTTGTCACTGATTTATTCTTATATCTTTGCTAATTATCTTTCCATCTTAGTAGGGCCAATAGGCAAAGTGTGAAAATTAGTTCACCTAAAGTTAACTTGATAGCACAGGATGAGCCACGTTTGCTTTAAACACAAGAACACTATAAATTTTAATTGCTAGAGGATTTTAGAAACTATGGGAGAATTCTTTAGTTTGTGATTCATGGACTCAACATGCTTTGAATATACAGTATAAGTAAATGATAAATGAGTTTGATTTAACTTACACAACAACCAGTTTCTACTTCAAAAGTCACATGTCATCATAAATAATATTGGAATAATTCATTTTAGATAATTTGTTTCTTTGCATTCTTTTACAAGAGTAATATGAAACACTCTCATGAATTTATATTCATGAGAGAAAATACAACCTCAAAGTTCTTTAAAATATATATTAGACATCTTGTAGCTTTTTCCTTTTCTTTATGAAAGCTGTTTTTTTACTCTCTAGATATCTATTTCTTGGATTACCACCCCTAATAATCTCCTTCAAATTTGTCATATCTCCTAGAATTCATGCATGTGTTTAAGTCTCTAAGTCATGCATTGATATTTTTAAAGGAGTGCAACTTTAATTATATCTGACTATAGTCTTTAGAAATTAGGTCTTTGGGGGCTGGGAGTTTTGCCTAGTGGTAGAGTGCTTACCTATGCCCAAAGGCCTGGGTTCGATTCCTCTGTACCTGCTATGGTATTTTGTTATAGTGATGGAAAAGAGACTTGAACACTTGGACCCTCCGTACTATAAGAACAAGTACTCTCAGACTGTATTTGTCAGGGCTGAGAGCATATCCCAAAGGTAGAGCAGAGTGTTGTTTACTGTGCTTGAGTCCCAGTGCTACATAAGCAAATGAACAAATGAACTTTGTATATACATGCACCACTTCCAAATATCTCTAGTTCATAGTACTATCTCCAGAAGGTTTCACAGTCAGCCACCTTTCCTTTCCTTTTTCCTTCTCTACTGGATAGTCCACAAACACAAGCCAGATACATGAAAAGCATAAATCATATCATAATCACCTAAAAATTCCAGGAGCTTGCCACTAAAATCATAACAAAATGCAAATTCCTTATTATGTTCTGCAAGGTTTAACTTGGACCCAATTGCTTACTATGTGACCTTTTCCCTAACATCAGAAACCCTCTACATAACTATTTTACACTCAAAGTACATGAATATTCTCTTGAATATACTTTATGATCCATGTATTTCTGTTCTTATTCTTAAATCTCAATATAGATCTCATTTTACTTCATTTTTGTTTCTGTCCAAAGATCTCTCCTAAACAGTAAAAAGATACCTTTTCTCCTTCCAAGACACTTTCTACCCCCTTCACCTAACTTACCTTCTTCATTGCATTTATTACCATTTGATTACTATATTGATTACATATCTATGTTTGTGCTTTTTGTGTGAGTTCTTTAATATATTAATGTATTCAGATAGATCTGTCACCCAGTTGGCAGATGGTAAATACTAAACGAATAAAAAATGTGCTGTTTCCAGTCCTAAATAATTTTAAACTCTGTAACTCCAGTACCATCTCACCATTCTTACCATGATCTTTTCTCCAGTGTCAGAGTTCTCTCTCTCAAAAAACCCCAATAAACCCCCCTCATTTTCTGATTTTTCTTATTCAACTGCTCTCTGTTTATTTTCAGAATCTTAAGAGTTCTGTGTATGCATCATAGCACTTCTAAAGCAAAATAGAGAGTTCTTTCAGTTGTCTTTGATGATATTTTTTTTGTTTTAGGATCATTTTTCTCCTTGACCTCTAGGTCGAGTATGAAAAGGAAATTAGGACACTATCTACAGGTGTGCACAGGTGTGTGTGCCCCCCCCCTGGAATTAGATCTTCTGATTCATAGACTCTCACCACCTCAAAGTAATGTATCTCTTACTCAAAAAACATGAAAGGACCTCTAGGATATAGAAACAAAAGCCATATAATGAGTGATTGTTGTCCTTAATGTACTATGTTATATCTCATCTCTTTTGCTGTCTCTTGGTTATCTCATATTGTTACAGTATCTCACTTTGTTATCTGATATATTGGATATATTTTGTATTTGGTTATTTGAAATTGGATAGGGAATGGAGGGAAAACAAGATGAGGGGTAAGGGTGGGGGGGAGGGAAATGGGGACCAAGACATGAGAAAGGGTATCAATGTATGTGAAGTAATGCACCTCCTATCTGGCAAATATAATGTAACCCTTCTATTAATTACAATAAAAAATATATGAAAAAACATGGGGCCGGGAGTTTGGCCTAGTGGTAGAGTGCTTGCCTAGCATGCATGAAGACCTGGGTTTGATTCCTCGGTACCCCACATACATAGCGAAAAGCCGGAAGTAGCCCTGAGGCTCAAGTGGTAGAGTGCTAGCCTTGAGAAATCCAAGGACAGTGCTCAAGCCCTGGGCCAAAGCCCAGGACTGGCAAAAAAAAAAATATATATGAGAAAAACAATAAAATCAAGAAAGCAGATTCATGCTAGCGAACCCCTCTTTCCCAGTTGACACCCCAGTGAAGAGAGGCATTCCATGGACTTTGTTTTTTGTTGATGTTTTCATTTTCCTTTCAGATCTCCAACTAAAGACATGGATTCGGAAGAGAAGGAAATCGTGGTGTGGGTCTGCCAAGAAGAGAAGATTGTCTGTGGGTTAACGAAGCGCACCACCTCTGCTGATGTAATCCAGGCTTTGCTGGAGGAACACGAGACGACCTTCGGGGACAAACGATTCCTTCTGGGAAAGCCCAGTGATTACTGCATCCTAGAGAAGTGGAGAGGCTCAGAACGGGCCCTTCCTCCGCTCACCAGAATCCTTAAGCTCTGGCGAGCATGGGGAGAAGAGCAGCCCAATATGCAGTTTGTGTTGGTTAAAGCAGACGCTTTCCTTCCAGTGCCTTTGTGGAGGACAGCGGAAACCAAACCCATCCAAAACACAGAAAAACCCTGGGAGCTCAGCCCAGCAACTTACATGAAGACCTTACCTCCAGACAAACAAAAGAGAATCGTGAGAAAAACGTTCCGGAAGCTGGCTAAAATTAAGCAGGACACGGTTTCTCACGACCGAGAGCACATGGAGACATTAGTTCATCTGATTATTTCTCAGGATCACACCATCCATCAGCAAGTGCAGCGGATGAAAGAGCTGGATCTGGAAATTGAAAAGTGCGAGGCAAAATTCCACCTGGATCGGGTGGAGAAGGATGGGGAAAGTTACGTGCAGGATGCCTACTTAATGTCCAGTCTCAGTCAGGTGGAGCTGGACCTGCAATCGGAGGAAAATCAGATTCTGGGGGAGCAGAACGAAAGCGAGGGCATTGGGCAGTTGGAGGAACAGCTGAAATATTACCGAGTGCTCATTGATCAACTCTCCGCAGAAATAGAGAAGGAGGTCCAGAGTGTGTGCCTCGACGCCAGTGACAATTCCGAAGGCCCAGTGGTCAGTGAAGTGGAGAGTTCGCATCTAGAAAGTGTCAAGTGTGATTTGGAGAAAAGTATGCAAGCTGGCCTGAAAATCCACTCTCACTTGAGTGGCATCCAGAAAGAGATCAAATACAGTGACTCCTTGCTTCTGATGAAAGCCAAGGAATACGAACGACTAACCCAGGAGCTCAATTCATTTCACATGAGCCACAACGATGGATGCCAGCTAAAGGAGAACAGAGGGAAGGTATCTGAGGCTCCCAGTGGTAGTGGAGAGGTTGGTCCCTTGACACAAAGGGTATTGAACAGCTATGTAAACGACACCGATTCAGACACTGGTATCAGCTCTAACCACAGTCAAGACTCTGAAACTACAGTGGGGGATGTTGTATTATTGTCCACCTAATTCCAGGAACTCCTTTCTGACCCGCTTTCCGTGGTGTTTGTCTTACTGTAATATAATAGGGAAGAATGTCTCAAGCGTAGCCTTCTGAGTCAATGTAACTCATGATAAAGCATGTAGTCGTTAAATAAAAGCTAGTAAATCTTGTTGATTTCTGGTGTGCGTTTTCCAGTATGGCTTTGATTTATTACAGGTTCAAGCAGTGAGCTATTTGATAGGAATGCAGCAGAACTTGCTTATCGTTATATAACGCAGAGATAATCAGTGCGGATTATTTGATAATCTTCCATAGCTTCTGCTAGAAAGGAGATACATAAACAAAAAAATAGCAATCGCATTGTTATCTTCTTAAAAATATTGAAGCTGTACACAAGCAGAAAGAAAAAATTAAAATATACTAACAAGCAAATCAACATTGTATCATTAGAATTTTTCAAGCTACAAAGTATATGAGGGCAGTAATGTTGTATCTCCTTCGATGCAAATCTTGCCTCATTTAATGCTTCCATTTCAAAACCCTATTGCACCTATCACTTTCTGACCACAGCAATCTGGTTAAGCCTATAGGACAAGTGGCTGTCGGGACTTGTGTAAATCTCCAGAATGGAACAAACAGGGTATAGATGGACAAATAAGTGCTGCATACAGGCACAATTGCTTCCAAAGAAGATTGAAATGATTGAAAGGTATACATAGGGTTTTGGTATTTGTCAATGGAGATCTTTGGATCAAACTTATACTCTATGCAGGTTCATTTTTGGTGTGAACTGCAAAGTATACAAAAATATTAATATGTCATAGCTTTGTTCACTTATACCCTAGTAATCTCAGTTGAAGGGATGAAACTTATGGCTTCTCTTGCCTATTCAGTGGTGTTCTGTGTTCAGTCATCATTAATATGCTGCCTCTGAACTTCCAAAGTGAAACACTCCTGGATGAAAGGTTTCTTTTGTGGTATTGTTAAACCAGTTGTCTTGGTGTTTCATCTGAGGTACATCAAAGAAGCTTAGTACTTTAAAATGTTCTAACTCTATCTCAAACATTCTCCTAAAGTTCAAGAGATTGAATTAGATTATTTAGGTCCTATCTTGATAGACCACATTTTGAATTTCTTTACTATGAGCTTCTATCTATCATGCTTTTCATTCATTTATTCCATTGATGGTCTCTTTCTCTTCCTTCCCTCTCAGTATGGAACTGAACTCAAGCAATTATCTTTATCATTTTCCTTGGAGTCTTAATGTTGTTGCAGTTAGTTCACTCAAGCCCCTTCCACCTCTGTGACTGACACTTTCACTGTATGTCAGGATAGGAAGTAGAAATGCAATATAATATAGTCATATTATATGGATACTGACTCAGGTTTCTAGTATTTCTTGCTTCTTCCTTTTATGCATATTGCTATGCATGTTTTATCTCAGTTTTCTTTCCTTTTACTCTTAAAGTGTAAATGCATATATCTTACAAATGTAACCTTATTGTTAATGCAAGTTTCTTAAGTTACTATTTTTTAAATTTTCTTAATTTACCTTTTCAATCAATCTTATTCAATTGTTTTTAGGAGGACATTTTCCATCTCTTTCTTGTTATATTTTGGTGAAGCATCTCTTATTATTTCCTGCATGAGGACATTTTTAGACCCTCTTTGAAGCTGATTGGGAAGAAAAACAGGAATTTCTGTTTTATGGAAGAATTAAGACAAACAGTACAGATATTTAATCCACTCAACCAATTGTTATTATTTTAGATTCTACAAGTATATTCTGTAGCCCTATCATTTAATTCATCATTTGTATTCTACCATGGGAAGTATTTATTTATTCATTTATCTAACTCCCCTCTTCCAATAGATTTTTACATTGCTTTGTCATATGTCTTTCCACCTTCACTTACTACCAACTTCTTTGCCTCACTCAATTTTTCCAAATTAAATAGCTAAATTTTAGAGGATTGATTGAAACATTACTTGTGCATTTTAAAACACAATAAATAATGCCTTTGAATTTTGAATATAATTATGCCTGTTAACACACTTAAAGCATAGATTTGGGGGGAGTAAGTATGATTTTTTTTCAAAAGGGAGTCATTTTATTGACAAAAATGATGTGTAATTATTGGGTACTATAAAATGCTTCCACACATGGATATATTGGATAATGTTTATATCTGAGAGATGTTTATATCTAATCTTTAAAACTGAATTTTTACTGTATTATATTTATACCAATGGCCTTAGGTTCAACTTTTAATTTTGTTGTTAATTCACTGAAATTTTAAACAACATAAATATTACTTCCTTAAGTCAGTTTATAGCAAAATTACAAGATTGTTCTTAGCATATATGCTTACAAGAAAGATACACCATAGAGTTGAGATTGAAATGATAGACATACAAAGGATCTTTGAAATAGTCTAAATAATTATTTTTCTTAATCATGAAGATAAACATCCCATATTTAGTGTGTAAAAGCTACTCTAATACATTTTATTTTTATATTTATTTATATGTCTACTGTATGTGGCAAAATATATTTGTGTGGCTGAATTTTATAATTTTTCAAAGTGGAGTTATTGTTCCATTTAACAATTTTTCCTAATGACAAAGGAATAAATTTTCATCCTTACAGACTTTTTTAAGTGTTAGACCTCTTTTTTGATAATGCCTATATGACTGAATAACAAATGTAAAGAGTGTATAATTTATTCTAGTTGTGACTGATCCATTACTAATAAAGGAAATTATTGTTCCACTCCAAATAACATTGTCTTTCTGGGTGTTTCAATTGGTTATATTAAAAATAAATTACATATTCATTCCAGTTACATTCCAGAAAATTAATGACTTACTTTATATCAGTTACTGTTGCAGGATGCTATCAACTATAGCAAAAAAATATAACCAAACTTTATAGTACATTTCCTATATTTCCCAAATTTTGTGAAAGAAAGTTCTGGCTTTTGTGATGATATTATGTATGATGAATCACTTTTCAAGATGGCCTGGACAAAATGTAAGACCATATCTCAAAAGCAACAAGAACAAAAATGTCTAGAGATATGTTTTAAGTAGTAATGTACCTTCTCCCCAAATGCAAGGTTGTGGGTTCAAACCCTAGTACTACCTGTGAAAGAATTGGAAACATTGAAATGTTTGTTCACGACTTTTGTAGATGTGAAATTGGCATGAACATGCTCTATTAAGTACAAATCTCTGACACTGTGGTAGTTCATAATTTTTATACTTAAACCACTTTAAATTGTATTTAAAATAAAGAGCCCAAATATGGAAAACAGTATCATTTATCCTTTTTCAGTGTCTGCTCATATCAAACTAGAGACTATTTTCCAAAGAATTTAAAAATTCACTAATATCAGATACTGAAAGAAACAGCAATTTCACTTAGGAAAGGGATTATAATGCTCACTGAGATTTATAGCTAACAAGTAGGACTGACAAGAGAGGGAAATGCCTTGGTTTGAACACCAAATTTTAAGCCAATCAGAGCCATGCTCTTTCTGAGTAATTCCCAAACCTGTATCCACAACAGAATCACAAAGAGAGTACTAGTACAAACATTCCTGAACTTCACTCTGGAGATTCTGACAGGAGTCTGGGTTGCATGCCTCATTTTTTTTTCTTTTTAAATAGCAACCTTAATGATTGCGAAACAAAGGTAATAGAATGCTCTTTATTAGTTCTAGCAAAGTAGATGACTGAAGACTAAAGCTGAAAGGAAAGCATATGAGAACAAGCATTCTTAATATGACTAAGAGTTCATTGGCTTGAATTAAAAAATATAAATAAATAAATAACACATAAAAGATTCCAAGGTCCTAAATTAAAGGTGATCTGAAAGCAGAAACTCTACTCCAGAGACACCAGGTGCTTAAGAACAGAAGGTTTATTTTCTGAGTTAATTTAAAGTGAAAATGCTAGAAGAAATTAGGTCATTTTACAAACTCCTACTGTGAAATAGGTATTAAAGGTATTTATCATGTGTTATATACTTTAAAAAAATTTTTTATTGTAATTAATAGAAGGTTTATGTTATATTTGCTAGATAGTAGGTGCATTACCTCACAAACATTGCTACCCTTTCTCCTGTTTTTGTCCCCACTTCTGTCCCCCCACCCACTCTCCTCATCTTGTTTCTCCCTTTCCCTATCTTATTTCAAATAAACAAATAAACATATATACAATATATCAGATAACAAGGCAAGATACTGTAACAATATGAGATGACCAAGAGACAGAAAAACAGATGAGAAGTAACAAAGTACATTAAGAACAAAAATCACTCCTGTTTCTATATCCTGGAGGTCCTTTCATTTAGCCTCATCCTATATGGCCTTATGTATCTAGATTTTGCCCTATTGTAAACCTCTGCTTGGAGAGTCCAAGGTTTATGCTAATTATGACAAATGTGGGAAAGCATTGAGCCTATGTTCCTTTGAGTCTGGCTTACTTCACTTAGTATGATTTTTCCTAAGTCTTTCCATTTCCTTACAAATGCCATCTTTCTAATTTCAGCATAGAATGCCATTGTGTATAAGTACCACATCTTGTTGATCCAATCATCAACTTATATACTTTATTCCTCCAAATTGTCATCAAGAGAGCTTGAATATTAAGAGTAATTTATAAACTTTTTTTTGTATTAATTACATGAAATTTAGTCCACAAAAATAGCTAAATTTCCTTCATGAATGTAGATAGAACCAGTTCAAACTTAGTCTCCAGCCTTATTTTCATTATTTTAATTATATTATTCAGCTCTTCCACACTAGAACATTTTTTTGGAAAATGGAGATGATAATAATACTTGAGTTTTTGAAATGCTTAAAAGAAGATTGATGTAGTATGAAAAATTACATTTCACTTGGATTTTTTTATTCTACTGAGTATGCTTCCATTATTATGGCTGCTACTATTGCTATGACATTTTTAAAATCTTTTACTATGTGAATAATAATATAAGTAGGATGAAGCATTATAAAATGCCAAAAGAAATACAAAGGCCCATAAGGCTGGATGGTAAGTTAATTTGCAGTTTTTGTGATTGGCTTTTCCAGGTCATTTATAGTATCTATTTGTTTAGTCTATTGTTGCTTCAAGTGAGTATGTATACAGTTTACCACAAGCTGTAGTTCAGTGGAAGGGTAACATGGGAGGCTATGGTTTACCAAATCAAAACAAAACTTTACTTAATATTGTACTGCATATACAGATGAAAACAAAGTCATATTTGAGTAAAAAGAAAGCAAGAATAGAATTGAGAAGTAATACAGTACAAGTGACAGTTAAATCAAGATATACTTGTTTTGTCCTAATGCATTAATTATTTCTTACAGCCTTCAGGGTAGCTTCTTACAGTTTTTCCTCTTACCTGTGAATGATTACCCATGGACATTGGATCATGTTGTAATAGTGCTTCAGCTCAGTTGATCAAGATGTGAAGTAATTTGTGATTAAAATGTTATATTCAACAAATTATATTTGGGATATTGTATAGCCAGAAAGAACAAAGATCTGATATTTACATCAATGATCTAAATTTTAAAGGAGTATTTTAGTAACCAATATGTAGTAGATATGAGATTTAAAAATAGGAAAAAGACCTACGTGGCAGAGTTTATTAGGACAAACAAAGGGATTATGGTCTGGACAGCACTCTGAAATAATAAGTGTTGAGAGAGTATTATTGAACTTGAGCAGTTAGTGCTTGTAGATAAAGGAACAAAATGGCATATATAAATAAGTGTAGCTAAACATTGGTCTTATTGGATACATCAAAGCTGTGTGCTGCGTATAAATAGATGGAAGTTTAGTTTGTGATTGGCCAAAATTTGGTTACTTATTGCAAGATTATTCTCTGAACTTTGGCTGCAGTTCATTTACAAATAAAGTTAGGTTACAACATGCTATGTACAGAGAAAAATTTAGAGCAAATTAATCTAGCTTAACTATAGCAAGACTATAATATGGTTATTATATCATGAAGAGTATGAGTTAAAATGATTCAGAATGAAAAAAATCCCAAATTACTATCAAAAGATTTGTTTTAAAGAATCTATTCTTAAAAGTTATTTCAAGATTTCCATACTTGTACAAATAAATAATTTCCCATACACAGTCCACATAGGAATTAAATTCCCAAAGCCTTGATACATGGATGTGTCATGCCAATAAACTCTATTTTGTAAACACTTCCATCACCAGTGGCAGCTCAGCCAAAAACCTGCTCTGTTAGTCTGCTCTCCAGCTCATTGCATTTAACACAACTATTAGCTAGGATCATGGGTGGTCACTGCTTTAAGCTTCCCTCTGCTATCTTAAGTTCATAATTAGAGACCAAGCTTAGCATTCATCATTCCTTGTAGATAGAAATTAAATGAAGTTTGAAGAGTATATTTTCTTTATGCCTAGTAATGACATTTTGTTCATAATGCCAAAGGACTTTTTTAGACAGTCTTCACAAGAACGTACAAGTCTGGGAAACTTGGTCATAGTTTCCTCAGATAGTACTCAGCTACCATGGGTACTGCTTTTTCCTCCCTTTGCCTGAAATTTTAGAGAATCCACTATCAACTTTTCTAGAACTATCAACTAGTTATCCTAATTAGAGTTCTCAGTCTGCCCTTAACCTACTCAGCTTACCAGGATTTATATTCAGGGTCTCTAGGACCCAGTAACCTTAACATCCATGTAGTTTCTTTTAAAATCCATCTTTCTTTGATTGTAATCTTTTTGGTTGGATCTGAGAGAAAATTCAAAGTTCATATATTTAAAACCTCACAATTTGAAAGTGTAAAAAGAATCCTATTGAACCTTGTAGATATAGAAAAGAATTATTTTTATATAGCAGGTCTTTAAAGTCCCAATCTTGTGCTCTTCTCCATCTTTCCAAGTGCTATAACTTGGAAAGGAAATATCTGACAGGCACCCTTGATGTACTAACTCTGAAAAAAATATGTACTTCTTCAGAGTAATTACAATGTTTTCCTTAGTATGATTTTCATCTTTGAAAAAAAGAAAAAGGAAAAGATCAACAGAGTTAATACAAAAGTAGCATATGTCCCAAAGAGATTTTGAACCCATACTACAGTATAAGAAAAAAATAGAGATCCTCAATCATTAGAAATATGCTAATAATAGACAAGTAATTTATAGATATCTAGTGAATTCAAATTATGTATCTTCCATTTGAAAGCAGATTCCCTAATTAGGAGACAGATACTTTATGACCTGTCTGAATGGCATGTAATACTTCATACAAATACTAGAGGAAATGAGGACTGTCTCTAAAGGAGCAGAATAATGGTTTCTGAAGGTTTTACATAGGAGGTTACTTTATTGAAGCATTATTCTATACATAGAATGGGTTTTTAAATACTTATTTACTATATGTTGACTTTTATCATAGTGAGAGCATTTTGAAGTGAAGGTCACCCATGATTTATGAACATCTGATAGAAATGATAACCATTTAAGTATACACCTCCCTAATTAAGAGTTTGCACTATCACAGTATTTTCTAGTAACTATAATTCATTCCAAACTCTAGGATAAGAAAAAAGAAGAGATTTCATTTCTAGAATCACATCTGGTTTATTACGCATTCATTCTTGTAATCAACAAATGTCTGTTGTTACAAGCTCTCAGCTTTGTCCAGAGTGAAATGGCACTGGGCTGCTCCAGAGGTTCTCCACAAAGTTACCTTCTTTGAGTCATTGGGTGGAGTCAGCTTGCCCATTTCCCTCTGTTCTACCTTTTATGCCACTCCCATGAGACAACATGGAAGAGTTCATGCAAGGAAACAAATCTGCAAATAAATTTGTTTATTCAGGCTTTTCCAGTAACCTGTTATCATTGGTAATTGAGAGTTGACGGGACTCTAATTATGTAAAGACATCTTGAGTTGGAATCTGAAAGGTAATGCATGCAATTCTAGGGATGGGTAAGGAAGTTGAACTTAGATAGGCCTGAACTTCAGGCAGCTCATTCAGCAAAGAAAAGCAGACAGAGAGTGAGTAGGTAATAGCCATGTACTAACTGATATGAAAACAAAAACATGACTAATAAGAAATTATAGGCGTCAGTAGCAGGCTGGCCATTAAAGAGCCTCCACTGTGTGTACCATGCATTTCTTTTCCTCTCTTCTTATTTTACCCAGTTTGAGTGAAAGTAAGACAATCTTATCTTCCATGTTAAAGTATCCAAGCTGAAGTTTCGGTGGTAAGCACTGAGCAGATGATAGAACAAATTTCTCCTGTATGTACAAGAAGCTTGTCATTTTGACTATAATAAAACATTATCTTGTGTTGATCACAAGTTCAAATCCCAAGAGAACTTTATGACGAACATAGCTTGCATGTTATACTACTGGGTTCCGAAACAGGTTATGCGTATTCTGATTCCCTAAGAATTATAAGATGCCTTCATCTTAGCAAGGTTATAGCTAAATAAGTGATGGAAGCCTAAATTTATTATTTGGATTTCTATACTTTTCCAAAACAGCTGTACTTCAATGTGAACATTACCCTTGGTGAGAAAACAGCAAAACACTTCCATATGAGTCAGTACTAATTCTCTGGAAACTCTTCAACTTTTGTGTCTTGTGATTATGCAAACTAACTGATGGCTTTTTTTGTGTGTAATCCAAGAGAGTGATTCTTAGGAGTCCTTTCTAGAAGTAGGAATTGGCATACCATGACCCATCTATTTGTATAAAAAGTGATGGCATAGCTACACTTTGTTTGCTTTAATGAAAGTAAAATTATATGAAAAAATGGAAGAATTAAAAACAACATCTACAAATTATGGAAAATGAAGTAATGAAACTGACCTACACTTTACAAATGTTAAAATTTAGGACTACAAGACTAGTTACTTTTCCCCCAGAATTTCTATAGGATTATAATTTTAGGCCTATGGAAATTTGTTTTTCTAGACTATCTGATCTTGAGTTACATAACCATTTAGACCTGGTGGAATCATTTCTATTGTTCATTTTCCTTTTTTTCTCTTTTCTTTTTAAATTTCTGGGGAAGAGAGAACCCAGATCCTTGCCCATTCTGAGTGTATACTTACCCCTAAATTACATCTTCAGTCATAATTTCTTTTTAAAGACTACTACCAAAGAAGAAGATAATATTATAAATTATCTTGAGTTTAAGTAGCATAAACAAAGAAAAAATATAATGGTCTTGTGATTTTGAGACAGTGTTAGAATGGTAAAATCAGTTGTTATAATTAAGAGAAAATCCACAGTGAAATGGCCTTAAATCTTTTCTATTCAATATAATGACTTTAAGTAAAATATAATAAGGTGTGGGGGCACATGCTTGTAATGATATAATTTGGGAGGCAGAAGAATTGGAAAATTTCAGGGTAATTTGTCCTATGTTGTAAGACCCTGTTCAAACACACAAAAATAAATTATAAAGATCCCAATATCCAAATTATACTCCCATCACTTAAATTGGGGGTAATGTAAGGTAGATCTAGTTACCAAAAAATTTACAAAAATCTTTCCAGTGTATAAGACTGAGAAACAGTGTCATCGTGGATGAGATTTGTATTCATGCATACATTATGGTCAGCACTTAGTAGAGTATACACCCATCAGAAGGGTGAATCAGTAAATTAGGCTAAGAAGAAATGCCAGATGGGTCAGAAAATCTAGTGAATTTAAGAAAAAATTCATGTAAGAAAAGATATACAATGGTCTGACTTTTCAGGTACAATTAAGATGAAGACTGAAAGGCTTCATGTCTATAGATTAGATAAGTTAATTCTGACCAGAAAATAATTTTCAAAAATGTGGGTAAGATCTTATTGCAATAGATTGAGAAAATGGATGTTGAAAATAGAGATTGACTAACCTTTGAACAAAGATTGCTCTGGGAGCTGAGAAAGAAAGAAAATCAACTGAAAGAATTTGGTATTTTACTTTATGGCACATCTAGGAATATTTTATACTGAGGGAAAATAAAAGAGGAATGCAGATTAAAAGTAGATGATATTCAAAAGGAAAGACTAGCAAACCCCAGTACTAGTAGAATTTTTTTAAAAAGCTGTGATGCAAAACAACAAAATGTTTGCATATTAGTCTCTCCCCAAA
Source organism: Megascapheus bottae (assembly GCF_031878675.1). Lineage (NCBI taxonomy): Eukaryota > Metazoa > Chordata > Mammalia > Rodentia > Geomyidae > Megascapheus > Megascapheus bottae. The sequence goes on along the minus strand of NC_143510.1, from coordinate 71,591,132 downwards.
AGAGAAGCTGTGGATTTGGAAAGCATAGTGAAGCAAGAACAAAGAAGAGAAGCTGATTTGCTGAAAAGCACTGGCTATTTGTTTAGTCCCATGAATTAATTATAAGCAACTCTCTATTTTGTATCTATGTCCTTAGTTCTTAGCCAGTTGTTAGTCAGTCACCTCAGAGGTCAGGAGAGAACAGGGCAGAAGCACATCTGTATAAGGATCCAAAATTAGCCCTAAAGGACAATAGAATATGACAGAACAGATTAACTCCCTTCATAAGAAACACGAACGATTACCTAACACATTAAGGCAGTAATCATTTTGTGAAGACTGTCATCCTAAGGTGCTGATAATGATAAATTCTCCCGAAACATGGGTTACCAGAGCTGAAATAGTATATATATATATATATATATATATATATATATATATATATATATTGCCACCTCTGACCACTTGGCCACACCTGTTTAATTATTTTGCATATATCTCATCCCTCCTTATCTTTCTTTGCCCATTTAAAGCTAAAAATCATGACTCTACAAGAATGGCTAAAGGTAAAATGCTGACTTCCTGCCCTGTCTTGTCAAATAATAAATCTCTCTCTTTCTGTTACTATGGCTTTTTATTTGGCTGTATCTGACCTGTGGAATTCCTAGAATTATGTGCCTGGAGATCACACAGGTTTAAGTAATAATGATTTACAATTTTCTGAAAATTAGAAGACAAAAATTTTTTCTTAAAATTTTAAAATGGGATACACTCTTTCAAAAGAAGCTAGAACAGAGATAATCAAAAGATGAAATAGTGTGTGTTCAAACAGTGATAATCTTATCAGCAACACCCACTTGATTTCAGAGTAGAATTAAGAACTTTCTCCTCACACACACACACACACACACACACGCATACACACACTCAAATATATACACACACACAGAATATTTCAGAGTATTAGTGAGAAGTCAGTGAGACTGTCTAACAGAACTTTATCATGCACCTCATAGCTTTGATACATGTTTTAATAAGTCTTCAATTAGGGTAGAGAGAGTTAGAAGTAGGATGACTAATTGTGTTCTTTTGTTACTTATGGACTTTTGGAACTGACAAAGAAATGTTAAAAGTCTGCAGATTGTGAAGTATTTTATAAGAATAGTAATCTTACAAAAATGACTGAGTTTGAAGTTCAATCAGTTATAGAGACAAAGTAGTAAAAAGAAAGTACATTGAAATACTGTGATAATCGGTATCTAAGAATGTGTTGAGTCAGTTAAGAAAAAAGAGGAAGACAACATGAAGAAAATAAAGAAGGCAGATAAAAGAGATGATAAAAGACAAATACTTCAGAATTTTTGCTAAAAAATTATTCTGAAAATAACTTGTGGGTTAGATAAAGGAGAGTACATTCCCAGAACTTAAAGAGTTTAAAGCATAGATATAACACCATTACAATAAATATTTTAAAAGTTTAAAGCATAGGAAGCTATGCAATTAGAAACTTTAGTATAAGGCTCATAGTTTAATCTACATAAACATCTACAGAGAATCGACTACAAGAAACAAAATGTGAAGTATCAAAGGAAGATTTTCAGAAATTTTCAAGCAAGCAAGCGTGTCTAGGAAGTATTTATTGAAATATTAGTCAAGTCTTCCAAACAAAGTAAGCAACAGAGCTAGACTACAAACAATGCTGTAACTGGCATTTTGAATGATCCCAAAGGCCCTGGGTTAAAGGCTTTGATCCCAATCTGTGATACTGTGGCGTGGTGGTAGATTGGGAGTTGGTGCAATGTTCTTGGGTTATTGGATTAAATATTTTGCCTATTTCTATTTTAACCAGTCCTGGGCTAGAACTTAGCACCTAGGCACTGTACTTGAACTTTCTCAAGGTTAGTGCTCTGTCACTTGAGCCACAGAACTACTTCTAGCATTTTTTTCTATATATGTGGTACCAAGAAATCAAACCCAGGGATTTGTCTGTGCTTGGCAAGCACTCTACCACTAGGCCACACTCCTAGCCCCTCTATTTTGTTTTTAACTTGTGCTATTACATTTCATTTTGTATGAGTTGTTGCAATGCTTATTTGCTGTTGGAAAGAAATTTATGAAATATTGGGTTTCAAAAATTAAGTGAGAGTCAATTTTAGTTTGAAGTTTTCATTAATATAGCCTGATAGGGTTAACTAGAATAAGAATAATTTGGTGGGTGGATGGTATAGCTCAGTAATCAGAAAAAGAGAATGTTAATATTTTCACAATGATATAAGCATTAAATAGTCATGGGATTGTCTTTTTAAGTATGTACTTTTTCTATTGTCAAAATAATTAAATGAAAGTATTTTACTAAGAGTTCTCTTTGACTACCTTGACACCTTTGTTGACTTTTCTGCCTCTTTAAATCTTAATGTGCCCAAGTTAGTAAAGAATGCTATAATGATCAAACCCATTTTATCTGCAATGACTTCTTAAATCATTTTAAGCATATTTACTATTGATGTCAAGAAAAGTTCAGTGATTGCTGTAGACTGATTTGTGTTCTCATAGGTAAGTACAATTACAAAACTGAGATACAAATGCAAATCTGCCATTGTTTTACACCCACACCAAGACAAAGAGGTCATGTGGTTTGTATTACCCAAAGAATTGTGTTGTCAAAATTCTGGAGATATGCTGCAACCTGGGAACATAACTGAGCTTACAAAAGACAAATCATATCCTAGGCAAAGGTTTTCAGTGAGTTTTAAAGCAATGTGGGAAGCAAATATTCCATTCAATTGTTTAACAGCCTAAATACAAGTTAAAATTTCTTCATAATTTGGAATCCGATATCCTGCTAGGTTAAGCAATATAAATTTCCTCCATTTAAAGATATTTTTCTATTTTAAAATTTGTAATATCACTTAGCTCAGTTGATATGAAAAAAATGTTGAAGCTGATCCTCTATCATAGAATCTGCTGAGTAGAAAGATAGTTCTCATCTCAAAATAAATCAAAATAAGATTGTACCTATTTATGCTATTTAGTATTATATGAATTAGTCAATGATTTTCCATTGCTTACTTCCTTACACTGAATGGTCTAACAATTAGTAGGGTTTTCTATGGATTAATAATTGAAGACACTGAATTAAACTCCATGTTGCAATTATAGGCATATATATATATATATATACATATATATGTAGTTTTCCTCCACAAATCAAGTGGATCCAGGTTACCATAAACTCTCAATTATATAGATATTTAATTCACTTTACCAATAGCAGAGATGGGTATAGTTTCATTTTCCTACTAAGATAAAGCTGTCTTAATCATTGTCTCAAAATAAAATATGCTTTATTTTATGTTTCTTTTTCTATTGTCCATTTACTTCTTGTCATGAGGGCTTGAGTCAGCCACTAGGTTAAAATGCTGACTTGTGGGTCTTAAATGTTATTAATATGAGGCATAGTCAATTTATTTCCATGGTAAACACTATGCTTAAGAATATTTTTGTTATCAAAGTGTCATATTTTTCATGCAATCTATAACTGTGTTGTATAAATAGATACACTAAGTTAATTTATCTGAAGTATAAAGCAACCCCAAATACTCGAGGATATTTGGTGACGTTTCCTTGGAGCACATAGTCTTCCTTAAATAAGATAAAAGAGAGAAATTCAATTTATCATTGTGGAAAAAAAAAGTTTCAGTACATCAAAGGAAAACAATAGTGAGTCACAAAGGAAACAAAAAGTAGGTGAGAGATTTTGAAGGCAAAGAGGTGTGCCAAACCCAGAAACAAAGTAAACTATCATGAAACATTGGAAGACCCACAGGAAATGGAAAGTTCCACAGGTAAACAACTGCTTTTACAAATGATGCAACAGAATATGTGGAAACATATAGTCTACAAACTAAGGAATGAATCTTTAACCTTATTATACAACAGGAGATGGAATAATTTATGATTAGAACTTGTACCTCCCTAACCCTGGGCCTGGGCATTGTCCCTGAACTCTTCAGCTCAAGGCTACCACCCTCCCCCTGGAACACCAGCACCACTTCCCATTTTCTAGTGCTTAACTGGAGGTAAGACTCTCAGGGACTTTAGTGTGCAGGCTGGCTTTGAACCGCAATCCTCAGATCTCAGCCTCCTGAATAGCTAGGATTACAGACGTGAGCTTCCCCGCTCAACACATTCATGGGTTTTTTTGTTCTATGTGTTGAAAACTGTTTCATTTTGGCATTTATTTTTAAATAAATCAAAAAAACTTATTGAACAACTCAAGCCCATACTAGATGAACAGCTATTAACAGAGGAGGTAATACTAATACTGGCAAAATTAGGTCAAGTATTCTCACCTGTTGGGGGAAGCAAAAAAAAAAAAAGAGGTAAGCAGCAACAAATAATGATTACTGCAATAGACCACACAGAAATTACTGGAAATTTTGGAGACAAAAAATGTGATCATAATTTTATGAAATAAAGAGAAGGGATATAGGCTGGGAGTTTGGCCTAGTGGTAGAGTGCTTGCCTAGCGTGCACCAAGACCTGGGTTTGATTCCTCAGTACCACATTCGTAGAAAAAAAAGAAGGCAGAAGCACCTGGCACAAGTGGCGGAGTGCTAGCCTTGAGGAAGAAGCCCAAGGACAGTGCAGAGACCCTGAGTTTAAGGGATTGACAAAAATAGAAGGGATGTAGGGGTATTTAGACCAAGGGATTAGAATGCTCAAATGTATAAAATATGCTCAGATATTATCAGTTCAGACCACAGGAAGAGTTGTTTAGGCTGTAGTCACAGATGTATGGTGGAAGTGAGGAATAGCAAAATAAGGTGAGGGACATGGGTTGTGTCATATTATAAGGGGTGTCTTTGCTTCTGGCACAAGATAGACAAATGTTAGACATTCTCAGAATATGAATGGGAGAGGAGGTCATAAAGCCATCCAAGGCTGGTGAGAGTTTAGACTGAGAGGGCCTCTCTAGGAGGGGAAGAATGAGTTTTCAAATATATTGATTTAGCTTTTTGGAAGGAATAGGGCCTAGAGAGAAGGAAATATCTAGAACAAATCTCTAGAGTGTCACTCATTTTAACCAAAATGGCAGTATCATGGGAGTCTGAAGAACAGAAGAGGAAATGTAATTCATTTCAGAAAAACAACAGCAAAGCAGTTCATAATGATTTCATCATCCAAGGTTTTCTCAGGTAGTCAGTTTATAATTTCAGGCTCTTTGGCTTCCATTTGCACAATGGAGTAAGCTCTTGTATTAACAGCTATTATTTTCCCCCATACTTAACACAATCCTGTTTGTTGTTTGTCTTTTGTCAAATAAAATTTTTGTGGTGATCAAATCAGTTAGATTCTAAATAGAAGTAATTCAGCCTCTGAGTTCTATTGTGCAAAGCCCTTAGAGAAAAACGCAATCAGTAACCTGACTAAATTCTTCCATTATGGGATGGCCTATTACAGAGTTGTTGTGAGATCTAAGAAAGATCAGCTAAATCTTTCTTAAATAGATTTATCTATAAAATGATAGCAAATGTTAACCTTCTAAGTTCAGAATATTTCTGAATTTTCTTAGAGATAGAACATGGAGTGACAGAAAACTAAAATTAGTCTTACAGAATTCGACTCTGCTATAGTCTGTGAATAAGAAAAAAAGAGAATGAAAGTAAGTCTTTTCATCTTTATTTAATATTGCAGGCAAACTCTGGGAGAATTAGAATTTGTGCAGGTTGTAATACTTGTAGTTTCTTCTCCATCCTCTTCAGTTTGGTTACATATTGCCCAAATTATTTAGATTCTTAACATTCATGTCTTTACTCAAATACTTTCCACTTTAGGAAGATGATGTGGATATCTAGAATAGGAACTCACAATTATCCAATCTCACATTTGTAGGGATCACACTATGAATTTCTCTCTATTTCAAGATATCTATTCATAGTAACCCTCTATATATTGCAGAAATGCTATGAGTTAAGTTTTATCTCTTATTCCTCTCATTGAAAAAAACATTATGCAAAGGTGTGTGTGTGTGTGTGTGTGTGTGTGTGTGTTGGGGCCTAGCCTCCATCTCTGAGGCCTGATTCTGGCTCAGCTGCAATTAAAGGGCTTTGTCCAGGCATTCGGTCTTTTGCATACCTCTCTTAAGGCATCGCTGTGTACGTGACTCGATTGAACCCCCCGCAGTTTCGCGGGTCTCGCAGCAGCTCAAGTCTCGCGCGCTTTCCTGCACCTGTCCTGCCCACTACCTGAAAGCCCACCCAGACCCTTAGTGGTAGCACAGGGGCCCTCTTCCTATTGGCTAGCTTCCCAGTGCCCACCTTCTCCTACCCTAACAGTATGTAACTAATTGTGTGACGCAATAAAGTTAGGAGAGCATCAGGAGAGCATCAGAGAGAACCAGAGATCAGCAGAGATCAGCAGAGAGATCTGATGCGCTTTCATGGTTAACACTGTTTCTGACTCAGCGTGGTTCTTTCTTCCCCGGTGATTGGGGGAGGGCTGGGTCTTCGACACTTACCATCTCGCTCGGCTCCCGGGGGACTACAGGCTGGCCCTGTGTGTCCCTCCCCGTTCCCGTGTTGCTGCCCCGGAGAAGAGAGGAGCAACATCTGGTGCCCCGTGTGAGGAAACTGCCGCCCCGTGTGAGGGCTCCACGTGCTCGAGAAACTCACCGCCGACGAGCTAATCGGACTGCGGGTAAGTGTACTCCCATCAAATATGGGAAAGAACCTTTCTAAGAATGACCCTTCCCTCGACTCTCTTAAGCTCTTCCTTAAAAGTCGAGGGTTAGAGATTTTAGTTGCACAGACATGTAAAGTTTGGGATACTTTAGTTAAAATCGCCCTGTGGCTGCCAACTAGCAACTTGGTAGACTGGAATACTTGGGAAAAAATTGAGCATCTAATCAGAAAAGCCCAGATAAATCTAGGGGAGATTCCTTCAGGAGGAGTTTATTCAGTCTTAAAGTCTAGTTTTTCTCCTCAACTTTCCAAGGAGAGGGCTGAGTCTCCTGGGGACACAGTTAACAAAGAGAGGCCAGATGCCTCCCTTACTCCCTGCGGAGATGCTAATCTCTCATTGTCTACTGAAAGGCCAAGTTCCCCTCAGGGAGATGAGAAGGAGCCACCCTTTACCCCTCCCCCATCAAACCCAGGCCATGAACCCTCAGTAGTCTCACAGGAGGGTCCGGGCCTAGTGTGCCCTGTTAGCTTCCCAACCCCCACAGCGCCAGGGTTCCATCCACCCTCAGTAGTCTCACAGGAGGGTCTGGGCCTGCCAGGGCTCCATTCACCAGACAGGCTTCTGCACGGTGCTTCTGAGGTCTACAAGATATTGCAGCCTTTGAATGGAAGTGTGTCAGAAAGGCCGGAGAGCGTGACCCCAACAGACAGTGTCACTAGTGAGGCACCATTTGAACCTGGCCCTGAGTACTGCCAGCTTTTCCCTGTTAATATTGACCCGGGTGGTAACCGCCCTGCAACCGGGTATCCCTGGGAGCCTGGCGACCTTAAGGAACTCAAAAAAGCTGTCTTAGAAGTTGGCCCTAATGCTTCTTGGACGGAAACCATCCTCCAAGGCCTTGCTCATCAACCATGTACTGCAGCCGATTGGATGGCTCTAGCCAAAGCAGTTCTTCCAGGCCCACTTTTCATTAACTGGTGTGCCCTGTATATAGAAGAATGCCACCAACAGGCGGAGAGGAACCAACACGTGCAACCTGTAATCCCCATTACTTTGGGGATGCTTACAGGGACCTCCGATCAGTACTCAACGGGGGTCCAGCAGGCAACCATACCCCCTCCCTATCAGGATCAGATTAGAGCTTTGGGCCTAGCGGCCTGGAGAAAACTGGAGGAGGGTCCCTCTGAGTCTCCGATAGCAGAAATTAACCAAAGACCAGTAGAGGACCTGTCTACTTTTGTTGATAGAGTTGAGAAAAGCATAAAAAGGAAGTCTTTGAGCCCTTGGAACTCCCCAGTATTTATGATTAAAAAGCCTAATGGCAAGTGGAGACTACTCCAAGATTTGAGAAAAATAAATGAGAGGATGGAACTTTTTGGGACCCCCCAAAGGGGGATGCCCTGGATACCTGCCATTCCTAATGACCAATATCTCATAGTCATAGACATCAAAGACTGTTTTTTCTCTATTCCTCTCCACCCGGAAGATACTGAGAAGTTTGCCTTCTCCCTTCCTTCATTAAATTATAAGGGCCCTGATTTACGTTTTGAATGGACAGTTCTACCTCAAGGTATGGCCAATAGTCCTCCTATATGTCAGGACTATATGTCTAGAGTCTTATCCCCTCTTAACGAGGAGACAGGCTCACTTTTCTATGTATATATGGATGATATCATTATAGGAAGCCCGGACACTCAGCATTTAGATTGTCTTTTTAATAAATGTCTCCAACTGTTAAAAGTTAATGGCTTCCAGATTGCCCCAGAAAAAATCCAAAAGATACCCCCCTTTAAAATCCTGGGATCTGTCCTAACACTGGATGTTGTGTCTCCTTTAAAACCCCAATTAGCTATCCAAGATACTTATACCCTGCCCCAACTTCAAAAACTTCTTGGTGAAATTAATTGGATGAGACCATGGATCTCCATAACCACTGCAACTCTCACACCTCTTTTTGATCTCTTAAAGGCTCTTGATCTGACCTCTATAGTAACGTTGTCAGCTGATCATAAAGAGGTTCTAAATAAAATTCAATTAGCTATCAATGAAGCAGCCTTAAAGAGGTATGATCCTGCTATGCCCCTAACACTCTATGTCCTATCAGGACAGACCCTTTTTACTGCCCTTTTAGGCCAGGAAGGGGAACCTCTTCACTGGATTCATCTGTCAGTCGGAGGAACACCTAGAGTTTACTCCATGATTGACCAGATGGCAGATTGCATTGTCAAAGGACGAGACTTATCCACTCGTCTTTTTGGGAGTGAACCCCACTCTCTTATTGTCCCTTTTAGGATTAATGATTTCTCTTGGCTACAAAGAAATAATGCTAGACTTGCAATAGCCATGGAAGGCTTTCCAGGTAAAGTGGATTGTCATTATGGTCCCCATAAATGGATGCGCTCCTTTAGTCAGCTGGAGTGGCAACCTCCAAAACTTTTTCTAGGTGAAGCTGATCCCTCCTTCCCCACCGTATTCACGGATGGAGGCAAGAAGGGGGCTTCTGTTGTTATTTTCCCCCCAGGTAAAGGCAATTCTTCTCCTGCAGTGACCCTGTCTCATGAAATACAGGGTTCAGCGCAATTTAAGGAACTTTATGCGGTGGTCTTAGCTCTATATGAGGTTACTGGTCCTCTTAACCTATTCTCAGATAGCCTGTATGTGGTCAATTTGTTACCTAACCTCATGGAAGCTCATATTAAACTTGATAGTAACCCCATCACTCCTTTGATGATTCAAGCTAGAAATTTGCTCAAACAAAGGATTGCGCCTATGTTTATTCAACATCTGAGGGGACATCAAAGCCTTCTAAGTATTTTGACCAAAGGCAATGCCCTCGCTGACCAGTTAGCCTCTAATCCTGAATGTTACACTTTACAGGAGGCTATCTCTTTCCATCGGCTCACGCATGCCAACTGGAGGGGACTACACCACCGATTTCCCCAAGTTGCTATTAAAGACCTAAAAAAGATTATTAGGACCTGCAAGTCATGCCACCCTTTCTTACAGGTTCCACCACTCCAAATGGGTGTTGTTAACCCTCGAGGCCTTAGGCCTAAAAATCTGTGGCAAACGGATGTTACACATTTTCCCTTTTTTGGAAAACTTAAATACATTTTTTTAACAATAGACACCTTTTCCCATGCCTGTTGGGCTACAGCCCATTCCGGGGAGAGAGCTAAACATGCTATCAGTCATTTTCTTCAATGTTTTGCTACTCTCGGATTGCCAGACCAAATAAAAACCGATAACGGTCCATGTTTTGTAAGCAAGTCTCTTGATGACTTCTTTAAACAATGGCAAATTACCCATACTACTGGCATCCCTCATAATCCCAGAGGACAGGCAATAGTAGAAAGATATAACCATGTCCTTAAATCTCAATTAATAAAACAAAAAAGGGGGAATACACTCCCCCCCCATGATCAGCTAAAGATGGCTTTGTTTACTCTCAATATTTTAAATTTTGCCAAAGGGGAACATCTCTCACCCTTCCAGAAATATTGGACAACTTCTATTCCCTATCGAACTGTCTATGTCCGGTGGAAGGACCCCCTTAATGGGGAGTGGAGGGGCCCTGACCCCCTCATTACAGCTGGAAGAGGATTTGGTTGTGTTTTCCCCACTGATGAAACAAAGCCAATTTGGGTCCCTACAAGGGATCTTAAATATTGTCCCCAAATATGGAGGGACCCCAATAACATTGATGAAGACCCAGAAGGCTCTCTGCCTCCTGAGGATATCTCTCTCTCTCTTCTTTTTCAGAATAAATAATGGACCTTACAGTGCTGATCCTGTTTCTTCTTGGAGTCAAGATACCCATCATCAACTTCCTCTGGACCGGACTGCACAGATGGCTACCCTATGTCCTTCCATTTCTTGGCCCTATACTCCTCTTCTTCTTACTCTTAACTTTTGGGCCCTGTGTTATCAATAAGGTTACAATTCATTCAAAGCAGGATAGAATCCATTCAGTTGATGAACGAATCCACTCAATTGATGAACGTACAGGTGCATTACCAGAGGCTTGCTACCAATGCCAATAACTCCTATGACCAAGGAGAGCCCTATGACAAGGAGGGATCCCTCGACTCCCCTTAGATGTCTCCCCGAGAGCCAATGACGGGTAAGATCTCTGGAGCGGGGACAACCTAAGACAGGCCCGGGGGTGATCTGTACAGTGGGACAGAAGGCCGCAGAGCACTCAATGACGGGTAAGATTCCCTGAAGGGGACGACCTAAGACAGGGGTTTTGCGCGCTTGTCCCCCCCTGTTCTAATAAACAAAAAAGGGGGAATTGTTGGGGCCTAGCCTCCATCTCTGAGGCCTGATTCTGGCTCAGCTGCAATTAAAGGGCTTTGTCCAGGCATTCGGTCTTTTGCATACCTCTCTTAAGGCATCGCTGTGTACGTGACTCGATTGAACCCCCCGCAGTTTCGCGGGTCTCGCAGCAGCTCAAGTCTCGCGCGCTTTCCTGCACCTGTCCTGCCCACTACCTGAAAGCCCACCCAGACCCTTAGTGGTAGCACAGGGGCCCTCTTCCTATTGGCTAGCTTCCCAGTGCCCACCTTCTCCTACCCTAACAGTATGTAACTAATTGTGTGACGCAATAAAGTTAGGAGAGCATCAGGAGAGCATCAGAGAGAACCAGAGATCAGCAGAGATCAGCAGAGAGATCTGATGCGCTTTCATGGTTAACACTGTTTCTGACTCAGCGTGGTTCTTTCTTCCCCGGTGATTGGGGGAGGGCTGGGTCTTCGACACTTACCATCTCGCTCGGCTCCCGGGGGACTACAGGCTGGCCCTGTGTGTCCCTCCCCGTTCCCGTGTTGCTGCCCCGGAGAAGAGAGGAGCAACATGTGTGTGTGTGTGTGTGCGCGCGCGCGTGCTCTTCAGTGTTGGGGCTTGGATTTAGGGCCTATGCACATCATTGCAGTGCTCTTTTGTTCAAGGTTAACACTCTTTCTTATTATCTAACTTATTATCTACAGCTCCCCTTTCATCTGCTACTCTACTTTTGCCTAATTGGAGATCTGAATCTCATGGACGTTCTTCCCTTTTCTGGCTTTCCCAGCCTACTGAAAACTAGGGTTACAGGCATGAGCCACTGAGAGCCAGCGTATGATAGGTACTTTAAATAAATAAATATTTCTCCAAATTTGTACAGGCTGTAGAGTGTATTCACAGCTGGAATCCTGGTAACCACCTCTAGAATTGTATTCTTCTTGACAAGAAAGAGTTTAATGTCAGTAGAGTTTTACAAAGTAATGGAGGCTTCAGGAAACATACCCATTGACTTGGATGGCTAAAGAAAGTTTTCTTTTGGGTGACAGAGCTAATGTTAGTCACTGCAGCATTTATTATTGAGCAGCTCTTAGCCAGGAGAAAATATAGGTTGAATGTATTCTAGTAAGGAATTTATTGTTAAATCATCAACTTTCTACTTGAGTTTTTTTTCTATACATACTTTCTATTTAAAGCAGTAGTAGATGGTTATGCTTAAATAAAACCTAAGTATTCCAATCATGGAAATGATTTCTATAAACAAGGACACTTCTAATTGTATCATTTAAAGTATGTATTGACAATGAAATATTTACAAGGTGAAACAGGTAACTCTGCTTGCATTTTTTCCAGTTTTCAGGAGAAACATTAATACTTTTCTCCTGTTAGCATAACAGGGCTGTTCTCAAGTGTGGGGATTGTATTACTGTTTACATAAATACTCTGCTTTAAAGGCTGGTTTGCCCAGAGACACAGTTACCTCATATATACTATGTGCATACACAGGTAATAGAGAACTTTTAAAGATTAGCCAGGGTACAGGGAGAAGTAGAGAGCGAGAGAGTTCTAAGATTCTATTAGAATTGTATCTATACTCCTATATTTATTTCATACCTGTCCTCAAAGTGTTATCATTTTTGTACTTTTATGCTTTTGCTTCAAATTAGGTTTCTATACAGTGATTGTTATGTGAATGACAATACTTGTAATAATATGTGAACTTAACTTCCCTGTTAAAGTTCAATTATTCTTTACATCGTTATTTAAAAGTTCTGGTGATATTTAAAAGTGTGCTATTGAAAGGAAAGCTGTTTTGCATGTAGTATGAAAGTGATAGAACTGGCAGATTTAATATAAAACATTATAGTCAAACTAAGACGCTAAAATTTACTTATAAAACTAATGGATTATTTTACAATAATTTTCTATTTATAATACAGACATTTCAAACTTTGAAATTTTGATTTCAGTCAATGCATTTGAAGATACTCAGTAAAAATTACCTTGAATAGTGCTATTTCCATAGGGATAGTTATTCTGTCTTTTACCTTATCTGGTATATTCATCATCCAATCTCATGTGTTCAGTTGAGACATTTCTTGAAATCTTTTACATAGTGTGTCATATTTATTTGGATTGGCTTGTTAAATACAAACTTTGATCCAGATTTCACATGTTGTGCAATTTATCGATATCACATAGAACTGTTATCTTTGGAGTGCTAATTTAGTAGATTGTCCAATCTTGCAATATGCAATCTGTTTTCAGAATCCCAAAGAACTCTCACTGACAAAAGCAGCTACAAAAACATATTTCTTCACTGTGAACACGTTGTGTTGACTTAAGGAGAGCTGACTGTATACAAATCAGTTAAAGGCACCTTGCAAAACTAGACTGTCTGGAGGTAGATAAACAATGCACCTTTTCTTTGTAAGATTTTATAGGGTGTCATTCTGTAGTATTCTTTGAGGGTTGACTCAGTTCTGCCATATACTTTGTTGTAAGCAAATCAATATTTCCTATTATGATGATCTCAACAACCTATTACCTGTATCCTACAGAATATAGTACACTATTTGCATGACACATTTTGGTCACACAAATAATGATCACCTTACATCTCTGTGGTTATCCTTTCCATTACAAACAATGGAATTCACTTGGAGAATAATGAGAAAAGAAAACTTTTTATAATCATAATAATTATCACCAAAAATAATGCTTTTACATTCCTATAAAGTCTTGAGGGTATCTGATTTTACCTCAAGTTCTTTGATCCATTTGGAATTTATTCTCATACAGGGTGACAGATAAGTTTCCAGCTTTAGTTTTCTACAGGTGCTTAATCAATTTTGCCAGCAGCATTTGTTAAAGAGGCTGTGTTTCTTCCACATTATTTTTGGCTCCCTTATCTATTTTTTTCACATATTTTTTGTTGTAATTAATAGAAGGGTTACATTGTATTCACCAGATAGAAGGTACATTACTTCACATATATTGATACCCTTTCTCATGTCATGGTCCCCATTCAATTTTTTAAGCTACAGGTATATTTTAGATTTGAGGCCCTAGTCTGTTGCATGGTTAGTGAAGATCTTCCACTCTATTGGCTTTCTATTTAACTTGCTAGCTATGACTGTTCATACAGAAGCTCTGCAGTCTAACACAGTTCCATCTACATGATTTTTTAATTAAAAACATTTCAAAATGAAAAGATTTAAGGAATATATTCTTCTATCATCTGTACCTGAGATACAATTATTGACTCATTCTAGAAATAATTATTTATTGAAAGGTAATTAAATGATCAAATATAAGAAAGTAGCTAGCTTAAGTATGAGATGACATATAAGTAGGAGTTTCAGATTATAATTTTTCAAATAATTCAAGCTCTACTTTAGATCCTTCAGACATTTTAGATAGAACCCTATCATAATATATTGAACAATGATGAATGATTGTTCTTTTGTAATTTCAGTAAAGAGAAAGTGATTCTTTCTATTACAAAAGCAATTGATGTAATTTGCCAATTTAAAATTTTAAGTGCCCTTGAAAATAAACAATTGGATGTAATGAATTACATTCACTGCAAGATAAATGTATTTTAGCAGTTTGATAAATGTAAAAATTCTCATACTTCCTTGTGCATTTTTTCACACAAATTAGCATTTTATGAATACTAAAGAAAGAGGTTTCATGAGTAAATGTATTTATACCATTTTTGTAATTATTCTTCAAAAAGCTGAGACATAGAGTATATCTAGTTTCCTGGTGTCAATTGTAATTTCATAAATATAACAATATCTTTGAAGTAAATAGTGCATATCTGTTACAATGTAATTTTGATATTTTGGGGTGTTTTTGCGCCAGTCCTGGACTTGGGCTCAGGGCCTGAGCACTGTCCCTGGATTTTCTCAAGGCTAGGTTTCTACCACTTGAGCCACAGTACCACTTCTTGCTTTTTGCTTTGTATGTAGTAGCGAGGAATTGAACCCGGGTCTTCATGCATGCTAGGCAAGCACTCTACCACTAGGCCAAACTCCCGGCCCCTAATTTTGATATTTTTTAAAAGTAAAAGTTTTCCATACTTTTATGTATATAGGATACATATTTTTGAATTATGAGTCACCTAACAACACAAAAATTTAAAGAAATGCTATTGTTTTCACATTTGCTTCTGCCATCCCTGACCTTCACCTCTGTTTCCTTTACTCTTTCCTATAGATAGGTGCACATCCACTGAAAGGTGACTTTAAAATGTTCAAAACGGTTTATTTCAGGTTGGGTTATCGCTTAGCAATGTAGCACCTACTTAGTAAACTTAAGGTCCTAAATACAAAGCAAAATACTAGAAGAAAACATACAAAAAAGTATAACTCTCCAACAACTCTGTATACTAGTGTTACTGTGGTGAAGGAAAAGAAAATCAGTGCTTGTCCACAGCTTCAGCATGGTCCACGACGGGGTGTGTCCACATGAGTATTCCACACTACAATTTATTGCCAACAGAGATATTATGGGTGAAGGATGGAGTGTCACCCACAGATGTGGTGTGATCACTGTCACCTTTTCACATTAATGCAAAGACAAAAATAGAATATAAATAGAATTAGTGTGACAAGTCTTGCTTACCTCTTAACCATAATGCAAGAGGAATGTAACTCTGAAGAGAGTTGTTCTTCCACACAAAAGACTGGATAAGTATCTTAGAAATATTTCTCTTTTTCAAGGCATGTAGGCTGAAATGATTTAGAGAAGAAAGAAAAATTCAGGATAAAAAGCATGAAATATTGAAGTGGATTCGCTTACAGAATATAAGCAAATTGATAGCCAGACCCAGTTAAGATGTCTTTCTTTTAATGATTCTCCAAAGAAATACTAATACAGAGTAATGAAGTGATATAGAATAGTTTATTATTAATTAGGCTGATATTTGTATTTTAGTTCTAGATAACTTTTTGTATATGCGGTTGTAAAAGTACAAGGTAAAATTGCTTAGAAAAACATTTTTAAAATTTTGTATTGTATCTTATTATTGGGGTAATATATAGAGGGGTTACAGTTACATTTGTCAGGTGGTGGGTACATTACTTCTTGAATGTTGATATCCCTTCTCATATTTTTGTCCTTATTTCCCTCCCCCCAACCTTCCCAATCTTGTTTTTCCTCATCCCTTCTTTACTTCAAATAAACAAATAAATGTGTATACAATATAACAGGTAAAAAAGTCAGATACAGTAATCACATGAGATTATCGATAAGGGAGATAAAAAGAGAAAAGAAATGACTTCACATAGTACATTAAAAACAACAATCACAAAGATAATTGTTAAATTGTCCTCTTAAAACAGTATGTTTTAGATCATCTGTTAAATGAAATAATTGCATTAAAGAATTCTTTCTTAGAAGAATAGTGTGTAGTTTTAAAATAGACCTTTAGCTTAGTTTTTTGTTTGTAAACTGCTACTAATATATAACTAATTGAAATGAATTCTGTATTTATAGTTGCTATGTTTTTATCCATGATCCCTTTCTGTCCAGGATTCATGTAGGAAACCACATGACATCAAGTAGTAAAGCTTCCTGTTGACAGTGGCAATGACTAACCTCTTTTCATTTTTGATGTTCTTCAGAGCTTTGAAGCATGAGCATCAGGTATCTTGTACAACATCCTTCAACCAGCATTCTCTAATTTGTTCACGAGGAGACTGGAACGATGTGCTCTCTAGAGAAAGAACACAGAGATGCAATGGCTTTTTCATCAGAGCCTTTCAAGAATTCTTGCTATAACAAATGAATGTCCCTGTCTGTGATTGACATAACTTAGATGTATTTG
Source organism: Megascapheus bottae (assembly GCF_031878675.1). NCBI lineage: Eukaryota > Metazoa > Chordata > Mammalia > Rodentia > Geomyidae > Megascapheus > Megascapheus bottae. The sequence continues at coordinate 71,574,352 of NC_143510.1, read as the reverse complement.
TTAGATATGCCCATTTTCTCTACTATAAAGTTCTTTAATTTTCTTTTACACTCCACGGGAGGAAGTTATTTTATATAGCCAAATATAGAATAATAAATTTATGTCCCATGTCCTTGCAGTCAAAATATTACTAAATTAGAACCTTTTACTATTCTCTTCTAATTGCTTAGTTATTCAATTATTTCAATATATGAGCATAGAATTATTGGAATTTATTATATACTTCTGGGTATCACTCAATTCTATTTTCTACTGTTGTTGCTGTTCAAACTGCTCCAGCTTTGGTAGTGAGGAACTTGATTGAAATAGTTTGCCATTGTGTTCTACTTTGAGCATGTTTCTACTTCAGGGACTACAAGATGTTCCAAATACTTCTTGTATATCCTTTGATCTTTTCTCAAATTATTTGCTTTTGTGTTTGAATATTCATATTCTTTTTTTTATCTCATTACTGACACTACTTATAGTTTCTTTTTTTTTCACTTGAGTGATTGCACATGTTTTTACAGGTTACCTATACAGCATGTGTCAATCCAGCTTCTGATGATTTTATGCCTCTCCGTTCATAGTCCAAGAACCTTGAAATTGTATAATAGTACTTCTCTGGCTGATAATCTTTGTTCTGTCATTTGACACATGGCATTAAACTCCTAGAATTATGTGAAAGCCAAGCAGCTAAATTAAAAAAAAATACTGACTTAACTGTGGGTTCAACTTATAAATCTGGCTCAATTTATTTCTAATGGACTTTCTGTGGCTATATTCTCCAGGTAGATTGTAGAGAAATTAAAAATCAAAGGAGAAATTGGGGTATAATTGTGTATGTATATTGCAAGGATAACAGAAAACCCAGTAGAAATAATTACAGTAAACCCACCAGAATAATTAGAAATATATAGTGCATCCCACACAATCTCAGAATTGAGCAACCCAGATATCCCTTTATTAAATTGTACAAAAAAAGTGAAGGCCTTTAATATATACCTGCTCAACAATGGCTTTCAAAATAGTTCCTGAGAGTAAATAAATTCATCTCATTTGTTGCATTAGACACTGTGGGAGGAATTTTTAAAATGTGTTCATTTTATTTAATCCTTAAAATAAGTGATCAAAGTAATTACTACTTATCATTAAAATGTCCGTTGTAGCATCTGAATCAAATTGCATATGGAGGTGGAACACATTCCCTGGAAAGAAAGACTTTCATAGTTTTCTCATTCCAGCAGAAGTCAAAGGTTTCATGACAGCTACTTTTTAGTTCTGCTAGTGAAGGCTTCAAAGAGAAGCAGCCAGGAAGCTGAGTCCAGGAAATGTCTGTATGATGCTCTGTGATACAAATATCCTCTGTGACATTCTCCTAACTCAACAGATCTCTACACTCAGGATATCCAATGGGAAGGAAATTAGACTTCCTGGCAATATAGGCAACAGTTAGAAAAATTAAAATTAAAAAATAGATTAAAGTGATGGTCTACCTATAGGAAATGACTTAGTAGAAATATGACTAAGGAAAAACAAATAGAAAAATATTTGTAATGGGAAAAAGATTCAGTGACAAATAGAGCAGGTCCCTGAGAACTCATTCAACATGAAGTTCATGAAAAGGGAAGAGGGCAAAATTGATGATTTGAAGGACAGTATTAGGAGACTGAGTGGTATTTCTAGTATCAAGTAGACAGATATTACATTTCTTTTTTTTTTTTTTGCCAGTCCCGGGGCTTGAACTCAAGGCATGAGCAATGTCCTTGGGTTTTCTCAAACTTAGAGCTCTACCATTTGAGCCACAGCACCACCTCTGGCTTTTTCTATACATGTGATACCAAGGAATTAAACCCTGGTCTTCATACATGCTAGGCAAGCACTCTTACCACTAAGCAACACACTCAACCCCAGACATTACAGTTCAAAAGAAGAAATCTGCAACCTACTTACAATAACTACCAATCTCAAACCATAGTGAGATTAAACACATAGCCTTTCCTTTATATATAATCAGAAAGAATAAATGAATTCATCCCAATAATTTATATGTATAATTACTTCAGATATAATCATTTTTCTTATTAAAAACATTTTTGTTAGAAAAAAATAGTTTTATAGAAGAAAAATTTCTGTATGGTAGTACATAGGGTTATCTTTAATACATCTGTATTGGGGTGAATCTTCCTGAACCCTGCCACCTAAGGATTATAGCTTCCAGAGAGGGAGAAAGTACTTTCTGCATGCAGGTACTTACAAGTACAGAACAAAAGTTTTACCAAAACAAATTCTAGTATGGACATGCAAATATAAATGGGAACACATTGTATCTTTCATGTACTTTCCAGTTTTGTTCCTCTAAATTTCTCCTCCTTTTTTAGTCATGACAGTTAATGCTTAGCCACTCTATTTGACAGAGATGCATTATAAATCAAAATTAATCAAGTTCTAGTGTTTAAAGCACTCTTGCAAAGTAACTCACTGTACTACACTGATGGCTGTTGATTAGTTTAATTACATACTGTAAAACTTTAAAATAGCCTTGCAAAACTATAATTTTAGAATAATCTCAAAGTAAAAAAATCTTTACATGAAGAGAATAGATTATGTAAGAGAAATTGTTAAAGAATACGGACACTAGCCTATTATAACTACTCTGTGGAAAAATCATATAAACATTCACACAGTGTTTGTGTGGTTGAGTAGCAACATAAAGTAAAAGAATGTCTTATTGTATTTTATGTGCAAAAAATATTAGTGAAAGATAAATAGACCTGAAAATGGGGCACTACTGTTTAATTCTAAATAGTAAGCAATAGGCATAAAATGCACTAAAGATTTAAGTGTAATGAATGAATTAAAAAAACTCAGATGTTTGTCTTTTTTTCAAATATATGAATTTTTAAAATATAGCCAAACAGTTTGATATTCCTCTATATTGTCAATAATTGCAGGTTCATCTTATTTCAAACAATACCTTAAATTACATACTTAAATGATTCATGTGAAATCACGATGGGGAAAGTAGCACTATTCCCTTTTATTGATGATTTTATTTCTGTACACTTTGACTTGTACATAAATTTATCTAATTTGGCAAGAGGAAGAATAAGCAAAGAAACAATGAGAGAAAGGGTGAAGCAATTTATCACCGATAGTCACTAGACAATGTAGGGTTGGGGGAATAGGAGGGGAAAAGTGGAAGAAAATAAGGGGGAGACTGACAATTTTCAAAAAGAAATGTGTTATTTTACCTTTCTTGTGTAACTCTAAATCCTCGGTAAATCACCTTTACCACATTCTTAAAAGAATCATAACAGTCTATTGGATGAAAATTACTTTTGTTGGTGGTACAAGAGCTTACATATTAAAGAGTTAATCGGAATACAACTTATGATTTCATTATTTTGATAATAACCAGAAATTTATTTTAGCTATAAATTTATACTTCTGATTATTATTTTATAACTCTTTTTGAGACAATCTCACCATAGCCCAATGTGGACTGATACTAACAGTACTCCTGAGTATAATCTGTAAGTAATGACAGAGCCCATCTAACACTTTATTTGTAAATCTCCACTCTTTTTGAACTCATCTGTTATGAATTGTTCTGCTCTGATTTAAGAATTCATCCAGTTTCACCAGGTAACATTGTAGGCATTTTCAAACTTTTGTTTTCTATATATTCTCTAATAATGAAATGATCTGATACTTCATTGAGTATTTTTTCTTTTGATTCTTCCACAATTAATAATGTACTCCTTTAACCTCTTCAAGCATGTATTATGATTCCATTTGATCAGTAATCCCTTACCCTAGAACTTTAAGCAAAGTTCTCCCTAACAATCATTCCCAGTTTCTTCCCTTTGAAGAATTTTTTAATAGAATATACCTCTCCGAAGATAACCCCTACAGAATACTGGAATATTGGAGTTATGTATGTGAAAAACTTTATTTACAACTTTCACCATCCCATTCCACTCCCTACCAAATTTTTTTTAAAAAAGGAAAGAAAGAAATATTCCTCTATGAGAATTATTAGAAATTACTGGCACTAAAAATTTATTGTTAAGGCAGAAGTAACTAAGATATGGCAGTTTTTTCCCTTTATTGTAACAATAACAATCCACTGAGGTGCTCTTTCCTACCCAACCTTAAATACATTCTTTATTATTAATACAATTTAAAAAAATTTTATGTGGCTGTGCACAAGGATTTCAACATGTCAGTTTAGGAATACAATGCAGCTTCATCAACATCACCTATAAATACCTTTTCAGAGAGATTTTTTTCTAGACACCTCTGATCTCTGAGATCTTAGAATACTGTTTACTATGAAAAATCTTTCTTTTTCCAGTCATGGGGCTTGAACTCAGAGCCTGGGCATTATCCTTAAAAGCTTGCAAGCATTCTACCACTTGAGCTGTAGCACCATTTCTGGCTTTTTCTGTGTATGTAGTGCCAGGGAATAGCACCCAGGGCTTCCTGCATGCTAGGTGAGCACTCTACCATTAGGCCATTCTCTCAGCCCTGGAAAATCTTCTTAAGAATAGGACTTCTAAAAAATCGATGCAAAGTCTACTCTCAGCCAATGATTACTGACTACCCGCAAGATTAATTTTCCTGAAATCTCTTATATCCTGAAATTGTTAATATGATACAAAATTCAATACTTCTTTTTTCATCTGTCCTGGAATTTCCACAGTCCAAAACTTTTCACTTTAAGCTGGGCGTGGTAACTCATGCCTGTAATCCTAGCTACACAAGAGGCTGAGATCTGAGGATCAAGTAGCAAAGCCAGCCTGGGCACAAAAGGACCTAAGACTCTTATCTCCAATTAACCTCTAGAAAATGGGAAGAGTGGCTGTGTCTCTAGGGTTGAGCAGTAGCCTTGATCTGACGAGCTCAGGGACAGTCCCCAGGCAGAGTTCAAGCCCCCCATCACCTACCAAAAAATTAACTTTCCATTAGACTTTAATATAACAGAGATTAAAATCATCTGTCAGCCTGAGTGGTCTACTGATGATTTCTCCTAGCTGCCTTCCCATTTGCTATGCTCATTCAACATTTTCATGTATTTTCCATCCATTCCATTGTTAATACACACTCCTTGGTCTCCACATTGAATTCATGAGAAAGCCTTTAAAAAAAATCAAAGATGCCTTTTGCAGATAAAATAATTTAAATCTTTTTTCATTTGTACATAAAATAACTAAGCACATTCCAAGAATTTGAGATAAGTTGTACTTTCTCTTCATTTATAAGGGAAAAAAAGTCCAAGCAATCTGGGAACAGAAAAATGCAGTCTTGGTGTTACATTTTAAATGTACATGACATTAGTTCACTATGTAAAATGATAATCCAAAAAAATTATCTATTGCCTGGTTAGATTTAAGAGTTTTCTTCTTTCCTCTTTCCCACCCTCAGTTGTCATCTTTAGCAATTTGAATAAGTACTTACACACACTTTGAGAAGGAACTACCACTAAAAGAATGAAGACACAATGTTATTCTTTTGCAGATCTGATTCACTACAATTATCAGAAATACTGAGCAATCATCACACCAAGGCTATGCTCAGCTTCCTCAGTAACAGAAATGAATACAAATTTCCAAACAAGAATAAAATATAAAGTGTAATACAAAGATATAAAAGGTTCAACATTCATGTAGTCTGTACTTATTACCAATGATAATTATTATACTTTCATTAGGTGACATGGCTTTAGTATCAATTTAGGGAATAATTATTTTTATGTTGATCATTAATAATGGATATATTGCTATCTCACCTGGTTCAGAACATTTCTTTTGTAAAGAGCCATTGAGAAAAAATCTGGAATGTTCAAACCCAGGATACTCTAACAGAAAAGAAAATCTGCTCTCTCAGTTGAGTGCTAACCCTCCTTTAAGGATTGTTAGTATTCCAAGCACACCATCTGTTCTCAATTACTTGTTATTTTGTAATGTCAACTTCTGCTTATAAGAAAATATATGCTTGTGTATATTACAGATTTGCTTTCTGTACAAGAGTCTGAAAGTTCATATAATTCATTCTTCATCTTTTGTTCATGTATGACTATTGCAAATTAAAATACTGGAAATAAGAAAGGAACATACATAAATCTATGTGGCACAATAGAAGTTTTGAATTTTTTTGGCTTTTGTTTTTTCTATGTATGTAATACTAGGGCATTGAACCCACGTCTTTGTGAATGCTAGGCAAGTACTCTTATCTGTAGGCCAAATTCCCAGCCCAAAGCTTTGAAATCTTTATACATTTCATTCTGAATGGACTTCAATCAGTGTGTCTTGAAATGTCAGTCATATTTTCAACCCAGTTATAAAAAAACACAATAAAATTAGTTATTTAATTGCAAGGAATCAATTTATACAATATTCTTTTCATTGTCAACCTCTTATTTCTGTTTTTAAATTAATTTTATTGTCTAGGTGATATACAAAGGCATTACAGTTACATAGGAACATTGTTAAACCTCCCTTATCTTTCCACCACTTTCCTTTCTAACAACCCCCTCAAACTGTACAGTTCATTTCCAACATTTTGTTTTGTATTTTGTTGCATTGGTTCACTCTTTGTCCTTTATCTCAATTTGTTGTTCCCCTTCTCTTCCCTAATTACAATAATTATGTACACATTGTACAGGGTAACAGAATCAAATACAGTGACAACAGGAAATAAACCATAGGGGAAAATGAAAGAAAAAAGAAATAACTTCACAAAGTACATTAAAAACAACCATCACAAAGGAAAACCTCTTTTTTTTCAATATCTTGGAGTACATTTTGCTTAGCATCATCTTATATGGTCATATGTACATAGCTACAAAGACATAAAGAAAGACTTATGAAAAGGAAATAAGAATGGCTGATGAACACATGAAGAAATACTCAACAACTCTGGCCATAGAACCAACATAACAATGAGATTTCACCTCACCCCAGTTAGAATGGCCATTATCAAGAAATTTGCTGGCAAGAATATGTCCAAAGGAAATGCTACCACACTGTTGGTAGAAGTGTAAACTTGTTCAACCACTCTGGAAAGTAGTATGGATGTTCCTTTAAAGACTAAATGACGGGGAAAGGTGGCTCATACCTGTAATCCTAGCTACTCAGGAGACTGAAATCTGAGGATTGCAATTCAAAGCCAGCCTGGACACTAGAAAAAAGGGAGGTGGGGCTGTGGCTCAAGGAGTATGGTAATAGCCTTGAAGAGCTCAGGGACAGCACCGAGGCCCAGAGTTCAAGCTCCATGCCCCTGCCCCCCCCCCAATGAAGAAGACTAAACATAGAGCTCCCCTATGACCCAGCAATCCCATTTTGGGAGAGGGACATTTATCCAAATGACCACAAATAGGGCCATACTAAAGCTACAAGTACAACTGTGTTCATTACAGCATTATTTACTGGAGCTAAGATATGGAGTCAACCCAGAGGCCCCACAGTTAATGAATGGATCAAGAAGATGTGGTATTTAGAGACAATGAAAATCTATGTTGCCATCCGAAAGAATGACATTGCCACATTTGTAAGGAAATGTAAAAATTTGGAAAAACATCATCTTAAGTATGCCAGAACCAAAGGAACATTGGCTCCATGGTTTCCTTCCTTTGTAATAATTAGTATATGTCTAGGATAGTCCTATTAGAGGATTAATAGCTCTATAGCTATATAACTATATAAAATCATGCTAATTGATATCTTAGAAGTAAGGATGCAAGTTCTTGATTCTTTTCTTCATTTTATTATACAATAAAATAAAAGAGTGAAAAAGTACTATAGTGGAGCTCACTGGACATGGATGAAAGTGAACGACAGAACTTGTGGGGAGAGAGATGGGAGGGAGGGAAAGGAAGAGTTTGAAGCAACTAACACTGTACAAAAAAATAAAAGGGTACTCATTACGTGATTTGTCATTGTAATCTCTCTGTACATCACCTCTGTAAATAACAATAAATTTAAATTTTAAGAAGTAAAAAAAGCTAATTGAAATGAAATCCAAGATATAGAAACAAAAGTTTATTTTTCTTCTTGTTGCTGTTTTTTTAGTGTACTGTGTGAAGTTATTTCTTTTTTCTTTGGTCTTTTTTCTCTCTTTGGCTTTTCCCCTGTTGTCACTATTGATGAGTTTGGTACCCTGTGTCTTGTATACACATTTGTCTGATTGAGGGAAGGGAAGGCAAATAAAAAAATTATGAGACAAAGGAAAAATGTTGAACCAATGCAGTAGTGACACTAACAAAACACTAGGTTTGAAATGAACTTTAGAAATTTGGGGAAATGTTCAAGAGGTTGGGAAAATGGGAAAAATTTGAGAGAGGGAGTAACAATGTTTGACAAGAAACATGGTCATTGCCTTATATATGCAAATGTAACCCTCTATACAACACCTTTACAATACAATTAAATTTTAACTGTTTATATGTTTCCCCCTTACATGCATCTGTATGTTATCATTTTATTCTCTTCCTTTATCTCTGTTGTTTCTCTTTTCTTTATCATTTTACAAAATATGGGCATTCTCTCTAAAAAACTACTTTCATCCATGATTTAAAAGACTTCATAATATTCAATAAAGATTATCATATGCATATTTCAATGAGGGAAAATGTGGTAAAAGTTGCTTGTATTTACACAAAGTTTTTCTTCTTTGGAAAATATATTTTTATATACATTATGACTTAGCTGGAGTCTATTTCATAGAAATTTTCTACTGGAGTTAACCACATATTTTTATACAGCTAAAGATATAAGAGTAGAAGTATGTTTTGAAAGTTCGTTCTTATTCCTTTTCACCATTTAATACACACATAAAGGAAGAAATTCTACCATTCATCAGAGTTTTGGCCCATTACATATTAAGTTTTTAGGGATTTTTTTCACAAGATGCCAGAGAATTGGCCGACTTTTGTAATCATGTGAAGAACCAGTTCCTGAAAAATCATATTTAACTACATCCAACTCATGATTCTGTTTCTCTGGTGAATCCTACAGTGGGATATAAAAAGAAGTGAAAAAGAGATAAATAAGATCATTAAGATCATTAGATCATTTTTTTCATCTTAGAAGCTTTATCGATGTGTTTCCAACTATTCAGATTTATATGCATTTTCTTAGAAGAATCAAACTTTTACCATTACTGAGTATCATAGATGCATAAGACATATATCTATCTAGGGCCTTTTATATGTTTTTGTTTCTCTGTATCATTTTTCTTTTTCTTCTTTTGCACCTTCTTTTTGCAATATCATTGAATTTCCTTCAAATGGCATCTCTCTTCTATGAGTTATAATGACATCTTAGGATGAATGTTATTTTGTTTCATCATATAATCATCTATCTACCAACTATCTACGTGTCTAATTCTCATTCCTACTACCAATTAAATTACTTTTATAAAATAGAAAGTTGCTTCTTTCCTACTTAATATTGAGGGAATGACTCAAGCATCCAATAAGTCTTGTTTTTGAATAGTGACAAACTCTAATTCAAATTTTAAAACTAAATATAGTCATTTTCCAGTGTAGCTGCAGTCATTTGACTTTGATGAGTAGGATGAGTTGGAGTTACAAGAAAGAAAAATCAGGAAGATCAGAAAGAAATTCAAGAAAATAGTCCAGGCTAAAAACAAATTAGGAATTGTAAACCAACTAGTGAGAAGAATAGTGGGTAAGGCAAATGTTATGACTTGAAGTAAAGTCTCCAAGAAAAATTTAATTTTCGGAAGAAACAACAAGAGAGTCATGAATGTTAATGGAAGGGGGGAAAACAAGATGATTGGGAAAGGATGGGGAATGGGAAATGGCGAAAAAAACATGAGAAAGAGTATCGATGTGAGAGAACTAATGCACCTATTACCTAGTGAATATAACTGCAACCCCTCTATACATTACAATAAAAAATTAATTAAAAAAAGAGTCATGAATGTTTCCTGAGCTGGGCTTACACTGAGCTACTCAGGAGGCTGAGATATGAGGATTGTGTTCAAAGCCAGCCCACACACAAATTCCATGAGACTCTTATCTTCAATTAACCACCAAAAACCAGAAGTGGCACTATGGCTCAAGTGGTAGAGTGCTAGCTTTTAGCTGAAGAGCTCAAGGACAGTCCCACAACTGACAAAAAATGCTAACATGAAAATGTTGAAGGCATGAAAATTAAGATTGCATCATCTTAAGGGAAGTACATTAAAATACAAAATTATTTGATATAAAGTTTGACTGGTTTTATTTTATTGATTTTGACAAGATTCTAACATATTAGGAACACAAGTCACATGTCCAATTAAGCTATCAAACAGAGATAAGCCTACATTCACATAGAAATAAAAGGTCATAAAATTTTCTGATATGCCTGTTTCAGAGATAATATATTAAGACATATTTCAATGATGGTTAAAGTAGAAAGACATTGTGTGACTACTACAAATATGTAGGGAAGAGTAGGTGGTTTCAAAGATAAAAACATATTAGCTATGGTGAAGTAGTTTGGAAAATTCTAAAAATTCTGACTCTTAGAGTTGCAAGAGAGTCTAGATGAAAAGCATTGCATGGGTTAGAGTGATATTTAAAAGGCTGATGTCACAAAATTAATTTGAAAATCCCTTCTGAATTAGTAACTCGAGGAACAGGGCTTTTTCAAAGTACTTTTTTTTAAGTAGAATGATATCGTATTTGAATTGTTAGTAAACTTTCTAAGTAAACAGGCTTTATTAGAAAATTAAACAGCAGGAAATACAGTATTCCACAAAGGTAAAAATGTCCTTTTGGTAGCTCATTCTTAAAAATCTTAAATATTTAAGTGCAACACACTGGAGTATTATGATTTAAAGCCAGCCCAGTGAAAACTCAGTGAAATTATGTCTCAGAAACAATTTGGGGATGGAGATATGTATTTTTAATCCCAGGTACTTAAAGGTGAAAACAGAAGAACTGTGTTCTGAGGCCTGTCCTTACAAAAACTCATAACTGCATCTTATAAGCAATAACAACACTAAAAGCTAGTGGAGTGTCTCAAATTATAAAACACCTTTCTATCAAGCAAGAGATATTGCATTTAAAACTCAGTGCAAGAGGAGAAAAAGAAAAGAAAATAAAAAGTGTCTCATGTATTTGATTTATTTTGTAGCAGTGGGCTTGAACTTGGAATATAATTCTTAAGCAAGTGAGCTACTACTTGAGCCATGGTATAGGACCCCAACATAGTCCCATTACTATTATACTTAATTATTTTCTTTAATTTTTTATTGTAATGTATAGAGGAGTGAAAGTTATATTTGCCAGAGAATAGGTGCATTACTTCTCACACATTGATACCTCTTCTTGTTTTTGTCTCCATTTCTCCTCCCCATCACCTTATTTTCTCCCCTTCCCTTTTCTATTTCAAATAAATAAATAAATGTATATACAATATGCCAGTAACAAAGTCAGATACTGTAACAGTATGAGGTTAGCCAAAGGGCAACAAAAGAGAAGAGAAATAACATAGCACATAAAGAACAAGAATCACACAGGACAAAGCTTTTGTTTTCATATCCTGGCAATCTTTTCATTTAGCCTCATCCTATATCTAGGTTTTGAGCTTTTGTAATTCTCTTCTAGGAGAATCCTGGGTGTGTACTAATTATGAAAAATGAAGGAAAACATTGAGCCCATGCTCTACTGGGTCTGGCTTTCTTCACTTCATATGATTTTTTTCCAAGTCTTTCCATTTCCTTCCAAATGGGGCAATTGTCATTCTTTCTGATGGCAGCATAGAATTTCGTTGTCTGTAAATATCACATCTTCTTGATCCAGTCATCTACTGAGAGGATCTGGGTTGGGTCCATATCTTTGCAATGGTAAGTAGTTCTGCAATGAACATCGTTGTGATAATGGCTTTGGTATGTCCTTGTTTCTGGACAATTGGGTATATGCCAAGGAGTGGAATTGCTGAGTCATAGGGGAGCTCTATGTTTAGTTTTCTTTTTTTTTTTTTTTTTTGCCAGTCCTGGGCTTTGAACTCAGGGCCTGAGTATTGTCCTTAGGTTTTTCTCAAGGCTAGAGCTCTACCACTTGAGCCACAGTAACACTTTTGGCTTTTTTTTTTTATGTATGTGGTACCAAGGAATCGAACCCAGGTCTTCGTGCATGCTAGGCAAGTACTTTACCACTAGGCCAAATTCCCAGCTTGTTTAGTCTTTTGAGGAACCACCATACTGCTTTCCATAGTAGTTGGAAGTGTTTAAACTCCCACCAACAGTGTAATAGTGATCCCTCCTGGCCACATCCCCACCAGCACCTGTTGTTATTAGATTTCTTGATAATGGCCATTCTAACTGGAGTGAGGTGGAATCTCAAATTCTTTTGATTTGCATTTCTTTTATGGCCAGAGATGTTGAGTATATCTTCAAGTGTCTATAGGCCATTCTTACTTCTTCAGAGAAATCTCTCTAAGTCTTTGGCCCATCTTTTAATGAGATGGTTGTTCTTTGAAGATTTGTTTTGGAAGGATTCAATTTTATTTAGCTGTAGATATATATTTAGATATGAGGGTTTTGTCTGTTGTATGGCTAGTGAAAATCTCCCATTCTGTGGGCTTTCTTTTTAGCTTGTTAGCTGTGTCCTTTGCAATATAGAAGCTCTGCAGTTTAATGCAGTCCCATTTGTCCAAATTTTCTTTAATTTGTTGTGTTTCTGGGTCTTTTTTTTTCTTTTTTTTTATTGTAATTAGTATAAGGGTTACATGATATTTGACAGATAGAAGGTGCATTAATTCACATACATTGATACCCTTTCACATGTCTTGGTACCCATTTCCCTCCCCCCCCCCACCTCCCACCTGTCTTGATTTTCCCCCCTTCCCTATCAAATTTCAAATATCCAAATACAAATAAATTCAATATATCAGATAACAAAGTGAGATACTATACCAATATGAGATAATCAAGGGATACCAAAGGAGAGGAGAGACAACATAGTACATTAAGGACAACAATCATTCATTATATGGCTTTTGTTTCAATATCCTGGAGGTCCTTTCAATTAGCTTCACATTATATGGCCTTTTGTATCAAGATTTTGCTCTATTGCAGGTCTCTGCTAGTAGAGCCCAAGGTTTCTACTGATTATGACGAATGAGGGAAACCATTGAGCCTAACTTCCTTTGAGACTGGCTTACTTCACTTATTATGATTTTTTCTAAGTCTTTCCATTTCCTAACAAATGGGGCGATGTCATTCTTTCTGACAGCAGCATAGAATTCCATTGTGTACAAATACCACAACTTGTTGATCCACTCATCAACTGAGGGACATCTGGGTTGGTTCCATATCTTTGCTATGGTGAATAGTGCTGCAGTGAACATTGTTGTGCTAGTGGATTTAGTATGTCCTTGTTTCTGGATGGTTGGGTAAATGCCAAGTAGTGGAATTGCTGGGTCATAGGGGAGTTCTGTGTTTAGCCTTTTGAGGCACTGCCACACTGCTTTTCATAGTGGTTGACTGAGTTTGCACTCCCACCAACAGTGTAGTAGTGATTCCTCCTGGCCACATCCCCTCCAGCATCTGTTGTTATTCGTTTTCCTGATCCTGGCCATTCTAACTGGAGTGAAGTGGAATCTTAGAGTTGTTTTGATTTGCATTACTTTTATGACCAGAGATGTTGAGCATTTCTTCACGTGTCTATAGACCATTTTTGTTTCTTATTCAGAGAAGACTCTCTTTAAGTCTTTGGCCCATTTTTGAATGGGATGTTTGTTACTTTGGGGAGTAGTTTTGGAGTGATTCAATTTTTTCAGTTGTTGATATATTTTACATATGAGGCCTTTGTCCGTTGTATGGTTGCTGAAGATCTCCCACTCTGTAGGCTTCCTAATTAATTTACTAGCTATGTCCTTTGCCATAAAAAAGCTCTGCAGTTTAATGCAGTCCCACTTATCCAGCCTTTCTCTGATTTGTTGTGATTCTTGGTCCTTATAAAGAAAGTTTCAACCTGTGCCAAGGAGGCCTAGTGTATCTCCTATTCCTTCCTGTAAAGTTATCAGTGTGTCAGCTTTTACCTCCAGGTCTTTGATCCATTTGGAGTTAATTCTAGTGCAAGGTGACAGAGAAGGTTCCAGCTTTAGTTTTCTGCAGGTGATTAACCAGTTCTGCCAGCACAACTTGTTGAAGAGGCTATCTTTCTTCCATTCTATATTTTTGGCTCCCTTGTCAAAGATTAGGTGGCCATAGGTCTGTGGTTTAATATCTGGGTCCTCAGTTCTATTCCATTGGTCTTCAGGCCTGTTCCTGTGCCAGTACCAAGCTGTTTTGATAATTATAGCTCTGTAATAGAGTCTAAAGTTTGGAATTGAAATTCCTCCAGCGTTGTTCTTTCTGCTAAGAAGTGTTTTTGCTATACGGGGTCTTTTATTATTCCATATGTAATTTTGGATTGACTCTTCTATTTCTTTAAAGAATGACATTGGGATTTTCATGGGTATTGCATTGAATTTTTAGATAGCCCTTGGGAAGATTGTCATTTTCACGATGTTGATTCTTCCAATCCAGGAGCATGGGAGGTTTTTCCATTTCCTTAGTTCTGATTTAATTTCTTATTTTAGGGTTTTAAAGTTTTCCTCAAAAAGGTCCTTTACATTCTTAGTTAAGCTAATTCCTAGGTACTTTATTTTCTTTGAGGCTATTGTGAAAGGAGTTGCTTTCCTGATTATTGCCTCGTTCCTCTCACTGTTGGCTTAAAGGAAGGCAGGTGATATTTGAGGGTTGATTTTATAGCCTGCTACTCTTCCAAAGTTTTGAATCAGCTCAAGGAGCTTGGGAGTAGAGTCTATAGGATTCTTTAAATACAGAATCATGTCATCTGCAAAGAGGGATAGTTTTATTTCCTCTTTCCCTACTTGGATCCCCTTTATGCTTGCTTCTTGCCTTATTGCACTGGCTAGGAATTCTAGTACTATGTTAAAGAGGAGTGGGGAGAGTGGGCATCCTTGTCTCATTCCTGATTTTAGAGGGAATGGCTTTAGATTTTCACCATTAAGTGTAATACTAGCAGTGGGTTTCTCATACACAGCCTTTATTACATTGAGGAATGTTCCATGGATTCCTAGTTTTTCCAGAGCTTTTAACATAAAGGGGTGTTGGATCTTGTCAAATGCCTTTTCCGCGTCTATTGAGACAATCATGTGATTTTTGTCCTTGCTCCTGTTGATGCGTTGAATTATATTAATTGATTCGTATATGTTGAACCAGCTTTGCCTCCCTGTGATGAATCCAGTTTGATCATAATGTATAATTTTTTGATGAGTTGTTGTAGACGGTTGGCCAGTATTTTGTTGAGAAGTTTTGCATCGATGTTCATCAAAGATATAGGTCTATAGTTCTGTTTCTTTGATGAATCTCTGTCTGGTTTGGGGATGAGGGTTATACTGGCTTCATAGAATGAGTTTGGTAAGGAACCCTCATTTTCAATTTCGTTGAAGAGCTTGAGGAGTATTGGTGTAAGCTCTGCTTTGAAGACCTTATAGAATTCAGCTGTGAATCCATCTGGCCCTGGGCTTTTCTTAGGTGGAATTTCTCTAATTGCCATTTCTATTGCAGAGCTTGAAATAGGCCTGTTGAATTGGCTTAGTTCTTCTTGGTTCAGTGTGGGTATGTTAATATTGGCTAGGAATTCATCCATTTCATCTAGATTCTCAAATTTGTTGGCGTAAAGATTTGAGAAGTATTCCCTCATGATATTCTGGATCTTGGTAATTTCTGTCGTTATATTACCATTTCCATCTGCGATTTTGTTTATTTCGATATGCTCTCTTCTTTTTTTGGTAAGATTTGCTAAGGGCTTGTCAATTTTGTTAATTCTTTCAAAGAACCAACTCCTTGTTTTGTTGATTCTTTCTATAGTTTTTTGGATTCCAAATCATTTAATTCTGCTTTGATTTTAATTATTTGCTTTCTTCTATTGGGATTAGGGTTGGTTTGTTGCTCTTTTTCCAGGATCTTAAAGTGAGATATAAACTTGTTGGTTTGCAATTTTTCCAACTTGTTGTTGTAGGCACTCAGCGCTATAAATTTTCCTCTGCGTACTGCCTTTGTTGTGTCCCAAAGGAGTTGGTATTTTGTGTGCTCCTTACTGTTAAATTTCATAAACTGTTGGATTTCTGTTTTGATCTCTTCAATGACCCATTGGTGATTCAACAATGTGTTGTTCAGTCTCCATGAGTTACAGGGTTTTCGTTGGTGGAGATGTGTGTTCAGTTCCAGTTTGATGCCTTTGTGGTCTGAGAGTGTGCATGGAATAATTTCAGTGTTTCTGAAACTGTTCAGGTTTGTTTTATGGCCTAAGATGTGATCTATTTTGGAAAACGTTCCATGTGCTGCTGAGAAAAACGTATATTGTGTTGTTGCTGGGTGGAATATTCTGCAGATGTCTGTTAAATCTAGTTAGTCTATATAGTTGTTCAGTTCTCAGGTTTCTCTGTTGAGTTTTTGCCTTGTTGATCTGTCCATAGGTGAGAGTGGTGTGTTAAAGTCACTGACAATCACTGTATTTCGATCTATGTATGGTTTCAGTGTAAGTAAAGTTTGCTTGATGAAGTTTGGAGCTCCGGGATTGGGTGTGTAAATATTTAGGATCGTTATGTCTTCCTGGAGGAAAGATCCCTTTAGTAGTATGTAGTAACCTTCTTTGTCTTTTCTTACTAATTTTAGTTTGAAGTCTATTTTATCTGATATGAGGATGGCAACTCCAGCCTGTTTATGGGGGCCGTTAGCTTGATAGAGTGTATTCCAACCTCTCACTTTCAAAAGATGATTGTTTTTTGGGTAAGATGTGTCTCTTGAAGACAGCAGAACGATGGCTCTTGCTTTTTGATCCAACTAGACAGCCTATGCCGTTTAATTGGAGAGTTAAGTCCATTGATACTGAGAGTTAGGATTGAGAGATATTTATTATGTCCTACCATTTTTAAAAGCTTTTGTTTGGGCCTGTGTCTTGACAGTTCTTGTGGTCCTTAGATGGTATGCTGTTTAGGTGCCATTTCTTTCCCTATATTGCATTTATTTTGGTTTTCTATGTATAGAACATCTTTGAGAATTCTCTGTAGTGTTGGTTTTGTTGCGACATATTGTTGCAGCTTTTCCCTGGAATGGAATGTTTTTATTGTTCCCTCAGTTATGAATGAGAGCTTAGCTGGGTACAGTATTCTTGGTTGGTAGTTATTTGACTTAAGGGCATGACATATATGCTTCCAGTCACTTCTTGCTTGCATGGTCTCTGCTGAGAAATCTGGCGTTATTCTGATTGGTTTTCCTTTATAGGTTACTGAACCCTTTTCCCTGGCTGCCTTTAGGATCCTTTTTTTGGTTTCTATTGATCCAGTTCGGATTACAATGTGGCGGTGGGATGTTCTTTTCTGGTCAGGTCTGTTTGGGGTCTGTTTGGATGGGTCTGCCCTTCTGGATATTTGGGAAATTCTCTGAGATGATTCCCTGAAGTATATTTCCAATACCATTGACCTCTTTCTCCACGCCCTCCTCAATACCAATTAGCCTTAAATTAGGTTTCCTAATTGTATCTTGGACCTCCTGAAGCGCTCTCTCATTTTTCCTAGATTTGGATTGACTCATTTTCTGTTCTTTCTCTATAATAACTAAATTATCTTCAGCCCCGGAAATTCTCTCCTCTGCATTGTCTAACCTGCTATCAAAGCTATCTACTTTATTTTTCATCTCCCTTGCTACTAATTGCTCATTTTTGATGCCTTGCATCTCTTCTTTTAGATCATGTATGGATTTCTTTAGCTCCTTGATTTCCATTTGAGTGGTTAGCTCAGTAGCTTTATTTTCTTTGAACATTTGCTGGAGTTTGGTCACCTTTTTATTTGTGGATTCTATGAATTCATCCATCTTTCTTTGAAAAACCTTTATTATGGCCTCCTTTACGGCTTCTTCTTTTTCACTTATCACCTTGTTTATGGTTTCCTCTTGTTCAGCTATGGCTTCCTCCCTTATCTCTTTCTTTATATTTTCACATTTTTCATTAATGATGTTTATCAATTGCATTTGTATAGCACTTGGAAGACTCTCCTCTAGATTTGCCAGTGACTGTTCCATTGGCTGTTTACATTGGGTGGGGGGGTAGGGGATGTTGTTTCTTGATTTGACATTTTTCTTGAGTTTCTTGTTCTGCCCATTTGAAAATGGGAGCAAGATTAATACTAAACACGATTATAGTTTTTCAGATATAACCAACCTAAACCTCTGTAGCTGGCAGACTCTAGATGTTCACAAGTTTTGATTGGTGTTATCACTCTTTCTTTTTGTGCAGTTACCGACCAGTCTAATAATCCACTGATAAACGATTTATACCCAAAACAATAAGCCTCTCAATCCAATCTCTATTGTCTTTAAGTCCCTCTGAGCCTAGAGAATAATTAAACACCTAGATATACAGTGTTGCTCAACAGCAATCAAGTGTAGATCCATGCAGTATAAGGGTTGAAAGACGAACAGAGGTCTAGAGATAGAAAAATAGAATGAGAGAGGTCAGGGGGTAAGTAGGTAGCGTATTTGAGTACAAAGTTTGGAAAGTATTAGAATAAAACCTATGTGTTGCTGCACGACTAGCTCTTAGCCCAACCAGTGGTCTCACAGTGGACCATGGGATGGCTCTGCGAGCTTCCGTCTGAGCGCGGTTTACGGACGTTTTCCTGTGCTGCTTCCAGGGGCGGCCCCAAGCCAAGGGTCTGAGGACTGAGAGTTTCAGGGGCTCTCAGCAGGACCAGCAGGAGACCCCTCTGTTCCCAGGGGCAGGGCCCAGCTGGGGACGTGGGCTCCAAGCGCGCAACCTTGCCTTTTTGGTTCTCAGAAGGGGAACTTGGCTGCTGGTCGGCCCTTCAGATCCCTGCTGTGTTTCCACTGCTTTGTCAGAGTCTGTGACTGTGGGGGGCCCCTCGGTGCTGTCTTGCTCAGGATTCCCAGCTGGAGGATGCCCCGCTCAAGAATTGAGGGGGGGCAGATGCTGGCTCCTATTTACCCGCACCCCCTCCCCACTGTTGTAAGGCAGGGTCCCAACGCCCTCCACTCTCCAGATCCAGTGGCCTGGGAGAGGAGCCTGGTGGGCGGGTGGGAGCTGGGACAGCTCCGCCTCCCCTGGTGGGGTGCTGAGTCTTAGGGTCTGCCCGCTTGTCAGTCTCCAGTCAGAGGGCTGGGGGTTGAGCCCGTTGGGCGGGTGGGAGTTGGGACAGGCCCGCCTCCCTTGGTGGGGTGCTGGGTCTTATGGGTAGCCCGCCTGTCAATCTCCAGTCAGTGGCCTGAGGGAGGGGGCTGTTGAGGGAAGGGACAGGATTCTAAATTCCTTGCCCCCCTGCTCCCGCCAGTCTTTCTCGGGCAGGGTGTTGGGGTCTGAGTTAACTTCTATTGCTTGGCACCCACTCCGCTTTCCGGATGTGTTTGGGACGCGCTGTATTACTCACGCCTCTGAGTCTGTCTGTGGGTGCTCCACGGTGGTGGGGAGTCTTTCACTCCCCTCGGGTCTCCGCCACCGCCTGTGTTCTGCGTCTGGGTTCCGCTGCTTGCTGTTCTGGTTCCGCATCTGGGTTCCGCTGCTTCCGCCGTTCGCTGGCCCGGTTCTGTGCTGGTTTCTGCAGCCGTTGGGCTCCCAGCCTGGTGCCCTCCACTGCCGCCGCTTTTCGTGGATTAGAGCCGGAGCCTGCCGCCGCTTTCCCCGCGTGGAGCCGGCACCTGCAGCCGCTTTTCGCGGCTTGGTCAGGCGCCAGCTGCTGCTTTTCGAGGCTTTCTGCGGCTTTGGGCAAAGGTGGGGGAGGGGTCCTCGCGTTCCAAATTATTTGAGAAAGTTGGATGTGAGCTTTACTTGGCCTTCTTTTCCGGTTTGAGTCCTTCTCCATTGCTTTTTGAGTTTGTTGTTGTGGATTTCTTAAGGTAGTTGGCTCGTGGGACTCCCTGGTTCTCTCTTTTTGTCAGAGAGAGCTAGGCCGCATCCCTATTGTCTCGGCGCCATCTTCCTTTCCTGTTTCTGGGTCTTTATTAAGAAAGTTTTGACCTGTGCCAAGGAGGCCTAGTGTATCTCCTATTCCTTCTTAAAAAGCTTTTATGGTTTCTGCTTTTACCTCGAGGTCTTTGATCCATTTGGAGTTAATTCTGGTGCAGGGTGACAAAAAAGGATCCAACTTTAGTTTTCTGCAGGTGATTAACCAGTTCTGCCAGCACCACTTGTTGAAGAGGCTGTCTTTCTTACATCCTATTTTTTTGTTCTCTTATCAAAGATTAAGGTGGCCATAAGTCTGTGGGTTGATTTCTGGGTCTTCAGTTCTATTCCATTGGTCCTCAGGCCTGTTCTTGTGCCAGTACCAAGATGTTTTGGTTACTATAGCTCTGTAATAGAGTCTAAGGTTTGGAATAATTCTTTTACTTGATTCTATCTTATCTCAAATTCTTTTATTAAACCAATTTACATTATATTTTCAGATGCTCTAAGATGAGGCCCTAAGTCTTCTTCTCATGATACTTGTACTTTTGTATGAAAGTTTCCTTGAATATTGTTGGAGCCAATGATTTTCTATTACCAAAAAATATAACATAAGAACAATATTCCGTAAAAATATGGGATAACCCAGGGACAGCAAAAGAGATGAGAGTAACATAGAACATTAAGGACAACAATCACTCATTATATGGCTTTTGTTTCCTTATGCTAGAGGTCCTTTCATTTAGCATCAGACTGTATGGCCTTATGTATCTAGGTTTTGCTCTATTGCAAATCTCTGCTAGAAGAACCTAAGGTTTCTACTGATGATGACAAATGAGGGAAACCATTGAGCCTATGTTCTTTTGAGTGTGGCTTACTTTACTTAATATGATTTATTTCTAAGTATTTCCATTTCCTTACAAATGGGGAGATGTCATTCTTTCTGACAGCAGCATAGAATTCCATTGTGTATAAATACCACATCTTGTTGATCCACTCATCAACTGATGGACATCTGGGTTGGTTCCATATCTTTGCTATGGTAAATAGTGCTGCAATGAACATCGTTGTGCTAGTGGATTTAGTATGTCCTTGTTTCTGGATGATTGGGTAAATGCCAAGTAGTGGAATTGCTGGGTCATAGGGGAGTTCTATGTTTAGTCTTTTGAGGAACTGCCATACTGCTTTCCATAGTGGTTGAACGAGTTTGCACTCCCACCAACAGTGTGGTAGTGATCCCTCCTGGCCACATCCCCTCCAGCATCTGTTGTTATTCGTTTTCCTGATCCTGGCCATTCTAACTGGAGTGAGGTGGAATCTTAAAGTTGTTTTGATTTGCATTTCTTTTATGATCAGAGATGTCGAGCATTTCTTCATGTGTCTATAGGCCTTTTTTGTTTCTTCTTCAGAGAAGATTAAGTCTTTGGCCCATCTTTTAATGGGATGGTTGTTACTTTGGAGATTAGTTTTGGAGATTTCTCTTTGTTATCTGATATATTGGATACATGTGTATTTGGTTATTTGAAATTGGATAGGAAAGGGGAGAAAACAAGATAAGGGTGGGGGTGGGCAGGAAGGAAATGGGGACCAAGACATGAGAAAGGGTATCAATGTATGTGAAGTGATGTGCTTTCTATCTGGGGAATGTAATGTAACCTTTCTATTAATTACAATAAAAAATATATGAAGAAAGAACAATATTCCAAGGTAAGTAAAGAGCAAAAAAAACGACATATAAGAGCATTTATCACAAAATACTCCATCTTAGAACCTGAAGCTGGTAAAAATCTCATTGCAACCATGATAAAGAACTCCACAGGCAAACTATATAGGTCTTCTGTAAAAGCTATGGATAGGCTCTGAATTTAAGAGCTTCCACAAATAATTAGTCCACAAAACACTAATATCCATACTCATAGAAGGAAGGACATAACGTGTGCCATCATCTAGAGTGAACGTGGATTTTTTTGAGATGTAAGAATGTAACCTGGGTGACATCTTGATCTCATAAATTTTAGATTAATAATTAATATGAGGTATGTGGTATAGAATATGAGCTATGAATTGGGATTAATGTTGATAAAAATAGCAGAATCTGCAGTATATGTTCTGTGAGACTTCCATAACTTGTCAAATTAGAAAGTCATCAGAATCAAGTATAGCCAGGGCAGATGCATTTACATTTTAATAAACTCTTTGATGATTAGAACAACCCAAATGTTTTGTATATTACTAAAAATTTGATTTTGATCCACAAATAGACATTTGACAACCAAGTGTATTTACACACATTGTTATGTTGTATGTACATATACATATATAGTTTTGTGCATTTATCAAATCAAAGCTTTTACTCCAATTCTAGAAATCAATCCTTGTAGCATTGGGATTATACAATCATGAAAGTCTCTAAGTAAATCTTAAAAACTTTTAAATTTTGGAAAAGTGAGTAAGTGTTCTGTGAAAAAATATATCAGTCATTGTGTGAATGTTAATGGCAAGATGATGACACAGTACTCTTAAGTATATATTGGTACAGTAATAGTCATACTTCATAGACCATGACTTTGTGAAAGCTACATAATTATAGTGAAATTATGAGGAATAAATCACTGTGCTGTTGAAAAAGATGGTTTAACAACAGCATTTGCACTTGAAGACTATAATGTCAGTTTCTATTGAAAAACATCATTCTCTCAGTTTTGTTTTGCAAGAGAAAAAAGAGACATATGAAATACATTTCCTCTGTCATGTCATTTTTAGTTTTTTTCCCCAGTCCTGGGACTTGAACTCAGGGTCTGGGCAGTGTCCATGGTTTTTCTCAAGGCTAGCGCTCTACCACTTGAACGACAGCACCACTTCCAGCTTTTTTCTATGTATGTGGTACTGATGAATTGAACCTGGGTCTTCAGGCATGTTAGGTAGGCACTCTACCACTAAGCCAAACTCACGGACCCAATTTTTAACTTTCTATTAATAGAAGCAATGAGGTTTATGCAATGTGAGCACTTACAGCTCTCTTTTATGCGGTCTTTTTATGTCTCATAGTGTGACATTTCACATCCTTCTATATGAATCAAATTAAATTAACCACCTTCATATATTTTTACTTGTATTGATGTCTTTCTTTTTCTTTTTTTGCCAGTCCTGGGCTTTAGCTCAGGGCCTGAGCACTGTCCTTGGACTTTCTCAAGGCCAGAGCTCTACCACTGAAGCCTCAGCATCACTTCTGGCTTTTTTCTATGTATGTGGTACCAAGGAATTGAACCTGGGTTCGTGCATGCTAGGCAAGCACTCTCCCACTAGGCCAAATTCCCGGCCCCTTGTATTGATTACTTTCACCAGTAAAAAAAAAAAATAGAACTTGGGGCCGGGAGTTTGGCCTAGTGGGAGAGTACTTGTCTAGCTTGCATGAAGACTCAGGTTCGATTCCTTGATACCACATACATAGCAAAAAGATGGAAGTGGTGTTGTGGCTCAAGTTTTAGAGCTCTAGCCTTGAGAAAAGTCCAAGGACAGTGCTCAGTTCCTGAGTTCAAGCCACACAACTGACAAAATATACTTAGCCAAAGCTTTTAAATGATTATTTTCATTTAATGAAATTGCACAATAAAGTATCTTTGCATTAGTAACAAACTGCATTTTTAAACATTTCACTAATTCTAAGATATTTATCTTTTCTCACTATATAATATAATACCATGCTATGGATTAATACTATAAAAATAATATAAAATCAAATTATTGCCATTATATGATATGTAGGCAGACAAGAACATCATAATAAGAATTGAATGATTTATAAAAAGCAGCTCATTTGATTGCAATGTTTCTTTAAAAGTATTATAGAAATTTCTTCTTTTTCCTATGGACAGGGACAAAAATCCAGGCATAATTTAGATAGGCCTTCAGCTCTGGTTTTCTGATCACTGAAGTAGCCTATTCATAAACTTTCCTTGCTCTCAGCATTTCATGGCATTTAAATCAAATCTGGCCATTGAAGACTGAGTGATATTCATGACTAATGAGAGTAACAACTAGAGATTGGATTAAGTTATTCTGACTACTTCATGATAAAATGCAAACTATACCTAGTTTCCTACTGAAATAGAAACAAGTTTGATTTGTCAGTTCATGAAGAGAAATACATTATGTTAAAAGGAAATAATAATAATTAAGATGGCTAATGAAAGCAAAAACTAATAGACATAATTTGAGTGTAATTATGGTGGGATGTACGATTCATAAAGTCCATTTATATGTGCAAATATATAATAATGAAGAATTACTAAATATTCTGTCCCCATGCAGTATATTAGGCCTAAAATATGAATGAAATGAGCAAGATACGAGAGAAAAGAAAACATGTAAACAATGACTTGACTATTTCAATTGATAATGCATACATACATACATATATTTCAACATGGCCTTTTTCTTATATGTCCCTGAATTCTGCATTCAACTCTTTCATACAGAAAATATAAATTAGTCTTCTAAATAAATCTATTATTCTACAACAATTTACCTCAATTATATCAATGTATGACTTTGTGTGATCTTTGATTCATGAATACTGTATTTCAAGTTGCAGGTTTATATGTAAGCTTCTTCAAGAAATTTCAAGTACTATATAGGCCACAAGTTTTTAAATGTATAATTTTTCTCTCCAGAGAATATTTGCCAATATCTGAAAAGACTTTTTTTTGTCATAGTTAGAGGAAGGCAAATTGCTACTGGCATTTTATGGGTTCAAATCACAGACAACACTATACATCTGTAGTGCATAGGGCAATGAATGTTGTGACATGTCATAGGATAAGTTACTAGAGTTAAATGCTTAGAATAAATATAATGTTACCCTTACCACAATAATAATATAGAGTACTCGAAAATATTTTACATAGATCTTATCACTTTAGAGATACATAGACAAATTTGAAAAAGTAGGTGAATAAAATACCTTATTGAATTAGTAAGATAAGGGAATGATGAAGATCAGTAAAAGTTTACCTGTGATTTGTCCATGATAATTACTTGTGTTATCTTAAGTAAATAGATGTAGTATATTGATATGAAAATTTTTCTTCTTTATAAATAGAAATTATGATTTCACATATTTTTAAAGGACATTGAAAACTAAAATGCAACTAGACAGGAATTTTGTTTTATGACGTATAGATATGCCTTTCTTTTGTAGACATAATAACCTGTTTCCTGGAAGCAGGAAAGCAAATCACTACACTTAACAATACAACTGCAAAAATTTTGCCATTGTAAGCATGGACCACTTTAATCTATAGTGTCACCAAATTTATATCATTTCCCCCACTTTAATCAGTCTAAGTAATCTTATGAATTTATCTTAGCAATATATTTTCCATCAACTGACAAACAACTTTGATAATCTGTGCTTATGATCTTGAAATTATTTGCATCTTGAATAACGATGTAATTTTCGAGCATCTCAAAGAATTTCAGAATTTAAACTGTATTTTCTATTTAATATAAGCCAGTTTATTTTTTTAATGTTGGAAACAGAACAATTTTTATGAAAATCATCAGAATATTTTGAGATACTTCTTCAATGCTTCTGCGTCATTTTGTGTGTCGTTCCAAACTTTTATACACTGATGGTCTGAGGAAGTTGTTCTGCTTCTTTTTTCTAAACTAAATTGTTAGCAAGCATCTGACAGAGAAGTTTCAATATACATGCTAATTTTTGTTTCAGGAATTTACTATAATTTAAGCTTTGGAATCATTTTCAGGGACAATTAGTATTCAGATATAACCTTACAAGTATATATACATATGTATGCATATGAATGCACATACATACACATATACACATGCATATATACAGAATATGTGTGTAATTCTATGAGTGTTTGAAGAGAGTTACTGCAGTGATTGAGTGAATGTAGGAAATGAAGATGGAGATAAGACCTCTAGAAAACAAATGTAGCAGTGATAATAAGACTAGCAATGGATCTACCATAGTATCACAGAACTAAGATTTTCTGGAATATTGAGTGAGATGAATGTAAAAAAGAAAGGCAAAGGATAACTTCTGAGGTTTTATCCTTATCATATTGGTTAGTTGAGTAGAAAAAATCTTGGGTAACAGATTTTGGAAAAATGATGTTAAGTTAAAATGGTTGGAATTTTGTCCTTAAGGGGATCAATTAGGTTTAATTTGGTGTTCTGAAATACACACAATGAAAGCCAAAAACAGTAGGTTGAAACTGGGCACAGTAGCTCACACCTGTAATCTTAGCTTCTCAGGAGGCTGAGATCTGAGTGTCAAGTTTCAAAGCCAGCCTGGGCACAAAAGGATCTGAGAGTCTTATCTCCAATTAACCTCTAGAAATGAAAAGTGGGACTTGGCTCAAGGGTAGTTTGGTAGCCTTGAGCTGAAGAGCTCAGGGACAATGCCAGGACACACAAAAAAAACAAAGCAACGACAACAACAACAACAACAAAAACAGAAAAGAGAAAAAAAAAGAAAAGAGGAAAAAAAAAACAGTAGGTTGATGTCCAAAATGTGAAAATGATACAATCAAAGGAAGAAACAGCCTGGTTTTAAATGAGGAATAAATTCTTTGCCAAAGAAATCTCATCTTTGTAATTACATGCCCTAGAGGGAAATAAATTAATAGTCTCCTTGGATGGTGAAATCCTTGAGGCAAAGAAAGTGATACCAGTTATTAATTTCTATGTCTTTTGTGTCCAAAACAGAGCATATGAAAGAGTACATTTCAAAAGTCAATACTGAATAATTTTAAAAGAGCACAAGTGCTTGAAGGCAAGGATTCGATTATGATTGCCAATATGAGAGCCATCTTGGCATATTTTATATAATTTTCCATGTAATTCAATGAAGCAAAAATGCTTTCTTATAATCTTTTAATTTTGTTCTTTACTGAAATTGCCTTAATCTGGGTTTGCAAAGGTATGAAACTTTCATTCTGAAAGTAGAATACAAGAAAGATCATTCTAAATGTCTACAGGCATCATAACTTATTTTCTGTAGGTGCCTACTATGTAGAATAGACTCATAAACTTTGAAGATTCTTCTGCTAATATTTACCCATGATGTTGAAAGTACAAAATGTACAGAAAAATTACATGATTTGTTAATGAGGAACTATAGAAATAACATTAAAGTAGCATTTTCTGGAGCAATGACATTTAAATGCACTTTGAAAGGATGTGAAAGTTTCAAGACAAATCTACCTGTTCTAAAAAATTAAAATAAATTAGAATATGTATTAAAAACAGGAAAGTTCACCTGAGACTAGAGCTTTTGTCTACATAAAAATGTTATGTGCTCAAAAAATTCCTCTCAACTTGTTATTTGATGTGTTGTTTGGATTGATAAGTAAATACTAAAAACGAAATCTCAAACATATTATTTCTCAGATTTAATCAGATATCATTCATTGTATGAGAAATGATACCCAAGCAAAGCATACACACAATGGAAGGTGAAATAACTTGTGTTTTTGTTACCTTTTATAAATGCCTGTCCAGAAAAATGTAGTAGGATAACAGAAAGAGAACCTGTGTAGTAGAACTCCTGAGAAAGGAAAAAAAAATGAAAAGAACTGGGAAGAATGAGATGATTCTTTTTCCACAATGTTGGTAACAAAGATCATTCTCATTTTTTTTAACTTACATAATACTAAGTTGAATATTGCCATTATATACACTTGCAATAACATTTTAACTCGATTCCCTTAAATAAGACAACAGATCCTCTTCATTCTTTTTTATCATGCATCAGGTAGCCCTATGTGTTTCATTTCATCTTTGGATACTTGATTCATGAATCTTACCATATCTATTTTCACAGATACAGAAAATTAGGCTAGAGATCTTCAATATCATTTTGATATACACATAGTAAGATAAAGCCATATTTCCCATGCAGATCTATCTGATTAAAAAAATAAAACTCTTTGTTATTGGATATTGTTTTGAAATATTTTAACTCAGGGCTGGGAGTTTGGTAGAGTGCTTGCTTAGCATGCCCAAAGACCAAGGGTCAATTCCTTGATACCACATACATAGACAAAGCTAAAAGTGGTGCTATGGCTCATGTGGTAGAGCTCTAGCACTGAGAAAACCCAAGGACAGTGCCCAGGACCTGAGTTCAAGGCCCAGGACTGGCAAAAAAATGCTTAACCCTGATTGTTAGATTTGTATGTTATACAAGTAACCTAATAATTTTTGCCTCCTTTTATCCAAATCCTCAGAATCTTTTTCACTGCACTCTAGACAGTAAATTTTACTTTGGACAGGACTGTCCTTTTCTCAACTTTCTTCCATATAACTACAAATTACCTGCCTTTTCTGAACAATCTCATTATGAGCTTTCTTACCTCAGCTGAACTGCCCCTGACTTTTCAGGGCTTTCTTGAATCAACAATATCTTCTATTAACCTCTATCAATTTTAGATCTTATTTTAATTTGAGTTTTCTAAGAAGCAGATCCAGAGGCAGATTTGAATTTAGGAGTACATGAACTATACTGTGTTACTCAAGAAAAATATCTAGTGAAGAATGATAAAAAAAAAATAAATCTTTTGTCAGTCGAGTTTCCTTTGAGTATAGTACATTAGACTTAAGTATGCTACCAAAGTTAAAATATACTAGCAACTGGGTAGACAATGTTGATATACTTTAATTACCCTACTTAAGGCATAAGGAAGCTGGAATAATTGTATATCATACTTCACTAACTATGTATGTATTGGTGGCAGCTTGGCTGGGTGGTAAATTCTCTTGCACAGCCATCCTGTGGTATAAGAAATTACAATTGGTACTGATAAGGAAAAAAAGGCTCTAGTATAAACTTTTTATGAATTAAAGAAATGTATTACATTTGCCATTATGCTTTATGATAATGCATACTCCCTTTAATGCCTACTTGTGTTAGTTCATTTATAACTGTGCAATTTTAATTTTTAGAAATTATGCAGACTTTCAGAAAATGTTTGACTTTGGTACCAAGAGAAGAAACAAAATTACTAAATTACTAATACTTTATTTACTTATCATCTAACAAAGTAGTTTATAAGCATATAAGCATATAACATTTTCACCTATCCCTTTCCTATACCTCCCTTCCTTCCCTAACTCTTCTTAATTGTGTATGACTGAATTCTTGATTGCAAGCCTCCACTAGCAGCCTCCCACTTCCCATTTGTCTACCACTTTGCCCTTGACTCCTCGGGCACCCCTTTCAAGTCTCCAATTCCTGGTGTTCATTTTGCTGTACTTTCAACTTATCACTTTCAAGGAATTATACTTTTTGAAGTACTTCCTTGAATCTATCATATTTTAGTTAATACATTTACATCAACTTGCATGTAACCCAACATATTGCTTATACATTTATAAGCTAAGTCTCAATGATGACTAGATCAAGAAAATGTACTATGTTCACACAACGAAAATTTACTCATACATGACAATGATATTGTACCATTAGTGGAAAGAGCTGGATAAAAAAATCATGTTAAATGAAATAAGTCAGGCTCAAAGTAGCAAAGGATGCACACTTACACCTTTTGAGCAGGAGTGGGGGCATTATACATTTATCCCTATGACAATGTCAGGATATATGTTAGATTGTCACAACTCAGCACAGGGTTGTTTTTACTGGCTTCCAGTGGATAGGGACTAAGTATGCCGGGAAGTTCCAAATCATAGGAAACTTTTGTACCACAACAACAAAGAAATTACTATCTACTTCAAAAATAGCAATAGTAGCACCGCTGAGAAATACTGAGTTAGATCTTCACTTTAGTAAGTATTTTCCTGAAGGAAAGTGTCACTATTCTTACAGATGTTACATTTTTGAAAAAAATTACTCTTTGAATATTTAGATGGTCATTAAGAAATTTCCCCCTCAAAATGTACTGGCCTCAGCCTTAATTCTTTGTACACATAGGGCTCTCTTTAGAAAATGTTTGCAAGTACTTGCCTAGCATACAGGAAGACCCGGGTTCCTTTCCGCGGTACCACACACATAGAAAAAAGCCGGAAGTAGTGCTGATGCTCAAGTGGTAGAACTTTGGCCTTGAGAAAGTCCAAGGACAGTGCTCAGGCCCTGAGCTCAAGCCCAGGACTGGCAAAAAAAAAAAAAAAAAAAAAAGAAAGAAAAAAGGAAAAAGTAAAGAAAAGAAAATGTTTGCATTCAACTAGAGAACTTATTTGCTTCATTATTTTGCCTGTGTCATTACTCTGCACTTTTATTCTCAAATGGTTATGGTAATTTTAAAAGAAAATTGATTTCATATCCAGTGGAGAAAAGAACAACAATTTGTAGTTAAGTAGACTTGCTTTGTGAATCGCTTGTCAGGTATTCTCAAAAAAAGGCATTATGCCTGAAAATTACCTTGATTATTTGACCTTGAGATAGGGATATAAAGTAAGATGAATACAAATACAAACACATGCAAGTACACACACACACACACACACACACACACACACACACACACACACAGAGTTTTGAGTGAAATCTGCACAAGGAATCAGAGTCTTATCAACTTAACATAATCTAAATTTTGACAGCACAGGCTAATCAAATAAGTAAGAAAATACATTTTTTTGGTTTTAAAATTTATGATATCTCCCATTGCCTTGCTTTGAATGGTTAAATACTCACCATTCACAAAGACCTAGGAGCAGGAATACAAAACAAAGAAACATGGACAACAGAAACAAAAAGCAGAGGAGCAGTAGCAATACTGCTTGTTTCTCTTGGTAGTTGTGCATAGAATACTTGCTTCTTCAACAGTCCCAGTCTCC
The DNA here is from genome assembly GCF_031878675.1 of Megascapheus bottae. Classification (NCBI taxonomy): domain Eukaryota; kingdom Metazoa; phylum Chordata; class Mammalia; order Rodentia; family Geomyidae; genus Megascapheus; species Megascapheus bottae. The sequence continues at coordinate 71,543,565 of NC_143510.1, read as the reverse complement.
CCAAACAGAATGGTCTCAATAATAGTAAATTCCAAGAAAGTCATGGTAAGATACAAACTAAGTCTTTTTTGTGTGTAGATAAGTTGTGGGGCTTGAACTCTGGGCCTGGGTTCTGTCCTTGAGCACTTCAGTTCAAGGATACTGCCCTAAGCCTTGAGCCAAGCCCCATTTCCCCTTTTCTAGAGGTTAACTGGAGATAAGACTCTCAGATCTTCAGATCTCAACCTCCTGAATAGACAGGATTACAGGCATGTGACACCATGTTTGGTTGTTTTTGTTTTTTGAGAGAAAGGAGAAAATTTTGTTGATGGCTAACTTGCAGTCCCCAGAATGAAATGATAATTGCTTTCTGTAGTGTCTTAACTTTCTAGGAGAAAAGAACTATAGCTTGGAAGAAATTTCCATATGAAATAATCACCATGGAAAAGTGACAATGACTTGAATTATCACTTATCTAACTTATTCTCTTATTTGTTCGTTGCATCTTTTATTATGCTTATTTGTTTATTTATTTTTTGTGATGCTAGAGATTATGTCCAGATGGTTCTAGATATTAGACAAGCTCTATACACTGGAGCTCTTTGGTTATATAATGGAAGGGCAATTAAATTACAGACCCAAGCATAATTTTGGCCTCATAAATGTTTAAATTAAATTTCACTCATTTATTAAACACAGATTGAAATATGTTGCTTCATACAGATTTCTTCTGCGTTCTGATACTACTTAAGTATAAAAAGAAGATGGCATTTGCGTTTAATATTGAGGATACCACATGTTGTGAAAGATGTCATGTTATAACATTTATAGTTTTATCCTTCATATACAAACTTGATATTTAGAATTTACTATTTCAAATGACATTTTTGTATTTTCAGTAAGTGTTCTTTATTTTAAGGCTCTTCTTTAATTTCCCTATTGACATTTTTTCACTACAGCCATACATTTTAATCAGGAAATTAGAAAATTCTAGCTTATGAATAAGAATCCTGAATTTGGCTATGTCATAAGTGAGCAAACTCCTCAAAATAAAAGATAAGTACAAGACAGCAATAATTGGCAGAAATCTACTATTTCATGAAGCATCATTGTCAAATGTTATCTTTCAAAAATCAGATAAAATATGAAAGTTATCAACAAGATAAACTCAATTTTAGTGAGTATTGTCAGTATTTGATATTCTATTCAAATATTTTCAGATGTTATACTTAACAGCATAAAATATCAAATTAATTTAAATAATAGATTTTTAGAAGTGATCAATCATTTCGGCAATGTTATTAGGTACTAATTTATCACAGGAAAATTAATAGTCCCTCTATGTAACAGAACAATATATAACCAGAATAGATTATAATCACAGTAGCTATAAGTTTCAGAATATTAAAATTATAGAAGTTAAAAAAAATAAAATAAAATTATAGAAGTTTTGGACACAACTTATATACACAGAGAAATCTATATAAATACATAATATTCCAGAATAAAAAGGTACAAGGAAGCTGGAAAAATTGTACACCATACTTCATCAACTACGTGTTGGTGGCAGCTGGGCTGGGAAGAAATTCTTGGACACAGTCAGCCTGTGGTATGAGAAATTACAATTGGTACTGATAAGGAGAAAGGCTCTAGTATAAACTTTCTATGAATTAAAGAAATATTTTTCCATATGAGAGTAACATATATAATCTTCTCCTTCTGAAATTGGCAATCATATCCAAAGGACAGAAAGAAAATTTCCTTAGTCAACAGAAACTAAAGTCATACGACCACTAATTCAGCACTGCAGAAAATAGTCAAAGGAATTCTGCACATAGAAAGGGTATACCTAGGTAGATAAGAAAATAGCAGAAAAAATATTTCTCATCAGATGAGTAGATATAAACAATTGATTGGTCCTCTTCTTTTACTGTTCCTTTTATTAAAATGAAGTAATTATGTCTCTCCTGAAAAATTTGGGTTTAGAGTCTTTTCTAGCAGATGAGTGGAAAAACAAAGATGGAGTAGAGAAAAATGTAACACACAAACACACACACACACACACACACACACAGATAGAGGCAAAATTTACTCAATTCTTTCCTATTGTAGCATTCAATATCAGTAGCTTCAATTCTCCAATCAAGAGATATATACTAGTGAGTTAATTTAAAAAAAAAAGACCAGAAAATCTGTTCCTACATAAACATATGTTAATGTCAAAAACAATTAAACTTGGAGTGAAAGGTTTGAAGATCAAGAGTGCAAGATGCTGGCAAATAAAATCTAGGGATGGAAGAGACTGATAAACCTCATACCATGATAGTGTTTTATTTTTTCAAAAAAAGTATGTTGTGTTTTGTGGGCACGTGAAGGGCAATTAAACCGTGCAGAACAGAAAGGGTAACATTATTTACTTACCGAATGAACCTCCAATTATCTATAAACCACTTGCGTTTTTCCCCATTAGGAGAAGAGTTATTCTTCTGCAAATGGTAATATCTTTCAACTGTGAAAATTTCATCTACTCTCCACAGAAATATACACAATATTCAGGTCAGGATAACTAGAGTGTTACCCAAGACATATTTAGAATTGGAAAAACACAAAATTATCTTCTGATGGTAAAATGAAAGGGCTTTTAAAACTGTTCAAGATCCAGACAGATGGTATGGCATGTAACGATCCATGAGTTGAGAATTTAGGAACAGAGCAGGAGGCTGGCACATTCCAGGCAGGTCTGCCCTCTTACAGCCAACTCTCCAGCTTCTAAAAGGAATTTGCTTGAAAGAATAGAGCTAACCTATGGAAGGAGAAATAAAACATAAGGGGGAAAATGAAATATGATAAAAAATGGATTATGTTTGTATACTTAGTTTCCTAATGGTTTATATTTTATAGCATTATCTTTGACTCTTGTACTTTTGGGTGTTTTTAACTTTTAGAGTTGATTTTAATTGAGTTTCTGACCCTTTCATCAAGCAATGCTTTGCCCATTGCAAGTGCTAACTATTTGATTAGTTTTCCACCAAAGGGATGAAGAGTAGGGAAGGCTATGCAAGGTGAAAAAGATGACAAGAGCTCAGAATTGGCCGAGTTTGAGGATAGATTTCTTTAGACTGTTGCCAGATACTTTTCTCAGATCTTGTTTAGCTTTTGCTTGAAGTCATTTTATAGTTAGTGCTTTGGTAATATTTTCAGATTTTATGAACCTTGAAACTTACACAGCAAAGAATTAATAATTGCCACGAGAAAGAACATATCTAGCTAAAAATGCTTCAAATGCATGAAACCAAATGATGAGAGCATTCCATACATTGGGACAGCTGTGTGATGAAAGGAAGAATATTCTCGATAAGTTAGGAATGTTTGATCTATACACACCTTGACAGATTTGGCAGGGAGTTCTCTTGGAAACAAAAATGAGAAGGAAGAAAGAAAAGCAAACTTGGACAATGACGAAAGAGTGGTTTCAGAGATGTAACAGAAACATGATCATGGATTAGATTTGAAATAGATTCTTCTCAATTTCTAGTTATTCAAAGTTATTCAGGTCTGAACTGGATAGAGGGTCTTGAGTAAAGCAACGTACCTCCAAGTTAAGGGATGAAAAAGGAGAAGTCCACACGGATAATTCTTCCACAATCCCTTCCAACTAATAGTTACTACAAGAGTGTAAATATTATACTTATTCTACATATCCCTAGAGACATCATTCCATACCTATTAAAGATTTAGAATTTGAGGAAAGCATTTTTTCTCAGTTGCCAAGAAAAAAACTGGATTCCAAACTTAAGTTGCATTTTGACATAGTTTGAACTTATTTTTATTTCATTGTGTATAATTACATGACATTTATTTTGTATAGATCTCATTGCAATCATGACTATTAAGCTAAAAGTTTCCCTTCAATCATCATGCTTGCAAAGAGACATCCTTGGACTCCTTTATCCCAAATATTCTCTGCCACATCCTCTCAACCCCTTTTAATAACTGGCTAATTCTTTCTCTATAAATTTGTTAATGTCTATTTGTGATAAGGATGGCATCGTGCTGTTTCTAAACTTTGTGATTTGTTTTTTTCTCTAATTCTGATTAAATCCAATTTAGGAATAATATCACTTCCATCTGTGTTTTAATGTACAGAATATCAAGGAAGAACTCCCTTCTGTTCAGGAATTGAAATTTTTGAATATCTAATGACCTTGCAGCAACGTGGGAACTGTGAGGCCATGTGCAAACTTAACACTCATTTAGCAAGTTTGGATTAACTACCAGGGCAATTAGATTTAGGAAGAGACTCTTTCACAAGGAAAAAGGAGGAGCTCCTCCCATCTGAGCCCCAGTGGCTCATACTTCTCATCCTAGGTTTTTGGGAAGATCACAGTGATAAAGTGGGAGAGAGAGAGGGGTGGGGGGAGATGGGGTAGAGGGGAAAGAAAGAACGTAAGAAAGAAAGAAAGAAAGAGAGAGAGAGAGAGAGAGAGAGAGAGAGAGAGAGAAAGAAAGAAAGAAAGAAAGAAAGAAAGAAAGAAAGAAAGAAAGAGAAGAAAGGAAGAAAAGTTCAGGAGAATTTGTCTCATCAGAAAAAAATGAAACTGAGAAGGTAGGAGTCAAGAAAGCCTTTCAAGTCTTGGCATTCATCAAGGTATCATTCTCTGTGGGAAAGACTAAAGCTAATTAAAGAAACAGTAGGAAGCTCAATTACACTGAAAGAATGAGTGAAACAGAGGTTAAGGGAAAGGTCTTTATTGCTTGGGATGAAAAATCAGAGTTAACTGGTACAGGTAATAAATTAGATGAAAAACTAATTTGAGATATCATACGAGAAACTGATATGAGATATATTCTGGATTCACAGCTTTTATGTGCATAGTCTTATGGCATTCTACTACATGCGCATAGATTCAGAAACAATCATAGCAGAGCTAAAGAACTACCCACACTTAGGTCATCTGATGTTTATAAAATTAGCTTTTCAATGAAATTGAAAATGAAGGTTCTTTACCAAACTCATTCTATGAAGCCAGTATAACCCTCATCCCCAAACCAGACAGAGATTCATCAAAGAAAGAGAACTATAGACCTATTTCTTTGATGAACATCAATGCAAAACTTCTCAACAAAATACTGGCCAACCATCTACAACTTATCAACAAAATTATACACTCTGATCAAACAGGATTCATCACAGGGAGGCAAAGCTGGTTCAACATATGCAAATCAATTAATATAATTCAACACATTGACAGGAGCAAGGACAAAAATCACATGATTGTCTCAATAGATGCGGAAAAGGCATTTGACAAGATCCAATACCCCTTTATGTTAAAAGCTCTGGAGAAACTAGGAATCCATGGAACATTCCTCAATATAATAAAGGCTGTGTATGACAAACCCACAGGTAGTATTATACTAAATGGCGAAAAGCTAAAGCCATTCCCTCTAAAATCAGGAACGAGACAAGGATGCACACACTCTCCACTCCTCTTTAATTGTATTAGAATTCCTAGGCAGTGCAATAAGGCAAGAAGCAAGCATAAAGGGGATCCAAGTAGGGAAAGAGGAAGTAAAACTATCCCTCTTTGCAGATGACATGATTCTGTATTTAAAGAATCCTATAGACTCTACTCCCAAGCAGCTTGAGCTGATTCAAAACTTTGGAAGGGTAGCAGGCTATAAAATTAACCCTCAAAAATCAACTGCCTTCCTCTACGCCAACAGTGAGAGGAACGAGGCAACAATCAGGAAAGCAACTCCTTTTGCAATAGCCTCAAAGAAAATAAAGTACCTAGGAATTAACTTAGCTAAGAATGTAAAGGACCTTTTTGATGAAAACTTTAAAATCCTGAAAAAGAAAATTAAAGTAGAACTAAGGAAATGGAAAAACCTCCCATGCTCCTAGATTGGAAGAATCAACATCGTGAAAACGATACTCTTCCCAAGGGCTATCTACAAATCCAATGCAATACCCATCAATATCCCAATGTCATTCTTTAAAGAAATAGAAGTGGCAATCCAAAATTTCATATGGAATAATAAAAGACCCTGTATAGCAAAAACACTTCTTAGCAGAAAGAACAGTGCAGGAGGAATTTCAATTCCAAACTTTAGACTCTATTACAGAGCTATAATTATCAAAACAGCTTGGTACTGGCACAGGAACAGGCCTGAAGATCAATGGAATAGAACTGAGGACCCAGATATTAAACCGCAGACCTATGGCCACGTAATCTTTGACAAGGAAGCCAAAAAGATAGAATGGAAGAAAGATAGCCTCTTCAACAAGTGGTGCTGGCAGAACTGGTTAAGCACCTGCAGAAAACTAAAGTTGGATCCTTCTTTGTCACCGTGCACTAGAATTAACTCCAAATGGATCAAAGACCTGAAGGTAAAAGCTGACACACTGAAAACTTTACAAGAAGGAATAGGAGATACACTAGCCTCCTTGGCACAGGTCAAAACTTTCTTAATAAGGATCAAGAATCACAACAATCCAGAGAAAGGCTGGATAAGTGGGACTGCATTAAACTGCAGAGCTTTTGTATGGCAAAGGACATAGCTAGTAAATTAATTAGGAAGCCTACAGAGTGGGAGAAGATCTTCACCAACCATACAGCGGACAAAGACTTCATATCTAAAATATATCAATAGCTCAAAAAACTCAATCACTCCAAAACTAATCTCCAAAGTAACAACCATCCCATTAAAAGATGGACTAAAGACTTAAAGGGAGTCTTCTCTGAAGAAGAAACAAAAATGGCCTATAGACACATGAAGAAATGGCTCAACATCTTTGGTCATAAAAGAAATGCAAATCAAAACAACTCTAAGATTCCACCTCACTCCAGTTAGAATGGCCAGGATCAAGAAAACTAATACCAACAGATGCTGGAGGGGAAGTGGCCAGGAGGGATCACTACTACACTGTTGGTGGGAGTACAAACTCATTCAACCACTATGGAAAGCAGTATGGCAGTGCCTCAAAAGGCTAAACATAGAGCTCCCCTATGACCCAGCAATTCCACTACTAGGCATTTACCCAACCATCCAGAAACTAGGGCATACTAAATCCACTAGCACAACAATGTTCATTGCAGCACTATTCACCATAGCAAAGATATGGAACCAACCTAGATGTCCCTGAGTTGATGAGTGGATCAACAAGATGTGGTATTTGTACACAATGGAATTCTATGCTGCTGTCAGAAAAAAATGACATCGACCCATTTGTTATGAAATGGAAAGACTAAAAAAAAATCATATTAAGTGAAGTAAGCCAGACTCAAAGGAACTTAGGCTCAATGATTTCCCTCATTTGTCATAATTTGTAGAAACCTTGGGCTCTACTAGCAGAGATTTGCAATGGAGCAAAACCTTGATACATAGGGCCATATAGCATGAAGCTAATTGAAAGCACCTCCAGGATATTGAAACAAAAGCCATGTAATGAATGTTGTCCTTAATGTACTATGTTATCTCCCATCTCTTTTGCTGTCCATTTAACTTATCATCCATTCAGTAAGCATAACATTTGTTTCCATGTTGCTAATTTACAATATATATTAGTTATGACTTTTGCAAAAACTTTTAATCTGGTTTTTAGTAGTTTGGATATATAATTATCTAAGTGTTTCTTTTATATGTTAATACATTATATATTATTAGATGATTTTGTATACATTATGATAATATTAGCTAATAAATTTTATATTTGTTAACAAGTTGAATAAGAAAAAGACAGCACAGTTTAAAGCAATTAAATAGGTTTTAGGAGATTTATAATTTTATATTCACTAGAAATGCTTTTCTTTAATGGAAGTCAGGTGGTAAACAAATGCACAGTGGTGCTCTCTATTATGTTGGAAATGAGCTATATAACTTGTGGGTAGGGATAGGAAGGAAAAACTGGAGAGTTCAAGGGAAGGGATGATATTGTTCAAAATGATATGTACCTGACTTATGTAACTGCTCTGTCCACCATGTTTATAATAATAATAATTTAAAAAATAGTGTTTTCAAAATCATATTAAGTGAAGTAAGCCAGACCCAAAGGAACATAGACTGAATGGTTTTCCTTATTTGTAATAATTAGCACACATCTAGAACTCTCCTAGCAGAGGACTACAGTAGCTCAAAACCTAGGTACATAAGGTCATATAGGATGAGGCTAAATGAAAGGATCTTCGGATGTGGAAACAAGAGTTTTGTATTATGTGATTGTTATACTTAATGTACTATGTTATTTCTCTTCTCTTTTGTTGCCCTTTGGTTAATCTCATATTGTTATACTATCTGATTTTTTTACCTGATATATTGTATATCTGTTTATTTGTTTATTTGAGATAGGAAAGGGAAGGGTGAGAAAACAAGATGATTGTGAGGGGGTGAGGGGAAGGAAATGGGGACAAAAAACATGAGAGGGGATGTCAATGTGTGAGAAATGAAGTATCCACTGTTTGGGTAATGTAAATATGACCCCTTTATAAATTACAATAAAAAATTTTAGAAAATAGTGTTTTCACTTTTTTTGCCATCAACATCTGATTGTTAGAGCACTGTGATTTGCCACAATTTCAGAGAAAGTTCTTCAAATTTGTGTATTGAACTGGATGATATGTATGAACATTATTAGCAATGTAATTTTATATTTTTTATTTATACTTTATTTCAAACTATACTTATTGAAAAATATAGGTCATGCTCTGAGCAAAATATTTAAGCACCAGATTTAGGATTTTGTTTGTGAGTCATGGAGCTTGAACTCCGCCTGGGCGCTGTCCCTGAGCTCTTCAGCTCAGGGCTACCACCCTACCCTTAAGCCAAGCCCCACTTCCCATTTTCTGGAGGTTAACTGAAGATAAGAGTCTCAGGTCCTTTTTTCCCCCGGGCTGGCCTTGAACCTTGATCCTCAGATCTCAGCCTCCAGAGTAGCTAGGATTACAGGGCTAGAATTTTTTTCTTTACGTGGTAAAGTTAAGCATGATTACTCTAGCTCCATTAAAAATACATTTAAATTCCCTGGTTATATAATGTATTAGTTTTTTTTTCTTATAATGTTTTATTTCCAAGAACATAAAAGCTTTTACTTGTTCAACTAGTTCAGTTTTAGCAAGGACAAGTACTTACAAGTTTCTATCTAAATATACTGCACAAAGGAACAAATTATAATTGTGACAAATGTCACAAAGAAGTGAACAAAATTACCAGTTTGATTTACTATCTGTTAAACATTCCCCTGGTGATAGATTTTTTTTATTGACTTTAGTTTCAATAGAGAGAATTCTTTATTTGTCTGTAGTCTACATTGTACAGTTTCAAAAATGATTTAAAAATAAAAACATTCTATTATACTGTTAAGCTACACCTGAGTAAACTTGAGTTTTCCCTTCAGATGAGAATGCTAACTGAATGGTTTTGAACTTTAAGAGAGATCATAAATTAATAATGAATATTGTCTCATTTCATTGCAATTATAAAAATTACCAATGATTAATAAAAGGGATGTCCAATGATAAATTTTTCCTCAAACTAGAAAAGTTGTATTCAAGATTTCTCTTTCTGAGAAACAAATTGAAACACTGAACTTAGACATGTTAACTTTTCCTTTCTCCCTTCTTTCCTTCCTCCTTCCCTCCCTCCTTCCCTCCCTTCCTCCCTCCTTCCCTCCCTCCCTCTTTTCCTTCCTTCCTTCCTTGTGCCCTCTCTTCTTTCTTTTAAGAAATAAGCTTTATTTCAGTTCATGTTATGACTTATTACTCCTTAAATTGTCTCTTAAAAATTACAAGTAGCGGGCAGGGAGTTTGGCCTAGTGGTAGAGTGCTTGCCTAGCATGGACAATGACCTGGGTTTGATTCCTCTGTGCCATATACATAGAAAAACCTGGAAGTGGTGCTATGGCTCAAGTGGTAGTGCTCTCACCTTAAGAAAAGCCCAAGGACAGTGTTCAAGCCCTGAGTACAAGCCCCAGGACTGGCCAAAAAAAGAATTACAAGTTGCTAGAAACCAGTTGCTTACATCCGTGATCCTTGCTACTCAAAAGGCTGAGATATGAGGATTGAAATTCAAAGCCATCCCAGGCATGAAAATCTGTGAGACTCTTATCACCAATTAAGCACCAGAAAACTGGAAGTGGAGCTGTGATTCAAAGTGGTAGAGCACTAGACTTGAACTCAGAGAGCTCAGGGACAGTGCCTAGGACCAGAGTTCAGATTTCATGACTGACCAAAACAAAATGAAACAAATGCAATTAGCAAAACATTCCTCTTCAGCAAAGTAAGGAGTCTGTTTGAATCCTTTTTAATGAGGTTCACTAATCTGTAAGTTATAGAAAGATTTGCCCTTGAAATGGTTTGCTTTCGATGGTATTGTTTTACTATATTATATGGAAATGTTATCTAAAAATGTCATATAGCACAAAATGTAGTAATGTTGTACACAGTGAATGTATATTTCGAGGTACAGCTCTATCTCATGATTTAAAGCTCAAATCTGTTTGTTGGCTTTTAAGTGCAAGACCTTTCACTAGTTCACCTTGCATGCTTGGCTGGCATTCTACAATTTGAGTCATGCTTCCACACAGCATTTTGCTGATTATTTTTTAAACATAGTCTCATAGCCTTTTCTGCCTTAACTGCCTTTGAACTGAAATCTTTTTATTTTAAGCCTCTTGCGTACCTAGGATTACAGGTATGAGCCACCAGTACATGGCTAGATCTCTGTCTGAACTCCTAATTCAGGGACAAGGCACATTTGCTTGTACTTGCTGGCACTGCTTGTCTGCCTGGCAATTAGCTGGTCCTTTGTCCTCTACAGAATGGACATTTAGGCAAAGAGAATGAAGAATATTCTTGTTTCTCTCGTCATACAGGTAGATATATAGACAGAAAGACAGACCGATTATAGATGATTAATAAATAATTGATAGAGATAGAAGGTAGATAGTAAAGATACATCATTTTCTTGATCTGTTTATCTGGCAGTGAGCTTAGCTTTATTCTTATCTTTCCTGTGATAATACTTTGATTACCATTTGTGTATAGTTATCTTTATAAGATCCTGATTTTATCTCCTTTGGTTCTACATAGCTATGTATGGAATGGTCAGATCCTGTGGTTGTTCCATTTTTAAGTGTTTGAGAATCCTCTAGATTATTTTCTGTTAAGGCTGTCCCAATTTAGATCCCACCAACAGTACTCAAGCATTCCCTTATCTGCAGTTCCTAACTAACATTTGTTACAGTTTATTTTTTTGACAATAACCATTTTAAGGGTTGTGAGAAAGTATTTTAATGGTCATTGCTCTGATAGTTAGATGATAATGAGCTTAGCAAATATGGATGAGACATATTTCATATCTGGATATCCCAAGGAAATGAATGTCAAAGTAAAATATTTGAAATGCACACATAAATATTTCACATATATGGAATCTACTTGCTTTAATAAATTCAGAGTCCCACTGTATTTAAATCAATAAAAATCAGTTCATTATGTAAATGCAATTCAAATATGTTAACTAATTCTCTTTTCTGTAAGATAAATTTTTAATTTCTTTGATGTTATTTCAAAATTTACTGTAAGATGCCTATCGAAATAAGAGTTCAAAAGCCAATATACAAAAAATTTTAGCATCAAAATTATCTTCTTTTGTAATGAATACGAAGATCACTATTTCTCAAAACATTGTTTTTGTTTTAAATTGGCACAAAATTATCTATATTAATAATATTACATTGTGTGATATACAATGAAAATATTATAAATACCCTATTGATTAAACAAAAGATAAACATAACTCTACAAAATGAAACTATTATATGCCAACTATGAAAAAATGTTTACTAGGGAAGTAAATGAGATAATTAGAGGGGTGTTTAGAGGTGAGCTATGGGAAAGGCAAATAAAAGTTTTATTCTTCACTCCGAGGAAATCTTGGTGTGAGAACTTAGCAATGAGAAAGCATTCAGTGAGACTAGTAAAGTGACAGTGTACTGAGTCTAATTAATCCTGGTTTCTACAATGAATCCCCTACCTCAAGAGGAAAGGGAGTCAGAATAACTCTGATTGGAGAGCACTGTACACATATAGGGAAATTTCGCAATGAAACTCTTTTGCACAACATATGAAGTAGTGAAAATGGCAAAAAGGAGCCAAGGGGATGAAACATTTCACTGAAGTTACCATTTTCTTAAACCAAGTTAGCTAGCTTCTTCCATGAGAAATCTTGATATTCACAAATGCAATGAAAGCATTCTGCCCTAATCTACATCTCCTCTCCAGCCTCTCTCCAGAGTTTATGGGATGATCTGTAGTTTCTGTGGAAACCTGACATTTCTACCTTTTCACTTAATTTAAAATAAATACTATCATCATCATCATCATCATCATCATCATCATCATCATCCTATTTTAATGCTGATAATTAAACCCAGAGAAATAATCTGAATATTATTAACTAAAGATAATTTTTTTTCAGAGCCTTAGGGTCCTTATAAATGACTTTATGTGTTTTTATGTTTATTTAAAAGTTGTTCCCCTTCTGAAAATAGAAGTAAAAAAAATTCCTGATCTACTTAACCACATGTGCAATAACTAAGCAGTTAACTCTATGTATGACCTCTAGAGCTAAATTCTGGCTTTTGTCTCTTCCTTGATTCTTCAATCAAACCCTTCAGTTCAATGGAAAGAAGTAAAGCATTTAACATTTGCTTTTATTTTAGTAGAAATAAAGATTTTTTTATATGATTACCAAGAGTAGTTGATTCATTGACAATGTAACCTTCTTATGTGTCCTTTTTTACTTCCTTTTAATTACTTTTACCTCTTTCCTGTAAACTTAATTCTATTTACCCTCTTATCAATTTCTGAGTTTCTGGTTTTGATTTTACCATCAACATCAACTCTATGAATGTTCCCTGTCATTTCATCACTGTTTCTGTTCACAGTGACCAGAAAAGGACCATTCCATAAGTATGATACAGATGTTTACATTGATATTCATACTTGTATCTACAAGTTGCAACAAAGAGAAAGGGAGAAAAGGACAGAGGGTACAGAAGACAGGAAGAGGAGGAGGAAGAGGAGGTATAAGTGAGGGAAGGAAGGAATATGAAGATGCTTATTATTGTAAACTGATGGGGAGCAGTGAATTCATGTATTACAAAAGAAGCTCTGGGGTTGTTATTACAATTTCTACTATTAATGCTGGTGGTATAATTACTGTGAAACTCTTTTAAGAAAATTATATATAACAATTATTAAATTAAATAACCCTAACTAGAAGTCCTGAAAAACTTGTGTGGAGACTATATAAAACTCAGCACCATGGAACTGGGACAAAGGTGCTGAAAGAAGTAATTGTAAATCTGTAATTTAAGTCCACCACTTCTTACAAATCACTGCATACAATCACCAGGGTATATATGTCTGTTTTATTGATATTAGTATTATGAGTACCTTCTTTAACTCTTCCAAGGAAGAATGCTTTTTATACAGTTAATAGCAACGCATAAATGTGAAGTCTTCTGGCTCATGAATGTTAAAAAAATGTTCTGCTTCTCTTCTATATTCATATTCCAGTGACAAAAATGACATCCTTGAGCAGAGGAAATCTGTTGATTTTCTTTTCCTTCAAGACTTTTGAGAAATAGTGCATTCCCAAGGATAAATTTTCCCCTTAGAAGGTTATTCAGGTTTCTTCAGAATCAGTTAAAAGTCTTCTCCATCTCCTCCTATCGGCCTTCTAAAATGAAGATATTATCCCAATGGAGATGTTCAAGATATTTTTTCCTTACCCCCCTCATTTACAAATGTGATCCACAACCTGGGCAGCTTGTGGGGGGGTTGGTAAGACAGGTAGAATTAAATAATTGACATGGGAGAGATATATAAGTTGAGTGTGGTAGCTGCCCCTTTTAAGTCTTTATGCAATGGAAAGGGACCACTAGGCTGATGCTGAGTTCATTGGAACCTCCAAATTGCTTGTGAGAAGGTTTGAAAGTATCTCTAGTAAAGTATGGGCTTTGATATTGTGTCTTCTAGTGAAAAAATGAGAAACCTTAGAGAAAAGGATCCTGCATAATTTAAGTGCCACTAAATTAATTTTGCAGAATGCTCTAAAATTATGGTGAACTACTTGATTTCAAGCAACAGAAATTTATTTTTTTCTCCTCTAAAAGGTAGGTTTTTTTAAAACTCTTTTTGTCCTCAGATTAAGCTCTCTTTATAGGAGTAAATATTTTCTGCACTTCAGTTTAGCTCCTGGTAATTTTTAATGTTGTCTTATATCTAGACTCATCAGTCTAATTTCCGCATCTCTTATCATATGGCATTCCTCCTGGTTAGCTGATTTTCTCTCTTCTCATACTGAGAGAATGGCTCATCTTCCTACACGTTATGGAGTCTTAAACTGATTTTGCCATTCAAGACTCTATTCCCAAATGAGGTAAAATTCATAGGCACCAAAAGATATAATTTGAGCACCTATATTTTTCTGTGAGATTAGATTCAAATTCTAGCGTTCTGCTTATTGAAAATATATAAATTGAATGAATTTCATTCATAACTATTATCTTCCTTATTAATTTTAACATTGAAGTGACTTCCATAATGATGTCTAGGTTTAGCTAATGCAGCAGTCTGTGCTTCTTATCTTCATAATCCATTTGACTATCTAATGTATCATACAGTATGCCTGCTTTTCCCTAATTATCCCCAACACCTTTGTCAGGGTTTGAATTACAACAGGAACCTAGGATGTACATGTTAAACTAAAGAACAATCCAAAACTTCAATTATTATTCAAAACGTGGAAATTTTAGGTTGTAAAGTTCCTGGTTTTTATTTTTATTGTTGGGATAATATATAGAAGGGTTGCAGTTACATTCATCAGATAGTAGGTGCATTACTTCTTACACATTGATACTCCACATATTTCGTCCCCATTTTCCTAACTTAACCCCTCCCAATCATCTTGTTTACCCCCCTTCCCTTTCCTATTTCAAATAAGGAAATATATATACAATATACCAGATAACAAAGTCAGGTACAGAAAGAGTATGAGTTTAACCATAAGGGCAAAAAAAGAAAAGAGAAATACCATACTATATTAAGAACAACATTTCAACTGGGTAATTAATGAGTCTTAGAAAATCAGTTTATGTATGAACTGAGAATCTTGACATGTTAATAAAAATTCAGGAAGTGTTGCTAATAAAAGCTTCTAACAAGTCATGGGTCACGGGAGTACTCTGTTTTAAAATTACTACGTATCAGTCCCAGTGCCACTGGCTTATACCTGAAATCATGGCTATTCAGGAGGCTGAGATCTGAGGGTCACAGTTCAAAGACACATCAGGCTAAAATGTCCTTGAGATACATCTCCAATTAACTATCAGAGAACCAGAAGTGGTGCTGTGGCTCAAAGTGGAAGAGTGGTAGCCTTGAACTGAAGAGCTCAGAGACAATGCCCAGGCCCAGAGTTCAAGCCCCATGACAGATAAAATTAATTAATTAACAAACAAACAAACAAATAAATACCAGATATGTTACTAACAATAACAAAATTGCTGGTTATAAGTAATGGTAAATTAATGACTAATTAATAATATTATGTAGGTAGTACGACTGCACAATGGGACAGAAAATTTAAAAGTAAATAGAAAGAAGAAAATATACCTAATGTCAAAATTTATTGTCTCAGTCCAGGTGTGGTAGTTCACACCTGTAATCCTAGCTACACAGGAGGCTGAGATCTGAGGATCGCAGTTCAAAGCCAGGCTGGGCACTAAAGTCCGTAAGACTCTTATCTCTAATAAATCAATCACCAGAAAACTGGAAATGGAAATGGTGCTGTGGCTCAAGGAGTAGGGTGGTAGCCTTTAGCTGAAGAGCTCAAGGATAGTGCTCACTCCCAGAGTACAAGCCCTAAGGGGAAAAAAAAAGAAAAGAAAAAATACCTTTATTGGACAGTGATACACCTTGGATAGAATAATGGATATAGACATTAGCAAATCCATGCCCAGTTAAAATAATATGTAGTTACAGCAGTGGAGAAACACTTACACCTTATTTAGACAGTGTTCCAAAGGACTCATATAGTATAAACTAAGATAATTCAAATAATGAATTATTTTGTCTCTAGCACAGACACTTTGACCCACTGGAATATATTCATGATTCTTGAATTCATATAGCAAAAATGTAAAGAAATAACAAAATTCCAAATACAAATTTATATTGCCAGAAGGTATAAACAAATAGTTAAGTTTTTAGGTTAAATAGCAAACAAGCCTATAATAAAATAATATCATATATGTATTGAATAAAATGAGAAAATACAAAATGTGATTATCTTTCAGAATAAAATTGATAAACTAATAAATTCTCAGTCTTCACTTTCCCAAAAATAATGAATTATAGTCATGCTCAGTTTTCTAACTAGGTTTCTAGGAATAAAAGTTCCCATGAGACAATTATAAACCCACAATGCATTAACACTGTCAACTTGAATCAAAATGCCATCAGCAGAATCAGTGTGACATATGCTAACTGTGTATGCTAGCATATTCAGCAGATTGAAAAACGTTGTGAAGTTGGCCCAGAGAGTGAGACTTCACTGGAATGCTAACTGGCCCTTACTTATTTTCCTCCTTTTTGTATTAGTATTCTTTTTTTCTCACCTTTTTTCTAAGCACACTGAATCTGCTAATGACATTAGTCTTGATAGGAAAAACCTTTTAAATCTTGCTAGTATACTAGGATACACATTTGGGCAAATGCCACATTTTATTAATTGAAAAAAAAAATAAATCATTTGTTAAAAACCATGGAAATTCAGCCCTAACATTTAGATTTCAAGCTGTAAGTATATTTAGTATATTTTTAGACATATAAACCTGTGTTTTATTTGAAGAAATATAAAGCATGAACTTTGGGTTTGGAGGCTTATAAAAGTAGTACTCTGAAGGAAGAGATAGGAAGATTATGATTTGAGTTCAGCTCTAATTTGAAAGACAAGATGAGTGGTATGTCATGTGCATGTAACGCTATTTATGTGGAGGCATAGAAGGAAGATGCCAGTATGTCATTAATATAAATAAAAAATCAAAACTTCATCTGAACAAACGAGAGGAATGCATGCCCCAAGGGATATCTGGCCCAAAGTGACACAACATTTTTCTTCCAAAGGTTTGAGTTCAAAACCCACTTATTTATGTGCATACACATACACATATATATTCATATAAACATATGTGTGTATGTATGTGTATATGACATGACCTAACTACACATGCTTCCACAATAAAATAACCATCTTATCTTTATCTACATTCTCAGAACATTCCAAGGCTTCCATAAGTTGATTGATATATACAATACATAATAATTAAATAATTTCTACATTGTAATACAGAATTCAGTTTTGTAATCAAATTTCCATGATACAAATCTGACTAAAATTTAGCCTCAAAAAATTAAATTTTGTAGGAGAAACATATGAATATATCCTTATGAAAGTGAAATGAAAACAGAAAAAAAGTAAAGGGAAGAGAGTAGAGTAGGTAATGAAGTATGGTTATATTGAACAACATGGTAGGTCAGAGAGGCTTTATTGGAGTGGGACTTGGACAAAAAGAAGATATACATTTAGGGGCCTGGAGTATGACCTAGTAGTAGAGTGCCTGCCTAGCATGCATGAAGCCCTGGGTTTAATTCCGTGTTACCATACACACAGAAAAAGCTGAAGTGGTGCTATGCCTCAAATGATAGAGCACTAGCCTTGAGAGAGCTCAAAGACAATACCCAGGGTCTTGAGTTCAAGCCCCAGAACTGGCAAAAAAAATACATATTCAGTCATAAAAACTAGGATACAAGTTTAGCCATATGTCACAATTTTTTTAGTTGAAAAAATTTTGTCATTTGTTAAAAACTTAAAATCTGTTTTAATGATTATTGTTCAAAAGGCTTGCACATTTTCAGAAATGCTTATGCTAATTTTTATTCTAAAAGGATTGTTCTAGCATGAGTATAAATGCTAAACTTCTCAAAAAATACAAGACTAAGTAATGTCCCCAAAATAAGAAAAAAGTACTCCTCAAGATTTAGCAGCATATTCACATAGTATGTGCTTATTTATGGTCTGTCATTCCCTCCCTCCCTCCCCCTCCCTCCCTCCCTCTCTCCCTCCCTCCCTCCCTCCCTCCCTCCCTCCCTCCCTCCCTCCCTCTCCCTCCCTCCCTCCCTCCCTCCCCCTCTCCCCCTCTCCCCCTCTCCCCCTCTCCCCCTCTCCCCCTCTCCCCCTCTCCCTCCCTCTCCCCCTCTCCCCCTCTCCCCCTCTCCCCCTCTCCCCCTCTCCCCCTCTCCCTCCCTCCCTCCCTCCCTCCCTCCCTCCCTCTCCCTCTCCCTCTCCCTCCCCCTCCCTCCCTCCCTCTCCCTCTCCCTCTCCCTCTCCCTCTCCCTCTCCCTCTCCCTCTCCCTCTCCCTCTCCCTCTCCCTCTCCCTCTCCCTCTCCCTCTCCCTCTCCCTCTCCCTCTCCCTCTCCCTCTCCCTCTCCCTCTCCCTCTCCCTCTCTCTCTCTCTCTCTCTCTCTCTCTCTCTCTCAGCTGAGTGATATCCCAGGTCTGAAACAGATTCTCATTGTCCCTGGTTAGTAAATGAATTCTCAAGATTTGATAGTCATAAGACAGTTTCATTGCAGAAAACTCAGAAGCAGTGTTTGTCTGCACGACTTCTGTGGATGCATGAGGAAAGAGGAGACACAGTGTTCAAATTGGAATGGGGGATGGGTGTTATGGGAAACATGCCTGTGCAAAAGAATGAGACTTAGAATAGGTATAAAAATGGTGTATCTATGTTCAAGCCTTGCAAGAGAGTTACTTTAGAAGATTGACTTTGACTTAAAGATTGGTAATGGGACCAAGAGTTGGGCCTAGTGTTAGAGTGCTTGCCTAACACGCACCAAGACCTGGGTTTGATTCCTCAGTAACACCTACATAGAAAAAAGCCAGATGTGGTGTTGTGGCTCAAGTGGTAGAGTGCCACCCTTGAGTAAGCCCAAGGACAGTGTTCAGGACCTGAGTTCAAGCCCCAGGACTGGCAATAAATAAATAAACAAACAAAATAATGACAATGTGGACATTTGGTGGGAAGCTTTCTACACCAGGAGCACTAGTAGAGGAGAGATTTTCAAGAACAAGACTTCTTGAATGATTTCCTAGAACAGCCCAACTATGTGTCACAGTCTCAGTGACACCCTCACAAGATTGAGTCAGTGAGAATTTCAATTATGTAGAAACCCAACAAAAGTGCCAATGTAGTCCCTGGTGGATACCTGACAATTGTATTTGCTCTAAAGCTTTATAAAGTTCATCGACATTAATAAATCACCAAAGGAAAAATCACTTAGTTCATTTTTTAATATAAAAAGAAAGACGGGGTGGGACGCTTCAGTCCCATAGAGAGTTGTAAAATCAATCCACTACTTAAAACATGAAAGGAGCTTATTTCATTGCATAAAGTCTCTTAATTTCATAGCTTTGTGGATGAAAGGATATTCTATTGGAACTAAAAAGAATATTGGAATACTGCTGCTAGCATATAATATGTACATGTTATCCTTTTATATAGCATTTAAAATGGACTAGTAAAATTGGGTAACTTTTTACTTCCTCATAAGCAACAGGGTTTCAATGAGAGTACTGTAAAAGTTTTCATTATATAGTCCTCATGAATTTTAAAAGTAGTAAAGAAGGTTTGAAAATACACAATTAAATTGAAAAAATATTGGACAGTATGAATAGTTAAGGATTCCTAGCAAGATACAACAAGGTAGGTAGAATTAGTGTTTAAGCACTTAGTTCAGTCCATAGTCATTTTCTTTGTGTAATTTATAGCCATAATCACTTGTAGGCACATTCAATCATGAAGCAGTGCCCTTGATAGACTTGGTAAGGTTGGCAGAGCACAGTACCTAGACAGAATTCATACATGGCTTCTTTCAGTGCAAAGGAAAGTCCCTATGTGTTTAATTTTTTTTTAGCTTTACAAAAGGATAGAGGCTTGGTTTTTGAAAGTAAGTTTTTGGAAAAGATCCATAGATCAAGGCCACACGTCTAAGCTTGCTTTCACCCAGAAAGCAATGAATTGATTTGCTTCTTTGAGCTGAACAATGGAAGAGAAGGAGCAGATGCCAGGTCCATGTGAAATAGCCACTGAACTGGATTGCTGATATCATTTTGACTTATGCCTAGGAATGCTCTGAATGTACTGTTCTGATTCCAACAACCACAACCACAACCACAAGTGCAGAAGGAGAGCAGGAGAAAATGAGAGAGGGGGAACATTTTGAAAAGAAATGTACTTATTACCTTATATAACTGTAAAACCTCTGCGTATCACCTTTACAATAAAATAAAATCGTAAAAACTTCACAAATATAGAAAAGAATTCATTAATGTTGCAGGTATGGGTGGCAGTTTCATATCAGAGAGCCAGGATTGTACTAATGAATGCTTCATTAAAATTCAAGTCTCAGAACACAATCTTAAATGGAGCCATATATAGCAGAAATTTAAGGAAGTTATATAATATTTTACATAGGTAATATTTATGTTAAAATATATGAATGTCTTTAGATTTAGATTACAGATGCAATATGTATCTAGTCATCTATATTCCTGTATTATTTAATTTATAACTCCTACTATATATTACTATTTAAGCCTTCATTTTTATCAGACCGTGAGATGTTTAAAGTTGAATACTAATGTCTTTTATTTTGGGTTTCTAGTATCTGTTCAATGTGCTAAGGGTAGTACATATAATATCCAAACAGATCTTAATAAAAATAGGAAATAAATGCTCATCTTGCATAATAAGTAACTGGGTCTCAAGGGGCAGAAAGATGTCTTAGGCTAATTATTAATTTTTATAATTAGGCTAATAAAGTAATAGTCAATGATTTATATTACTTTGCAAAATATAATAGTTCTCTACACCAGAAACCTCATAGCACAAGTATGAAAATAATCATTTCCTTTTTTTTGCCAGTAGGGGCCTTGAACTCAGGGCCTGGACACTGTCCTTGGGCTTTCTCAAGGCTAGAGCTTTACCACTTGAGCCATAGCACCATTTCTGCCTTTTTGTTATGTATGTGGTACCTAGGAATCAAACCTGGGTCTTCATGCATGCTAAGCAAGCCCTCTACCATTAGACTAAACTCCTTCCCCGAAAATAATTATTTCAAGAAAACTATCTGATCAAAGAGCCAATGTTCTGAGAGGTACTGAGAATTGGGAAAAATAGAAAAAAAAACCTTCAGACAAAACTTTTATCATGACATGTCAGACTTATGGGGTTATTGGACTCAAGTAAAGAGAACACAATGACATAACTGCAGTGTTTACAATATGTTTTCTAGAATAGCATAGTAAGAAGCATACAAATGTGAAAATGATAAAGGTTAAATGGTTAGTATGTGAAAAAAATCAAACTTGAAAGGAGGTCTAACTTCATGCCACAGACTTTATGTTCATTATTTTCCATGCATATATTATGTGGATAATTTCAACTCAGCAAAAATTTTAAACACAAAATTTGGAAAGAAAATTAATGAAATGGATTCATGATGCCAAATACCATTGACAGTATGATCCATGGTAGTATAATTACATAGTGTGGCTTTATTTTAATCTAATTTTTTAACAAGAAACATATTGGGATTTACTTGGGTGTTGGTTCAATTTACGTGGATAATGTGTTGTCACATGAGCTAATACATGATTACCCGGCATTATAAACATTAGGGGTATCTGAGTCCTCTTCCATACTTCGGATAGAACACATGCTGTATAGTAGTATGTGTATGACAGAAGCCAGAGCTTTCTAAATGAAAGCACCTGCAATATTCAAACAAACAAAAGCTGTCTTGTAAACTTGTTTGTTTAGTAGGAAAGAGTTAATATCTACAAGCTGTTTATAAAAGAAACATTAGGTTCTACACCTAAAATGCAATAGATTTATTCGCTTGATTTCAAAAGCCTTAGAAATCACCATCTGAGTTTCTCTTGCTGAGCTACCAGGAGGCCCTGGGCCCAGGGTCCAAGCTTTATGAGGAGGCAATTGTAATGAGCTTTATACCACTGGTCCTTCAACTCACTCCTCAGATATTTCACTGAGGATATACTCTCTATGCTGTTTCTAATAACCCAATTGATACCAACCAAGGCTTCACAGTTTTTCATTAGCTTTTCTGTTTATTCTTTTCAATCTCTTTTATAGCTCAGTGGTCAAGTTGCCTTTTCTATGTATGAATGCACCTTCTTTAATAACACACAGTAGTAATCAAGGTTTATGATTAATAGCCCCAAGTGTGCCTCTCCAACACGGTGAGCTTAAATTCCAGAATGGTTTATAGTATCTCCAACTCAACATATAAACAATGTTAAATTTTACATCCCCTTGTTCTCAGAGCTACCATTAACATCCAAAATTTCAATTAAGGAAACTGCTGTCTATAGAGATGTTGAGTCCTGAGGTGTCTGAGTCTACTTTAGATCTTAATTTTTTCCCCTCACTTGTACGTCTCTCTTTCCTACAGCAACTGCTAGTCACGATGTTAGTATTGAAAGAAACATACCAGCAGCTTTATTTAGAGTTCAAGGAAAGAAAGACCAAGAAAAATAATCAATAACTTGAGTATATTCTGTGGAAGAATGTATCAGACTTACTGACTGACTTAATCCACTCAGTCAAAAGGTTTGTCAAAGAAATGGAAGGAAGCATCCTTGCCAAACAAAAATATTTTGGATTTCTACTATCTAGCTATTTAGTTCAAAACAAAAAAGTTTGATTTGAATCTGCCTGAAGGCAGCAGGTGCTAGATACATTTTTATCATTTAGTTCATATGTGAACATTTTTTTGAAAACAAGAAATTTGGCATATTGGAGATAAAAGTTACTTTAGTCCTGGAATTGTAATGAAAATTACTATTGAATTGTTTCTGAAGACTACTGTATTTATACATATCCTTAAATTTATGCTTTAGTTAATATAACAGTGTATAATCATGAAACAAAAAAATCTACTTTTAGATTAACATTATGTCAATAGATTTAAAGAAATGTAATTGCATTCATCCCACACTTTTATACACTTGTTCTGATGAATAAGATAATGTACTAGGTTCTCTCAATATTAAAAAATGGGGGAAAGGTAGGTATTTTTCCTAAATTTTAGATCAAGTAAGAATGAAAAGTGTATGGTAGGCCCCACCAATTATCCAAGCTATTCAGGAAATAGTCAAAAGAATCGTGACTTTGGGGCCAATGTGTTGTTGTTTTTTTTCATTAATGCTGCTCTGAGTTTTATTCCTTTCTTTAAAATGCATTAAAATAAATTTGAAATGAAAAGGACTCATCAGCATCTTTAAGAACAGCAATGTCAATACATTTGAAACATAACACAGTAATCCAGAGAATAAAAAGAATATAACTAGCCAAGATGGTGGGGGATTTTTTTCTTACCTGAAACTGACCACCATCCATTATTGTCTATATATGTCATTGGATATAGATAGTAAGGTAATGAATTTAGAATCATTAACATGTGAACAATAAATAGAAAATGGAAGTACAAAGAGCAATGAAGCTGTCAATCAAAAGAGACCCATGATAAGTCCTTGGTGATTTTCTGATGAAGTGTAGAGATACTTATATAAAATATTCCTCACAGATAAGATGATTCTTCCCAGATAAGAAAGATGCTATCAACTAAGAAATGCTCATAGAGATAAGAACTTTCCAATGCCTATCAAAAACTTAAGTTGCTTCTGCTGATTCATGAGGGAAAAAAAATGAGTGCCAGTTCTGAAATGAACCTAAATTAGCCATCAGGTTTTTTGAAGTTTTGGGTGAGACCTAAAGGAACTGGGAGAGAGAAATTGGATTTTGCAGGTGGAGTTGTCATCTCCTGCTGAGTTAAAAATGCATTTTTGAGACAAAGGAGCATTTGAAATTAAATCTATGTAGACAGTCTTAAAAAATGTGTTTACTCAGCTCAGATCTGTCATGTCTCAATGATGAATGAATGCAAAATAAAGTGAAGGTTTCATGAATAAAAATCTATGGTCTGATATTTTCTATGTGCTATTCCTGGCCAGAAGACTTTCCATGTATACTTTGATTACAATTTTAGTTATTTTGGGGGAGGAAAAGAAAATGCAAATGAACATTAAGCAGAAAATATCACAGGAATAATGATGAAAAAGCTTAATGGGCTATGGACAAATATTTGTGGTTTCAAATGAATTATAATTAATAGGCTGTGATACTTGAAGTAGTAAAGGAAATTCCTATAAAATTAGTTGGGAAAGTCCAAGATCATGGAAAACAAGCTTGACTGCATTTTAGGTAGAAACAAACAAAAAAAAAAAACCCTGGGTGGATATATCTTGCTTCACAATTCCATCCAAGCCAAATGTGTGATGTGACAGCCAACAATATTTAATGAATCCCCAAATTGCATTAGCAAAATTGTAATGGCCAAGGAAATTCAAATAATAATCCCTGGCACTGCACTCTGCCTACACCACATCTACAGCTAGGTGTTAATTTCTGGCCCTTGTAGACTGCTAATTATGATATACCCTCAGGAAAATATTCAGTCGTTAAGAACTAGCAAAACTAGAGTATTTTATAAAGAGAAAAAGCAAAACAGTTTGATCAACCGATACCTGGAAAAGAGTTTGGGTTTTAAAACCTGCTTTCAAACTGTAATTACTGCCAGTTTGAAAGGAAATTGGAAGGAAGAAGAAATTGGGCCAACATGAAGATGACCTCTTGGAAACTTGAGCTGTCTGATACTAGATACACACAGTATGAAACAGTAGCAGGTCATTCCGCACAGAACATAGCAGGTCTTGATATCTCAGCTAGTGAGCAGAACGCTGGCAATATGGGCTTGAGTCACCCCCTAATGACTTACTAAAACTTATGCTTGGGCCAGGAGTTTTGCCTGAGGATAGGAATGCTTGATTACCATGCATGAAGCCCTGGGCTAGATTCCTCAGTACCACATACACGGAAAAGCCAG
Organism: Megascapheus bottae; assembly: GCF_031878675.1. NCBI lineage: Eukaryota > Metazoa > Chordata > Mammalia > Rodentia > Geomyidae > Megascapheus > Megascapheus bottae. The sequence continues at coordinate 71,518,494 of NC_143510.1, read as the reverse complement.
AAATGGTGCTGTGGCTCAAGTGGTAGAGTGCTAGCTTTTAGAAATCTCAGAGACAGTGCTTATGCCCCAGGACTGGCAAATTATTTTAGCTCACATTTAAATATATTTAAATATATTGTATATAGTTTAATACTATTATAATAAATGTCAGAACATTTTTTTCATTTCGGGGGAATCACTTTACAATAACACCACCGAGTTTTGCAAATGATATATATTCAATGTTTGGAGGTTTTATAAAATTCTATGGTTGTAGTCACATGTGGCTGAATGTGAACTGAATTGAAAAGAAAAAGAGAGAAAGAAAAATGTTTTATGTAACCTATGAAAGTTTGTAGATATAATTGGAGGTGAAATGATAAGGTAAGAATAATAAACTGGACAACCCTGATTTACACCTATAATCCTACCTACTTCAAGAGGCTGAGATCTGAGGATCACTGTTTCAAAGCCATCCCAGGAGAAAAGTCCATGAGGCTCTTTCTTTTTCTCTTGTCAGGGTGATGTACAGAAGGGTTACAGTTATGTAAGGTAATGAGTACATTTTTTTTTTTAACAGTCCCGGGGCCTAAACTCAGGAGAGCTATCCTTGGGCTTTCTCAAGGCTAGAGCTCTACCACTTGAGCCATATCAGCACTTTCAGCTTTTTCTATGCATGTAGTAAGGAAGAATTGAATGCTAGGCAAGCATTCTACCACTAGGCCAAACTCCTGGCCCCCATGAGACCCTTACCTCCAGTTAACCACCAGAAAACTGAAGTGATGCTGTGGCTCAAATGGTAGAGCAGTAGCCTTGAGCCGAAGAGCTCAGGGACAGGGCATAGGCCCAGAGTTCAAGTGCCACAGAAGGAGAAGGAGTAGAAGGAGGAGGGGAAGGTGGGGGAGGGGGAGCAGAAGGTGACCAACATCCTCCTGAGCCAAAGTCTGACACTTTACACTTCCTATTGTCACATGGACCAGAAATCGGGCTATGGCCTCAAGCTTCATTATATAACGACAATGCCTCTCAGACTTTTTTTTTTGCTTACAAAGACAACCCTCCCATTCTCCAACTCCCATATAGCATTTGATGACAGGCATGCACCATTACAGTCAATTGTGGGTTGAGAAGGGGTCTTGAGAACTTTTCTATCTATGCAGACCTCACACCAGGATGGTCCCATTCTCAATCTCACAAATAACGGGGATTGCAAACATGAGCCATTACTATCCAGCTCATTTCCTAAATATTTAAATAGATATTTGATCTATTTAAAACTATGTAAAAGAATAAAGGAATTTTGGCCTAGGAGACTATATTGAATACTAAAAATAGTTGAAGAGGAAAGTATATAAATTTCCAGTAAGAACAAAGAGTGACTAAGAAAATAATCAATAAAAGGGGGCATGGACCTTGAGAGAGCTTGTTTGGAGGTTCTAGCAGGGGAGCACAGCTACTCATACACCCTTGACTGAAGACTGGTCCTCCTCTATCGGGGATGGTCATCCTCTTTGACCAAGCGTGGAGTGCTGCGGGAGGAAGGGGACACCCACCTAGCCAGCCAGATTAGCTGAATCAACCCTGGCGATCAATGGGGTGACAGATGTCGTAGCCAGATCGCCCTCACTAAGCATGTAAAGGAACTTTTTGATGAAAACTTTACAACCCTGAAAAAGGAAATTAAAGCAGAACTGAGGAAATGGAGAAACCTCCCATGCTCCTGGATTGGAAGAATCAACATCGTGAAAATGACAATCTTCCCAAGGGCTATCTACAAATTCAATGCAATACCCATGAATATCCCAATGTCATTCTTTAAAGAAATAGAAGAGGCAATCCAAAATTTCATATGGAATAATAAAAGACCCTGTAGAGCAAAAACACTTCTTAGCAGAAAGAACAGTGCAGGAGGAATTTCAATACCAAACTTTAGACTCTATTACAGAGCTATAATTATCAAAACAGCTTGGTACTGGCACAAGAACAGGCCTGAAGACCAATGGAATAGAACTGAGGACCCAGATATTAAACCACAGATCTATGACCACCTAATCTTTAACAAGGAAGCCAAAAAGATAGAATGGAAGAAAGATAGCCTCTTCAACAAGTGGTGCTGGCAGAACTGTTTAAGCACCTGCAGAAAACTAAAGTTGGATCCTTCTTTGTCACCGTGCACTAGAATTAACTCCAAATGGATCAAAGAAATGGAGGTAAAAACTGACACACTGAAAACTTTACAAGAAGGAATAGGAGATACATTAGGCCTCCTTGGCACAGGTTGAAACTTTCTTAATAAGGACCAAGAATCATAACAAATCAGAGAAAGGCTGGATAAATGGGACTGCATTAAACTGCAGAGCTTTTGTATGGCAAAGGAAATAGCTAGTAAACTAATTAGGAAGCCTACAGAGTGGGAGAAGATCTTCACCAACCATACAACAGACAAAGGCCTCATATCTAAAATATATCAACAGCTCAAAAAACTGAATCACTCCAAAATTAATCTCCAAAGTAACAAACATCCCATTAAAAGATGGGCCAAAGACTTAAAGAGAGTCTTCTCTCACAAAAATGGCTTATAGACACATGAAGAAATGTTTGACATGTCTGGTCATAAAAAAATGCAAATCAAAACAACTCTAAGATTCCACCTCACTCCAGTTAAAATGGCCAGGATCAAGAAAATTAATAACTACAGATGCTGGAGGGGATGTGGCCAGGAGGGATCACTACCACATTGTTGGTGGGAGTGTAAACTCGTTCAACCACTATGGAAAGCAGTATGGCAGTTCCTCAAAAGACTAAACATAGAGCTCCCCTATGACCCAGCAATTCCACTACTTGGCATTTACCCAATCATCCAGAATCTAGGGCATACTAAATCCACTAGCACAACAATGTTCATTGTAGCATTATTCACCATAGCAAAGATATGGAACCAACCTAGATGTACCTCAGTTGATGAGTGGATCAACAAGATGTGGTATTTGTACACAATGGAATTCTATGCTGCTGTCAGAAAAACAGCATCACCCCATTTGTTAGGAAATGGAAAGACTTAGAAAAAATCATATTAACTGAAGTAAGCCATACTCAAAGGAACTTAGGCTCAATGGTTTCCCTCATTTGTCATAATCAGTAGAAACCTTGGGCTCTCCTAGGAGAGATTTGCAATAGAGCAAAACCTTGATACATAAGGCCATATAGTATGATGCCAAATGAAAGGACCTCTAGGATATAGAAACAAAAGCCATATAATGAATGATTGTTGTACTTAATGTACTGTTATGTTATCTCTCATCTCTTTTGCTGTCCCTTGGTTATCTCATATTGTTACAGTATTCCACTTTGTTACCTGATATATCGGATATATTTGTATTTGGTTATTTGAAATTGGAGAGGGAAGGGGAGAAAACAAGAGAAGGGGTGGGGATGGGGGGGTAGGGAAATGGGGATCAAGACATGTGAAAGGGTATGAATGTATGTGAATTAATGCCCCTCCTATCTGGCAAATATCATGTAACCCTTCTATTAATTACAATAAAAATATATGAAAAAAGGGGGCATGGAAGAAATACTGTTTGGTTTGTAAGATAGTCAACCAGAATTACTACAAAATGATAGTGCTCTACAAGAGAGATGTGGAAAGTTGTGCATGTAGCAACTATGGGAAGAAGGTATACAAAACCATGACTGTGAATGTTCAAATCAGACAGGAGGGAGGATAAGCCTAGAATATAGGCAAATTGATCCCTAACTTACAGCTTACAAAATAAATTAAGACTAGTCAAATGTTTCAATGAAATTCAAAAGGAATGTTATTTTCTTTGAGCCACAAAAATGGGAACTGATAAACTTTATATTCATTTCTATACATAGGTGAGGATAGTTCACTGAATAACTTAAAAAGTCTAACAGTAATATAATACTTAAGAAAAATAAGCTATGTTACTGAGAAGTTGCCTTTCCATTGCACAAAATACTAAAGGAGGTTATTTTTCAGAAAACTTGGCAAATGTATTTATGGAGCTGTAATTAAGGATTCAAATATACAACATATAATTATACTTTTTCTGACTTTCTGCTGTTTTTTTTTTCAGTTGGTAGCTATTGGATCTAATAAAATTCCACTAATGTTAATTAAGTAGACTTCATCTTTCCTTTTCCATCCTTAGTATAAAGATTCTCTTAGAAGTACTATTAAAGAGAGCAAATGCTTCTGCATACATAGCAATATGCAATTATACACAGTTTGCTCTTAGAAGGGCAGGAATATAAAAACCAAACAAGGCGATTGCTATCCTCAAAGTGTTCATGGTCAAAAAAATCAGAAATCAGGAGGAACCCCAAGGGGAATGTGTTAAGTGCATTGTTGGAAGAATAACCTGGTTGGGGTGAGGCAGGATGATTACTTTTGACAGTGATTATAGTAGCTAACTCTGAGATTATCTGTGATAATTACTTTACTTGATTAAGTTGTACTTCTTTGGGATATTTATTTTTGCTTGACATCTGAAATTACTTACAGATTTTACTACACAAGTTGACTTGATTGGCATAGACAGGCTCCACTACATTTTACCTTTAATATTTGGATTTCATCTGAAAATGATTTTTCCCTTTCCTAGTGAAGTTGAGCAGTTTTTCATAGGTTTGAAAACAGCTTCAAATAACCAAAGTATCTAATTCTTTCTATAAAAAGGACTGAGCATATTACAAGTTTAAACTTCTATATCAGTTTGCACTGAGTTTGTGGTGCACTAGAGAGAAAGGCATAGTTGATAGAATTTCTTTTCCTCTTTGATATGCTTGACACATGAAGTTTTACCTATGTTTACAATTTTATCTCATATTTATTATTTGAGCAATGCCCAAAGCAAAGGAGAATAGGATCAGGGTAAGAAAAATCTTGTATGATGGTGCAAGTATAAGTTATTTTTGTGTCTTTGTGCTGGAAGTTAGCCTTTCTTCTGATGGAATACTTTCTCTGATAGCCTCTGTTTCTGAGATTATGTGAAGTAATGCTGTGGCAAGTAGCTTACTCAATTTCTATTCACTAAAACTGTGAAAGCATGGGAAAGTCATTAACCTCAATAAGCTTTGAGTTTTTTTTCATTGAGAAATGTAGGCCTAATTAAGAGAATCTTGTAATATTAATATTAATAACACTGTAATGTTATACATAGCACTTGGCACTTTCTTGGCCATCACAAAGTTTTAGAAAAGTGCCTTCTTTTTTTTTCTTTAAAGTTTATTTTATTGAAAGGGCGATATCCAGAGGGGTTACAGTTACACAATAAGTTAAATAAGGTATTGAATTCATTTCTTGTTGAATATTGTACCACCCTCTATTATTTTCTTCCCTTTCCTTCCTCCCATCTCCTATCCAATACCAATTTTAAAGTTCATTTCCAACATAGTGTCTTGTATCACTGTTCAACATTGTCCTTTGTTTCACCATTTTGTTATTCTCTTTCCTTTCTCCAAATCAGATCAATGTATACATAAGACATAGATTACCCCCCCCCAAATTTTTTTAAAACTGACAACAGGGGACAAACCAAAGTTTGGGGAGAAAGGAAAAGAAGGAAAAAATCAACAATTTTACATAGTACATTAAAAACAAACAACTAAACATACAAAAAAACCCACTTACTTCCAGATCTTGGAGTTCATTTTGATTAGCTCCATTTAATGTAGTCTTACATGCATAGCCATTAAGATAGTTTGATCCTCTGCTAGGACAATCTTAGACCTACAGTAATTGTTAAAAAAAATCCAGGAAACCATGTTGGATTTTTGCTTTGGGTATGGCTTACTTCAATTAATATGAATTTTGTTTTGTTTTGTTTTGTTTGCTAATTCTCCATATTTATTTCCAGAACAGTATCTGATAAATCCAATATATGGAGTCCCTGGGGAATGTAAGAATCTAAATCTTGCTTGTAGTATTTTAAAATAATTTATTAACATTGATTGTTACATCATAGTTCAAATGTCATGTTTAAAAAACAAGTATTCAATATTCAAGAAGGGAATCTCTATATACAATCGCTGGCATATAGATTTTAGAACATAATTAAAATTAAGCTAAGGTTTTGTATGTCATAGATACATATTAATATATGTAATAAACCCTAATTAGAATAGCTAATATTCTGAACTCAGACAACAAGAAATGCTGCGTGGTTGTGGAGAAAGAGGAACCCTACTGCACTACTGGTGGGAATGTAAATTAGTTCAGCCACTCTGGAAGGCAGTTTGGAGGACCAGATGTCCCTCAGTTGATGAGTGGATCAACAAGTTGTGGTATTTGTACCCAACGGAATTCTATGCTGCTATCAGAAAGAATGACATTGACCCATTTGTAAGGAAATGGAAAGACTTAGAAAAAAACATATTAAGTGAAGTAAGCCAGACTCAAAGGAACATAGGCTCAATGGTTTCCCTCACTTGCCATAATCAGTAGAAACCTTGGACTCTCCTAGCAGAGATTTGCAATAGAACAAAACCTAGATACATAAGGCCATACAATATGACGCTAAATGAAAGGACCTCTAAGATATAGAAACAAAAGCCATATAATGAATGATTGTTGTCCTTAATGTACTATGTTATCTCTCATCTCTTTGCTGTCCCTTGGTTAGCTCATATTTTTACAGTTTTTCCCTTTGTTATCTGATATATTGGATATATGCGTATTTGGTTATTTGAAATTGGATAGGAAAGGGGAGAAAACAAGATGAGGGTGGGGCTGGGGGGAAGGAAATGGGAACCAAGAGATGAGTAAGGGTATCAATGTATGTGAAGTGATGCACCTTCCATCTGGCGAATGTAATGTAACCCTTCTATTAATTACAGTAAAAACATATGAAAAAACTGCCTTCTTTTACAGAGCCATTTTTTTCAAATTATTCTCTCATCTTTTCACCATAAGGAGATTAAATAAATTCAACTTTTATATGCAAGTAGCTTAAACAAATAAATCATTTACTAAGGAAAATAAAAACTACAATTGTGGGAAAGCACAATCCTCCATCATTTTATCTCAGGTCTCAGTAACTAAGTATTTAAGAAACTGTGTGTATGTGTGTGTGTGTGTGTGTGTGTGTGTGTGTGTGTGTGTATTCACACTCACATGTGCATGCATCCATGCAGTTCTATTTATAACACACAATATAAAACCATGAATATTTTTAATAATTAGCAATTATCTGAATAGTCCATAAGTAATTATTACAATTTAATGGCAACCTGTCCTACTAGTTCTTAAATGTCATTGCTTTAAAAATATCAAGGGTCATAAAATTTTATGCTAATTATTCTCTTTTTAAAAATATCTTTATATAAGATAAAGTTTGGGCAGTGAACTATACTAATAAAATGTCAATAGATGAAAAAAATAATCCCTTAATAAAGAGAATTAAACAGTCCTTCCAAAATTGTTAATAAGATTTGTGTTTAAAACTGAGCCTTTTAACTTCTTAGTAAACTGGATTCAGTCCTGTAAAAGAAATAAATAGAAGGAAAAGAAAGGATAATAATATTTTTCATGAAGTCTTTCAGATTATTTTTCAAAACTTATCTTACCATTTCCCTAATATCCCAGTTCATTGGTATAGGCAGCAATTGCTCTTAGGAGTGTCATATCTAAACTGTCCTCAGTAAGATGAGGAACAAGAGAAGGATTTAAATTTGCCTATATCATCATAACTGTCAGACAGAGAACAGTGGAGAACAGAAGTAGGTAAAGAAGAAACATCCTCAGAAATAGTCGCTATGGACTTTCCTTCTTACAGTTATATGTGAAAAGGCCAAAGTAGAGATTACAGTTACATATGTGAGGTAATGAGTACATTTCTTGTAGAACAGTAGAACACGGCAACCCCTCCCTGGTTTCTTCCATATTCCCACTCCCACCACCAACACTCCCCTCCTACCCAAGTTGTAAAGTTCATTTTCAACAGTGTCTGGTGAGAATCACACTTTGTCCTTTTTCTCACCATTTTGTTATTTCCCTTCCATTCCCCAAATCAGACAGAGGATACCAAAATCAAAAAACATTGACAATAGGGGATAAACCAAAGGGAAAGAAGAAAAGAAAAAAGAAGGAACATCCCATAGTACATTAACTAACAAAACTACAAAGAATGGCATCACCCTATTCATAAGAAAATGGAAAGACTTGGAAAAAATCATATTAAGTAAAGGAAGCCAGACCCAAAGAAACTCAAGATCCATGGTTTCCTTCATTTGTAGTAAGTAGTATATGTCTGGGATAGTCCTAGCAGAGAATCACGATAGCTCAATTGCTATGTATATATGACTATATAAAATAATAGTTACCAAAATGAACTCCAAGATATGGAAATAAAAGGGAGAAAAATCTTAAGACACAATCATGTTAACCCAAAGATTACTCCTACTCATTTCGAACAACAATGAGTGTGTACAAGTCAGCTGAAAAAAAAAATCAGCAAAATGAGAGAAATCACCGATGCTTGAAATGATGGGGAGAATTACAGGGTACAAGGCTATAGGAAGTAATCAAATCAAAGACTGAGAAGGTCAATTGACCTAGGAGGCCTAAATGAAGGTCCTGAGGCACAGATACAGGAAAAGGTCCAAAAAAATAAACAAATATAGACTGGCCTTTCTTCAGGGAAGTAACAGAGGGTGTGGACCCAGAGCCTAACAGCCCTGAGTCTGAAGTGGGTTCTTCCAGTTACTAATTTTGCTGTAGTAGGAAGGCATCCGTTTTCTGTGTCTCCATTTCTACAGATGCAGATAGGACTAAAGAGATGGTGTTCACAGGATAGCTATGAGGCTGATGACTGTGGCACACATAGAGCTGGGCTCCCTGAGAAACACGGAATGCCAGCTATTTATTGACTATTTACTGTTTCTTTTTTTTTAACTTAATTTTATTGTCAGGATGATGTACAAAGGGATGAGAGTTGTATAGATAAATGAGCACATTTCTTGTCAAACATTGTTATTCCCTCCTTTGTTTTTCTTCCACTTTGGCTCCCCCTCTACATCCACACCCCATCAAGTTGTAAAGTTCATTTCCAACATATTGTCTTGTGATTTAGTGATACTCACAAGGCAGTATATTGTTGGAGAGATTTTGAACTCCTAATGTGAGAGGCTGTGATAAAACTGCTCTTCTCAATTATCTGTGCACAGGAATCTTTCATTAACTTATTAATAAAAGAAGTTACAGAATGACCAACATCTGGCTGGCTTTTCTTGTGCATTGCTTTTACTCACCGTAACCTGCTTGGCAACTACTATTTTTATCTCCATTTGCACTTGGGGAAACTGGATTGAAATTTTAAAAAATGGGAAGCAAAGGTTATGTCACATTGCACTGAAACTAAATTTTTTTGCACATAGGTTCCAAATTTGTACTCTGATATTTAGGACACTCAGTTGTGAGCAAATTAAGCCATTGGGCATAGACTACAGAAGTGATTAGGTTATTAATGAATCTTTATGACAGATTAACTATGAGACAAAGAAAGAAACTCACTAGACTTAACAAAGAAGAAAGGAAACCTTGAAAGACTTAGAGGCTTGATTTCATACCCACAGGTGCAGACATCTCCGGAAATGAAGCCTTAAGATATTCTCAATTGGGAATGTGTGATGACCTTCTCCTTGCTTCATTATAGAACGGATGCACTCTTTTGATGGTTTACACATTATGCAGCAACCAAATTATCAAATGCATTTCCTCTCTCCTCCGGGGAAGAGTAACAGACCCACACCTCCTGCCTCCACATCTTTAACCTTTCCTTTTTTTCGTTTTTAAGGTTTTTGCCTCCTGTTTATTTTCCCTTGCCTTATTGCTCATAAGCATGTGAATCTCTGTAGTCTGCTAAAATGTGCAAGCTTTCTCAGAGCTGCAATCATAGTTAGTATACACCAAACACCCTCCCCTCCCCCTTACCTACAATATGCAAGCAACCATCTGCTGTTTGAAACCACATTATTGCCAGAATTTACCCTTAGAGGTAAAATAGCAAGATTCAAATCTGTTCCTGACCTACAGAGTACAAACCCTGTTTTAAATATCTCTAAAGTTTGGTTTATATAAAAAGCTTGAATTCATTTCCATTTGAGAAAGTCAGAAAAGCAAAAAAATGTTACTAACCAAGCAGGTTAGGGGTAAATACTTTACTAAGTTTGTTGTTATTGTTGGTATAATACTCAAAAGTTGAACAATTAAAGGAACCTTGTAATTCTGTTCATTTTGTTACCATCAAATTAGTTGTTAATGTTTCATGTAGGACTTTATTGAATTTTACCTGGTTCGTTCATTATTGTTGCTCCAAAGAAGCTTCCATTGTTTATTTGTTCTAAGTAACTGAACATGACTCATTTCCCTGGACAAATGGTTTTCATTTGATATTTTAAACATGAAGGATATTCTTCATTCAGAGCATTGAGACGTCAATATGTGAGTGGGCTGTTGATGCCGAGCTGACCAGAGGGATGCCATCAAAGAGAATGTCTTCTTGAACAAACCTGAACATATTTTATTGTAACCTCACTACTGGAAACACAGTGCAGTTATTAATTGGACTCAGGTACAAAAGTGATTAGTGTAGTTTGTAACAAATGAGAACAGGAAGACTCAGGGCTCACACATACATTTATTTCCAATGGCGCGAATGGGTGGTTTCCTTTATTATTATTTTTGAACATGTGAAAAATATATTCCTCTGTGGAAAAGAATTTCTCTATTTTCTGTCTGAAAAATCAAGCAGAATTCAGTCTGGGAAATTGGAAAAAACAAAGAAATGAATGTCTTTCTTTAGTGCCATCATTGTGGAGAAAATCAATTGCTGAACCAATTTCTTTTTTTCATATATTTTTATTGTAATTAATAGAAGGGTTACATTATATTCACCAGATAAAAGGTGCATTACTTCACAAACATTGATACCCTTTTTCATGTCTTGGTCCCCATTTTCCTCCCCCTACCCCTGCCCCTCATCTTGTTTTCCCCCCTTCCCTATCCTATTTCAAATAACCAAATAAGCATACATACAATACATGAGATAACAAAGTAAAATACTTTAACGGTATGAGATAACCAAGGGACAGCAAAAGAGATGAGAGATAATTTATTACATTAAGGACAACAATTACTCATTTGAACCACCTCCTTTACCTAGATTAACCACTGAAATGAATGCATTTGTTAAACTGAGGAATTAGAAAATGTGATTAAAATTAGGAAAGTCGAAAGCATCAAGATGCTTGGAGGAGGTTTATTTGAAATAGGGAAGGGAAGAGGGGAAAACAAGATGATTAGGTGTGGGTGGGGACAGGGAAAGGGGAACAAAAACATTAGAAGAGGTATCAATGCACAAGAAGTAATGTGCTCACTACCTGAAGAATGTAACTCTATCCCCTCTATATATTACCCCAACAATGAATTTTTTTTAAAAAAAAGCAATAAAAAACTGTTCATAAAGTTTTTATTCCAGACATGACCAGTTTACACCCAATAAATAGAGCATGTGATTCCTCGAGGAGACAGATTCCAACAAGTATTTGGAAAAAATAAACTTGCTAATTTACCCCCCCCTAGTTTCCCATAGGTTATATCCTTTTTCCTCCATCAGACTTTTACACAATCATCTACACAGTAAGGCAGGATTCACTGGTTGTGTGGGTCTTCATTTCCAAAGGCTCAGGTATTATGTAAAAACTTACATCAACTCCATTAAATCAATTCATATGTGTGATTCATGTTAATCAATTTTTATTATGGGAATCTCTTTCATGAACCTAAGGTACAAAGAAAGAGGAAAAAATGTCTTCTCCTTTACAGTATTATGAGAACTTTGATTTTGGTATATTCTTTCTGTGAAATGAAAGAGTTTGAAAAGTCCTAACAAAGCAACTTCTGGAAACAATACATGTTTAGGTGTCTTAGGCTTCTAAGAATAATTATAGGTATTTATACACAATGGAATTCTTTGCTGCCCTCAGAAAGAATGACATCACCCCATTTGTAAGGAAAAGGGAAGACTTAGAAAAAATCATGTAAAGTGAAGTAAGCCAGACTCAAAGAAACATAGGCTCAATGGTTTCCCTCATTTGTCATAATCAGTAGAAACCTTGGGCTCTCATAGCAGAGATTTACAGTAGAGCAAAACCTAGATACATAAGGCCATATAGAATGACGCTAAATGAAAGGACCTCCAGGATATAGAAACAAAAGCCATATAATGAGTGATTGTTGTCCTCAATGTAATACATTATCTCTCATCTTTTTTTCTGTCCCTTGTTTATCTCATATTGTTACAGTATTTCACCTTGTTATCTGATATATTGTATATATTTGTATTTGGTTATTTGAAATTGGATAGGGAAGGTGGTAAAACAAGATGAAGGGCAGGGGTGGGGGAAGGGAAATGGTGACCAAAACATGAAAAAGGGTATCAATGTTTGTGAAGTAATGCACCTTCTCTCTGGTGAATATAATGCAACCATTCTATTAAATTACAATAAAAATATATGAAAAATGAGTAATTCTAGGGATTTTTAAAAAATCAATTTTGTTATCCTTAAGTGGCTATACAAAGGACTGGTCATCCAACAATACTATTTCTGAATCTACTATATCTTTTCAACATTCTCAGCTACCCTCTCAACTCACCCCTTTCCCTTAATTTTCTAAAGATTTTAGGATATAAAGGATTTCTCAAAGGTATTTTGCTCACTTTAATATTCCCCTCACAGACTGAAAAGGAAAAACTGACAGAAAAAAATGTTGAAGAGTATAGATTTTTAAAAATTATAAAACTATGCAAGCATTTCTGCTCTATCCTATGAAAAATTTAAAGTCTCTAAAAAAATTAAACATCACAACCAAACTTTAGAGAAGAGAAGCCTGTTAAATAAAAATAAGAAGCTTTCAGAAGAAAAAAGAAGATAGCTGAATTCTTTTGTGGTTCTCTATAATGGATGTCTTAATAGAAATTTTAATAATCATTTTAATTGATATATGAAATGTAGATCGGATTTATACTAAACTTGCTTGTGTTCAAAGTCATTATCTTCATTGGTTAAGCATCATGCACACTTTAAGAAATATTGATTTTTAATCAACGGACCTGGGATATGACAAGGGTATTACCAGTAATTAACAGAGCAATAGGTGGATAACAGGTGAGTTTTACCATCCTGATTCTAAGAGAAACTAATTTTGGGGAGATTTTTTATTTCCACCAATGGTTCACCATTGTACTCATGTTGTGTCTAGGCATCAAGATATTTTAGGAAAAGACTTTCAGTCCTTGGATACATGCTGAGATTCTCATGTAAATGCTTCTGAGAATCCTGGCTCCAGTACAGCTTGACATATGTCACTCAGGCAAATGAGAGGAAGCCCTGGGCTGAACATGAAATGAAGCAGAATTTATCTCAGTGCACCATTTCACAGAGAGACCGAACATCTGTGCACTTTTGTGTCAGTATGCTCCTGTACTTACTAAATTTTCTCACTGGAAGAAACAACAGAGGAGAACAGTGGAAATTATAGAGCCGCAGGAAGAAAATGCTCAAATGGTAGCTCAAAATAGTTTTGTGTTGCATATTGCAAAGGAAAAGGCTAAATGAAATATCAGGTAAAACCCTAATTGCACATGATCTGAAGTAAGACAAAAGTAGAGGGAGTGGGGAAATGTACATTTTAATATTTTACTTGGGAGGTGTCATAGAAGAAAAAAGTTCTCTGTAGGCTACTTTACAGAAGTGCATTGATAACTTGTTAACTCTTGAGAAAATATGTGAGTATGTAGTTAAAAATCAACCCAATCGGAGTGCATTGATTTATGTAGTGAATTGTGATTTATGGTGTTCATCAATTCAGGCCTTGATTGCAAGCTGAGATGTGATAGTTGATGTTAACGTAGTTCCAACCTAAACATGCCTCCATTACTGTATCAAAAACTTGTATTTATTGGTTATATATTGATGCTTGTTGATCACATCTCCTTTACACTGTGAAAAATGAGGACCATATCCAACACATGAGTTACTATAATATCTGCTATGGAATGAATATACACACTATGGTACGAAGGATGTACCTCAAAATTTATATGTTGAAATCGCAACCTGGATATCCAATATTACTCTCTTTGGCATTTATGCATTTAAAGAGATAAATAAAGTTTGGGGTGTGTAAAAATTCAACATGACTGTGTCCTTTAATAAAAATGGAAAGGAGGACTATCACATGAATGCAGTGCAATGAAGCAGACATCAGATAGTCAAAGATGATCCGGTTGACCTTCGCATGGAACTTGTAGACTGAAGAACTAAAAGAAAATTCATATCTGTCATTTAAGACATTTTGTCTATGGTACTATGACAGCCATAGTAAATAAATTCTCCCAGGATACATTTAGAATGATCTTTCTAGTAACTAACACTGACTGGGAAAGAGGAGTTTGGAAATACATGCTGAAACACAAGATAAAACAATTACAACCAAATGCAATTAAATTCCGTGGAGACAAGAAAAAGAAGAAATGAAGCAGGTTTTCTGGAAGTAACATATTGATGTTAAAGTTTTGTTTTCTCTATAACAAGTAATATATTTTAAACTCTTGTCAGTACTATATAAATAAATATCATATATATGAACACACATAAATATATACCATATAATATACAAGAACATACACACATACATACACACACACATTTAATCTATTAAAATTGAGCCTGTTCAGATATAACTCTGTTTGCTTTGACTAAAGGAGAGGAAGATCAAAAGACACATCCTCAGTAACAAATACACATTACTACCTACTAGAAAATAGATATATCTCATAGAATAAATAAAATCCCTTAAGAGAACTATTGATTTTGCCAGATATTGTCATTCAGTAAATGATAAACTATAGTGCATCACCATGATCGTTGAAATAGTTAAAATTTAAACTTATTTTATGCTCAGGCTGGGGGTATACACGTTTATCTTGACTAGAACCTAGTAGCAGGCAATATTTCCATTTTACTGGGGTAAGCAATAGAATACCTGGCTCCAAATGGCTTAGGCAATAAAAGAGGGCATTGGTCTCCTGTAACTGGCATTCATGAGTCATTATGCATCTCTGGATACATAATGAGTTCATTTGTGTTCTGTCTCAAATGAAGTTTCATGACTCCATCTCTTTCTTCTGCTTTCCATGGGCTTTTCTTTTCTCTGATTTGCAGAGATTCGTTTTAATTTTTAGAACTTAATGAGTCTTAATCAATGTACAGTAAATGTACACATTGAAGGGTAGAACTATTTGTCTTTGACGTCTATATGTGTGTGTATTTATAAGTATTATCATGATAAGGACAGCATTTTTCAATGCCTCCAAAAATACCCTCAGTTTCTTTCATAATCTTATTTATTGCTATTCATGATTTTTCCATTTCTAAAACTTTATATAAATAGAAAAACGTAATACTGTGCTTTAGATATGGAATACCTTCCTTACGTTAAAGGTTTCATCTCCACTACCATGTAATGAGGTAGGACTAGTTTTGTGTCCTGACACGAGAATTTAAGGCCTTGGTGATATCCCTAAGCTTTTGTGCCCAAATCTAGCATTCTACCACTTGAACTACAGCAATCTCTTCCTGCTGCTTCGCGTGTGTTGAGCTCAGCTTGAAGTCAGGTCCTGGATGCTGTCCCTGAGATTTGCCCTCAAGACTAGTGTTTAACCACTTAGACCACAGCTCTCCTTCATGCTTTTTGATGGTTCATTGGAGATAGAGTCTCATAGAAAGGCTGGCTTTGAACCACAATTCTCAAATCTCAACCTCCTAAGTAGCTAGTATCACAGGTCTAAGCCAACAGCACTCTGCCTAGAGATGGAATTTTTTGGTCGGGGGCGGGGGGTCATGAGGCTTGAGCTTGGCCTGGGCACTGTCCATGAGCTTTTCAGCTCAAAGCCACAGCCCTACTATTGTGCCAAGCACCATTTCCCTTTTTCTGGAGGTTAGGTGGAAATAAGAGTCTCAAGTCCTTTTATGCCTGGGTTTGCTTTGAACCTTGATCCTCAGAGCTCAGTCTCCTGATTAGCTAGGATTACAGGGCTAAGTCACCATGCCCAGCTTAGAGGTGGATCTTTTAAGAAGGAATTGTTATCATGGAGAGTTATGACTCCATTTAATCTCCAACCAACTACATGTTGGTGTGTTGAAGGAAATAAGTCACTGGGTTTGCACCTGAATTGTACATTTCGTCCTTGGAACTTTCTTGTACATTCTGTTTCCAAACTGTCCTGAAGAAAGGGACTTCATTCATCACAGCATTTTGCAGCTTGTTTGATTGTCACCATGGCTCAGAAACAAGTGAGGCAGGTGAACATGGGCTGAAACCTCTGAAACCGTGAGACATAATGGGACTTTCTCCCCTTAAGTTATTCACAACAATCTGAAACTGACTGACAAGGAGTATATCCTTATTTTATCCTGGCTTTTTACCCAACATATCTTGATATGCTTTCATATTTTTGATGCATTGATAACATTTCTCTTTATTAACTAGTATTATTCCATTATGTAGGTAGGTGTGTATATTCACACACTGTATGTTGCTTATTCATATGGATGGCTATAATTATCATTAATTTGGGAATATAAAATAAAATTCTCACTAGAGCATATTTTCCTGCAACCACTTTGTTTATATTATACTAACACTGTACTATCTTGGCTTAAATTCTGTCTTCATAAGCTTTTTTTATTTAAATATTCTATGGGTTTCTTATAAGTGCTTGAAATGTTCTTGCATATAGGCAATGTTTTTGTCAATATCAGAGAACTAGCAATTAGAAGTAATTTTCTTTGGAGGCTAGTGTTGGAGGTATGTAGATGGAACAGGAATATTATACTGGCATGCTTGTCTTTACATGGATAGAGATGCTATTCGAATATATCTAATAATCTCTGTCCTTACCAATTATATCCAAGACGCTCAAGATTTCTAATGATTATGTGCTAAGATACTTGTTGAGGAAATTAATCACTTGAATACAAATAAAAGACAATTTATTTTTTCCTTTTCTGCATGTAATATTGTTTTTGCCTTGAATGAACCTTTCCTGATATATGCTACCTGAGGGCTTAAAGGGATGAAACCTGAGATTTAGTCAAGCATATAGAAGAGGTTGTATGACTATTTTTTTTGCCAGTCCTGTGCTTGGGCTCAGGGCCTGAGCACTGTCCCTGGATTTTCTCAAGGCTAAGGCTCTACCACTTGAGCCACAGCACCACTTCTGGCTTTTTGCTATATATGTGGTACCGAGGAATTGAACCCGGCTCTTCATGAATGCTAGGCAAGTACACTACCACTAGGCCAAACTCCCGGCAATGTATGACTATTTTTATATTTACTTTCTATAAACTAGACAATAAAACTGACTAGTATATTGAAGTTCATTATGATTCATGTCACCTGATACAGAGTTTATTCTCAGTGATATTTAATGAGAATTACTTTAAATACCTCAGTAGTTAGAAGAATCATATTGAATTTGTTTAGTTTGCAATCACTGTAAGATGAAAATAATAATGTCATGCAACAAATTGCATCTCTATAAAGCTTTAAATGAAATAACAAAGCACTTAGCAGAGTGCCGAGAATTTGAAATGTATGATAATGTATAATACAGATGTCTGTGTGCACTAACTTTGATTGCTGTGACAAAATACCTCAAATCAATCAACAAAGTAATAAATACTTTTTTGGGCATATGGCTTCAGAGCTTTTGTTCCATGGTCACTTGGTGAAGGCATTTTGGGGGCTGGGGTGAGGCAGAAGATCATGTGGAAGAAAGCTGATTGATTACCTTATGATAGCCAGAAAGTAAAGAGAAAGGAAGAGGCTAGAGTATCAATAGGAGTTTCAAAGATGTTCCCTCAATGATGTACCTCTCTTCCAGCAGAATCCACCACATAATGTTTCCACTGAGAACTTCACTGGTGTCATCAAGATAACATAACTTCATGGTGGAATGTGATGATTTCTATCTGATGACTTTTTCTCTTTCAAGAGGAGAGAAATTTAGACATGAAAGCCTAAGGACACATAGGGAAAAGGGCCAGAGATCACAGAAGGCATGGTTGGAAGAGGGTCAGTGAACACTGAGGCAGTGATTGGAGATCTGCTGCAATAAAATAAGAAATGCTGGTGAAGGATTGCTGGCATCCAGCAGAAGTTCAAACAGGTAATACATTCTCCCTTAGTGCACACACAAAGCACAAGCCTGAGATATGGAGGCTAGAGATTTCCCACTGCCAGAATTGTGAGAGAAGATATTTCTGTTCTGTTAAGCTACCTGATGGATGGTCTTTTGTTAGGGCCATTTAGTTTAAGAAGTTATTTTAGAAGTAAAAAAGATGTCATGGAAAACTGTACCTTTATAGGTAAGAAATGAGAGTACTCACAATCAATTTACTGTGGAGCATTTGAAGGTGCTAAGATAATGACAATTCTCATGATTGATGCTCATCACCTGTTATATGAACATACAGTATAGCAATTGCATTCTTAACCTTAACATTTCAATTAATACAAATAAATTTCTAGGCATATATGTCTGAAATTCTCTACTGAGATAGAAAAGCAAGATACAAAATTTATACTTACATGACGATTCCTTTTCAAAGCATTTTTATGAACATATTAGTTTTACATGGGCATTTCATTGTGCCACTAACACATTGATAGCATGTACTCGATCAAACTCACATTTTCTCTACCACCTCTTCATTCTCTTCCTTCCTTATTAAAACAATTTCCAAACGTTTTTTTCAGTTTTTTGGAGAAGTATATAAAGTACTTCAATCATAATCACTCATGTTCACTTCCACATGGGCTGTCTCTTTTCATGCTGCTAACCATTTCCCAAAGTAGCTTGTTTAACTCCCAAGTCATTTTTTAGTGTACAATAATTGTACAAAGTCATATCAACATAGTATTTAAAATGTGTTTATATTATATTTTAGTCCAATTAACCTCCTCCATTACTTTCTCCTTCATTGTCCCTTTATTCCTATTGTTTAACAGCTTTCAATATTCTTATGATATCTTCATACAGTGGTATAATGCATGTATACATTCTCACCTTATTTTCCTTTATCTTCTTTGTCCCTGCTCAGATAATGAAAATAGAAGAGCATGACACATCTAGATCTAGATAGATGATGGATTATAGATAGATACTTAAATATGTCATATAATTCTCAGTCCTTGGGATTTACTCCACTGAAATTTTAAAGAAGAAAGCACATCAGATTTAATGAGAGTATATCCTAGATTATGATCAAAACAAACTAAGAAACTGAATTTTTGAAATATAGTCAATTTCTTAGTGCATTTGCTTTCACTTTCATGTTAAGCAATTTAGACTGAATTTCAGTAGGTTTCTTGGTTTTGAGCAACAATGAAAAACTTGAAGTGTCATCTGACTACAACTGATGATTTCAGAAAATTACACTTAAACAGATTTTTTCTTTTTTTCTAAGTAAATCTAGCAATGATTGCAAATCTCATACATGCAAGGCAAAAGCAGTATAACCTCAAATTTAAGTAGAGAAGCAATACACTCATTAAAAAAGATTGTTTAATAATAAATCCAAATAAATAATTATTTAACCCCCACAATGTGTCATTGTTGCATCTGGATACCAAAAATTTATGAATATATGAGTAGAATACAATATAGATGAACAATAGCCTGATCTGCTGTGTGCAATAACATGCCCAGCAAAACAATTCATTGTGGAAGCCAGCTTAGGAAGCCAGTCTTCTATAAGTCAGAATTACAGAATTTCTGACCACTGCCTCTATCCAGTCTGCTATCTGTAAGTCAGACTTACAGAAATGAAACCACTACCTCAATATTGCAGGCCAAACAATTATTGACAGCTCCCCTAATTCTGGTTTCTACCTCTAACTTCAGACCAATGGGAAATTCAAAATATACACATCCCTAAATCTTTAAAAAAAAAACACCTCTCTTCAAGATGCCCTAACTACACCTTCTCCACGCCAATACATACTTGAAGCTTTATCTTTTGCCTTATTCTGTGAAGCTTTCTAACTCCTTTGCCTATGTTTGCCTGTCTTCAAAATACAAGAAATAAAGGTTGATTGGCTTGCTATAAATTCCTAATATTAGAATTTAGTTGTTCCTATAGAAGCCTTGTATATATGTATACACACATTTATATGTATATATATATATATGAATATATACATATATGTTTTTTTGTGGGTCATGGGGCTTGATCTTGGCCTGGGCGCTGTCCCTGAGCTCTTTAGCTCAAGGCTACCACCCTACCCTTTAGCTAAGCCCCACTTGCCATTTTCTAGAGGTTAATCAGAGATAAGAATCTCAGGTCCTTTTGTGCATCGGCTGGCTTTGAACCTTGATCCTCAGATCTCAGCCTCCTGAGTAACTAGTATTACAGGCCTGAGCCACTGCACCCGGCTATATGTATAATTTTTTTACATTTTAGCTTATCTCCAAAAATTGAGATCATGTAACTGTTAATGTTCAATGTATGTTAGGGTGAATGTAGTGCTAAACTTACATAAATCTTCAAGCACTCATGGAGATAATGGAGAGAGCATATGATATATTTCACAATGAGCAATAAGTGAGGTGTGTGAACATGGTTAGTTTGGCAAAGACATGTCCATAATTCCCTGAACACAAAAAGTTCACTACAATATTTTATTCTAGTACATACAATATGGAAAAAATTGATGAGTAGTTACAAGAATGTCATGAATATATTCAGTTCACAGCGAAGGAACTTCACTTGCAAAGTAAAATAGCAAACTGAGATTCACATTTGTTTACTTACCTTAGTTTAGAAGAAGACAGTGACTCTATCATGTGTTTACCAAAAAAAGATTTTCTTGTATATTTTTATTGTAAATAATAAAGGGTTATATTATATTCACCAGATAGAATGTGCATTAGTTCACAAACATTGATACCCTTTCTCATGTCTTGGTTCCCATTTCCCTCTCCAACACCCCTGTCCCTCATCTTGTTTTTCCCCTTCCCAATCCTATTTCAAGTAACCAAATAAACATATATACAATATATCACATACCAAGGTAAAATACTATAAAAATATGAGATCACCAAGGCACAGTAAAAGAGATCAGAGATAACATAGTACATTAAGGACAACAATCATTCATTATATGGCTTTTGTTTCTATATCCTGGAGGTCCTTACATTTAGCATCATACTATATGAAACCATTGAGCCTATGTTCCTTCGAGTCTGGCTTACTTCATTTAATATGATTTCTTCTAAGTCTTTCCTTTTCTTTACAAATGAGGCAATGTCATTCTTTCTGACAGCAGCATAGAATTCCATTGTGCATAAATACCACATCTTGTTTATCCACTCATTAACTGAGGGGCATCTAGGTTCCATATCTTTTCTATGGTAAATAGTGCTGCAATGAACATTGTTGTGCTACTGGATTTAGTATGTCCTTGTTTCTGGATGATTGGGTAAATGCCAGGTAGTGGAATTGCTGGTTCATAGGGGAGCCCTATGTTTAGTCTTTTGAGGAACTGCCATACTGCTTTCCATAGTGGTTGAACGAATTTGCACACCCCCCAAAATTGTTTAATTAAGAATTTTCTTAAACAAGGCAAGGGGATGCAAGTGCTCTTAACTCTTGGAAGATGGAAGCAAAAAGATTTGGACATTTTTATGTGTATTCCTTCAGGGTACAGAATGAGACTGGCAATGTCTCTCCCTGTAAGCTAAAATGTGGAAGAAGTATGCAGTAATATAAAGGCTTTTATGACCATTATACACCAACTCTATTCTCTCAAAGTCCACCTGAGCATACAATAAGACTAAAGAAATTGTATCGGGAACAATAGATTATCTCAGAAAATTTCAACTGTAACCTATTGACAGAGCTTTTATTTACTTTGTAAACTTATTTTGATAACAAATAGCCTCTTGGTTATAATTGATTAATTATATAAGTAGATGTGATATATTCAAGGTTACAAAATTTTAATTAAATTTTAATCATAGTTTTATCATCTCTAGTTGTACAATAGAGTTACCACTGGAAAAAATCAGTTAAGTATCTTGATCTTGATATTCATCAACCACCCTATCCCTCCAATCCATCCTGTTTCCTTAGTTTTCTCAATTTTATAGGATATGTATTGAATATTATGACTGAATTCTCTCTCATCCTCCTCTCTTCAGTTTACACCTCTCCCATTGAGGTACTTATAACATCTTCCAAGTGCCACTTTCCTGATATAAATTGTTAGATGGTGAGTTAGATTACTTCTAGCTTCCAAATATGAAATGAAATGTGTGTCCTTTGACTCTCTGGGCCTGACTTATTTCACTTACCTTATATTTTTTCTAGATCCATCCATTTCTTTGCAAATGTTGTGCTATCATTCCTCCTAGTGGGTGAGTAAAGTCCCAAAAGAATAACTTGCAACTCTGTTTCAGGTAATTAAAGGTGGTGGTTCTGTTTTTGATAAATGAAATATGTTCCAAACCACCTTATATTTTAGGCATGTAGGAATTAATCACTTCCCACCTGATTTTCTTTCATATGTTTAATTGCGTTTATCCCTTTACTTTACTGTATTTAATGATTTCTGCCTGTTCACAGCCTATAATAACCCAATATAAATCACATTCCCATTCACATATAAATACACACATACATAATAATATTATCTTTGAAGTTCCCGAGTACACATTAACTTATTGTACTAACTACTTCCTGTTCTCTTTCATGTTTACTATGTTCTAGTGACATGTCATTATCATTTTATAGAGATTTTGCAACAATTCTAATAGATTATAAATTTGATATTCTTATCACTGGGCACCAGTGACTATAATCCCAACTACTGAAGTGTCTGAGATCTGGAGATTGAATTTCAAAGCCACCAGGGGGAAGAAACTCTGTGAGACTTTTTTATCTCCAATTAAGCCCCAAACAGACAGAAATAGACCTCTGACTCAGGTGATAAGAGCACTAACTTTGAGCAGAAAAAGCTCAGGAACAATGTTCAGGCCAAGGATTCAAGCCCAAAAGCAGTGTGTGTGTGTGTGTGTGTGTGTGTGTATGTGTGTGTGTGTGCGTGCGCGCGAGCATGTGCATGTGTGTGCACAACTATCTCACACAAAACTATCTTTAGTTGTCCTAAGCAAAACTTAAAGATTTTATCAAATGTGAATATGTTTTGAATGAATGAATGAACTTCCTAGATATAGAGATTTTAGGAACTCACCTGACTGAATTCATGCTTTGCAATAATTACTCATGTGATATCTTCAAATATCAATACAGGAAAATAAACACTATTTATTATTTATTTATTATTTCTGAAAATGAAATGTACAGGTGTCTCCATGCTATTTGTGTATGAGTGGAGAATTTGATTACACTCTCTCAGGCAGGAGAACAAATGGAAAGGTCCTCTGTTTCTAAGGAACATCAAATCTAAACCTCTTTCTGGTGCTCTGAATAAAAAAAGAAAATGGAATATGGTGGACCCGCAACTTAACATTGGCAACGTGTCCATTTGTAATCATTGGCAGAATGTGCTTCGTATTTTAAGGTCAGAGGAAACAAATATTGGTAATCACTATCCATTTCCTTAAGTGCTCTTTAACTGCTCTATCCAAAGGTGAATCAAGATTGAGGCTCCACTAAATTGTAGCAGACACAGAAGCAGATACATTCTTAGCCTGGTTTTATCAACTATACTATGTGAAACATTTAAATTTTTTTGACCCATACCACTCCTTAAAATTTCTAGTTTCCTTCTTTACATCATGTTCATATTACTCAGATTTAAGAAATTATATTCATTACAGTTATTCTTCTTACTTCCTAGGCTTGTCTTTCCTCATTTCCCACCAGTACAAGTTTTTGCTTTTTGCTTTTCCTTAGAGTAAAATATGAGACACTGCGTATTAAATACTTCCTTATTTGTTTGTTTGCGGTGAATTTGTAGCTCAAATTCACCTCAAATCCTCTTCCTCCTTCAGTCCTTTAGCTTTCCAAGTGCTGGGAATATGGGCTTTAATCCATTTCTTAAAAATGTTTTGCCTTCATGAATACATCTATTTTTTCTTGAAAATTTCTATGATCAACATGTAATTCTTATTTATAAATTAATCTCAGGTTAGCAAGTTTTACATAGAATGAGAGTGGAATGATTTGAATTTAGATATGCTTTTAGTGTAACCTTATTCTTTAAATCTTTGTTCTGTCGCTTTAATTTTACATTGTCTTTTCCCTACATGACAATTTCCCTAGCCGACAATGACAATTTTGTTCTTGTGATTATGAAGAACTGGCTCTCTTAATCTGATCTCTCAAATTATGGTTCTGACTACCTTTAGTGTTGAAGATTCATAGTACAGAAATATGTTTTCCGTCGGGATATTACTCAGAGTATATGTATATATAATATGTCCTGTAACATACATATTACAAAATCACAGAAAGACAAAGAAAGACAAATACAAATTTATACATTAGTATACAAACATATCTACTAAATACACTTGGTGCTGAAATATGAACTCTGTAACTGAGATTAAATGCATATATGCATTTAAATCTTTTAAGTTTATAAAAGAAAACACATGAAGCATAATGCATCAGAAAAAAGCTTTTCTGCAGAAGTAATGGCTGGGATAAAGTATGCGAACTGCTGAACAGTCATACAGAATTAAAAAACAGCTGCATTTTGATTGATGAAAAGAAGACACATACTTGGCTGGTATGGCAATACTGATTTCAATCTTTAAACCATTCCACCAGTAACTAAAAATTCATATTTCAGTGATCATAATTAATGACATTTTTGCAAGTCCCTTTGAAATCTGATCTGAATTGTGTTTCTAAAATTACTTCTGATGGTAGTTTATTTTAGTTAGGATTAAAATCAGCTCAAAAGCTATCTGGATATTCAACTTAGTCACACTGTTGAACAGATATAGGTGGTATAAAGAATTAGAGATGAAATACTATGCCTAATCATATTATAATTATCACCAATAAATATTTATTGAGACATTTGAATTGTTTAGCATTATACTAATCAGTATAACATTCTTATGAATATTACATTTATAAATAGGAATATAACAGTTCCTTGACTTATATATATATATATACATTTATTTTTTGTTAAAGACATATTTTCACATATTCAGTGGATATTTAATGAATATGAATTCTCTTACTCTTGGCTTCCTGTTCATTTGACTTCATTTCCAAAACATGGGAATATAGCCATATGTTCCACATAGGTATTACATAAACCATTAAATAGAATCATGTCCATAGCATATAAGAACCAAAGATATAAAAAACTAAAATCATTAATTAAAAGGAAATTAACATCCTTTATATTTGAAAGTTATTATTTGATTTATTCATTTGGTTTAGTAAAATATGAATGTCTGCATTATATCATGTATCAAATATTAGATCTGTCATACAAGTGTATTTATAAAATAAAATGAGAAGGTATACTAATCTAGAGTTGCCATGGCAGAATGTCATAGACTGTCTATAAACTACAGACATTTATTTTCTCACTATTTTACAGGATGGAGGCTTAAGATCTAGTTGCCAGGAAATTTGATATCTGGTGAGTGAGGCCTCTCTTCCTGGCTTAGAGGTGTTTACACAACCTTTCCTCTTTATGAATACAGGGAAGAGATCTCTTGTCTCTTTTCCTTTTTGTACAATGTTATAATTCCTATCTAGTTAAGACCCAGCCTTATGATATTGTTTAATTACCTTTTTAAAGGTCCTGTCTCCAATATAGTTACTTTGAAGGTTATGGATATCACAAAATAGTCTGGGAGAGATTATAGTTCAGTCAATACTAACATATTAAAACTTGCATATAAAGACTCAAGTGATTCTTGAATGTTAGATAGGTAATCACATATATATACATATATGTATGTATACACATACATGCACACACACACTTATAGTGAAGAATGTTTCACAGCTACAGTTAAATGAAAAATAAATAAAAGATTTACTTTTATTGCATGATGTAGTTAAATTAAAGGTGTCTAAATTAAGATTATAAATTTTAAAGTGCCCTTATAACTTTTTAAACCTTTAGACAGTCATAATGTTCTGATTAAATATTACATGTATATTTTGTATGTGTATATATGAAGTTCTTACACATCATTTGATGAAGTAATCTTTATTCAATGGATTTAGTCATTGACTTTGCACTACAAGGGTATCTAGGGCTTATTTAATAAAGTTCTTGTTAAATAAATTAACAATAATTTCATTTTGCACTGGTGGGAAATGGTCATGTATTTATTTCAAATTTTTGACATAAAAGTTGTTAGTGGTTTGAGTGTTTCGTTTTTGTCTTTAATTTCGTACTCCTTCCTAGCTTTAGTTTCCTTTTACTTTATTCTTTTTTTCAGCCACTGACTTTCTCCTTATCTAACTTTCGACATATCTGCACACAACATTGATTACTTTGGGGTGTAAACAGGAGTTCTTTTCTTTATTCAAGGTCTCTTTTTTTACTTGTAAGACATAGGATTGCTAGAGTGCACATCACAGACTACTCTGCCTGTTACTTTTAATAATCTGTATGGAAATATTACATTCAAGATCTCCTGGGATTTGTTGCCATTGGCAACGATGCCTGCATATTATCCTTCTCAGCCTTATCAACTGTAAAACAGCTGTTTACCTGCACTTGATAGCTACTTTAAAAGACCTTTGTCAGGAAATATTTCCTAGCCATGGTAACACACTGCACAAACAGAAACTGATAACTCTTGTAAAGAAGTACTATTATTATCAAAGTTTGTTGGAAATTTTAAGGTTACGGTATCGTATTGAGTTGTAGGGAGAACATCTTGATTCTGTCTGTTTATTGAAGAGTAATTGAAGCTGTGAAGAACTAATTAAAATGAGTTAAATATCTGGGTAACAGTGGTTCTTACCTTTAATCCTAGCTACTCAGGAGCTTGAGATCTAAGGAACATGGTTTGAAGCCAGTTCAGAGAGGAAAACCTGTGAGACTTTTATCTCCACTTAGCTACCAAAAAGCCAGAAATGGAATTGTGGCTCAGATGATAATACTAGCATTGAGTTTGAAAGTTCAGGGGCAGTGCTCACACCCTGAGTTCAAGTCCCAGAACTAATGCACACACAAACACATACACACACATACACACATACACACACACACACACACACACACACACACACACACACACGCACAGGCACAAGCATGCATGTGCATGTTAGCTAGATTTCTCAGTTGCTCTACTTTTACTTATACCAGGTATTGGGAACACACTATTGACCCATCATTTTCCCTCTGTAATCAAAAAGGAAATATAATTTGTCAGCTTTATAAACAATTAGTGTCACTTAAAGCCTCCTTTCTCTACAAAACATATAGACATAATTTAAATTTACTTATTTATGTATTTAGCAAATATTTATTGAGCTTACTATATGGCACATATCTATAATTCAGTATCAACCTTGTGGTCTCATAGTCATTTCTACCGCAAGCAGGCATTAATCAAATAAATCTGAAAACAAATGTCAAGTTGCAACTCTGACAAATCTGAGAGACTGCTAGGAAAACATTTAATATGAGAGCTTAATGAAGAAGTGCTACTGAAGCAGGTGTCTAAGGATGAGTAACAGATACAAAGCTGAAGAGAAGAAAGAAAAAAGCATTTTCAGGAGAGGTAAATTATTTGCATTAATGTAGTATGCAATTATAAAAGAATACAAGCATAAGCATAAACTTTAAATAAAGTTGGTGGAATATTAGATTGGAAAGGAAAGTGGGGGTCAGCCTTTTCAATGGGGAAGCTCCCCAGGTAGAACTGTTTTTTGAAATGGTGGCTCTTGTAGGAGGCATTTAAATTGCCTGGCTGAGTGTGGGAATAACCCAGTTAGAAGTCAGAGAGTTCAAAGTAATTTTATCAGATGTGTAGAAAATTTAAGACAATGTAGAAATACCTTTTTTGCTTTTTTTAAGATTTTATTAACACTTATTTTTACATCATATTTCAAATGTCATGTTTAACAAACAAGTATTCAATAAAGGATTCTCTATATACAACACCCCTACATAGATTTTAAAACATAATTAAAATTAAGCTGAGGGTTTTTATGTCATAGATGCCTATCAATCTATATAATATAACCAATTATAGACTTTTATGTCTATGTAGTAATGTTTATATCTCCAAGACTATGTCCATAACCTTGGGTGCCCAAATATTGAGCCATCACTCTTGTACTGTTTGGATCTAATATCCACATATTAAGGATACCATGTGCCTTTTGTTACTTCGGTCTTAATTTATCTCACTCAACAAGATTCTCTCTAATTTCATCCACTTCCTAGTGAATGCTATTAATTTATCTTGTCTGTTGGCTATGTAGAATTCCATTGTGTATATAGATATAGATATAGATATAGATATCCTACATTTTTATTCATTTATCTGTATTTGGACATCTGGGTTGTTTCCATCATTTGGCTATTGTGAATAGTGCAGAGATGAGCATGGCTGATCAGTTGTCCTTATCATATCCTGGGTTATGATGCTCAGGGTAGATGCCCATTTGATAGATGGTGTATGAAGAGAGGACAGGAAGATATCAGTGCTGAGTCCAAGGTTTCTGAGTTTTGTTACTGGGTGTTTAGTAATATCAGTTTTGAAGATAATGATATTAGAAAGGGCTATGTTTCTGGAGGGTGCAGTGCAAGCAACTCTTTCCACAGGAGGTTTAATTTTATAAAGCTTTCAGTATGAAGAAAGAAATTCACAGAAGTAAATAATTAATATATTACAATTGGGGTAAACACTACAAAAATAAGAGAGATTAGATATTACCTAAGTAATACAGCATCTCTATAGCATGATAACTGCACAAAAACTGAAAATAAAATGTAAAGCCATTGCTATATTAATTATTTATGTCCTTGATTGGCATTTTAATGTTTTCAATGTTTTTTATTCTTTTCATCATTTTATTTGAATATATCACACTGAACAAATTAAAATCATGGCAACCATTTTATTTAACTACTGTTTTAAGCCTAAGCATGACCTGTTCAGTAGCTTATAGCAAAATACAGAAATTAATTGTCCTAATTTGTATTTGAAAATGTGTTCTTATTCTTCAGAAAATTCTAAAAATTATTCCTTAACATACTAGAAAACGAGGATACATTTTTCATTTGTGTTTTGTTGAATTCTATTTATTTAGATATGTGGTCCAGAAAAGATTTCTCATATGGATAACTCACAATCACAACACTTTCTTCATCCCACTGAGTGTGCTCAAACTCAGGCACTGAGGCTCCAAAGAGAAGAATGGAGACACATTTGTGTCATGGTTGATCACAGTTCTGTAGTTTTAAGGGATAAGAAATGGTTGTCCCACTAGCCATTAGCTCACTTGATATGTGACAGTAGAGTCTCATTAGCCATTGGCTGTCCATGACTGTTGCTGATTTATTTGTTTATTTATGTCCATTGTGGGGCTTAAACTATGTGCCTGGGTGCTTTCTCCGTGCTCTTCTACTCAAAACGAGTGCTCAAGCACTTAAGCCACACCACCACTTCAGATTTTCTGGTGGTTAACTGGAGATGAGAGGCTCATGGACTTTTGTACCCCAGCAGGCTTTGAACTATTATCCTCAGATTTTGGCCTCCTGAATAGCTAGGATTACGGGCATGAGCCACCAGTGCCTGGCATGTGCTGCTAGTTTTTATGGCCCATAGATGGTGTTATGGATATCCAAATGGACTTTGATAGCAAACAAATGAAAAAAAAAATAAAGGTGTTCCATTCCAATGGGAATTTGACTCAGGATGAATATATACTGGAGTGCTATTTAATATAAACCAGGGTAACCGTTTGTAAAAATGTAGTTATGATCTGAGAGCATTTAATGATCCAAAGATAAAACCCACTCAGATAGTCATTAAGCTGAGAGTTTAAAACAAATAAACATAAATTTGTAAAATAATATTTTGACAAATTAATAAGTAAAATATCAGGAAAAATTATTACCCAATGGTAAAGTTTCAATTTCCAATAGACTAAATTATTACTTACTTTCTTACTTTTAACCTGTGAACTAGCTGAGTTTTGTGTTAGAGCTTAATCAGAGGTTGCAACAAGAAAAAAATTAAATCTGTCAATGCTAAACTTTTCACAGTTTTAACAGTGCCTGAAGATGTTTCCATATTAATATTTCATGGTTTTTACACTCTCCACAAAGCTATCATCACTGATTAAGACATCTTTTGAATACTACTTCTTGTTATTATGATAATTTGTCTTCATAACTTATAAATCAACTTTTCTTCAGCTCTTTCAATCATAAATTTCCTATAATGTAAAGTCTTTTAAAATTCCAACAATTCTGACAACACAGTATAAGTCTATATTTTTATTTCTAGAATTCAAATTATATTCTGTAATTATTTTTGTCAGTAATATATACCTTAGAATTCATAAGAAAACATTGAAGAAATATACATTCCAAACGTAGCCTATGTCCAATTTGTGTTTTCCTTCTTTCTTTGCTATGTGTCAACATAGCATAGCTATTGTGTACCTTTTCATGGAATTAGGCCCTTTCTGTTATATTTATCTCCTCTATGACTCATTGTTTATTTCAATGAGTTTTTTAAATTTTGCATTATTAGTATTCGAACTAGAAACCTTTGTGTTTTTTCCTTTCTTTCTTTCTTTCTTTCTTTTTTTTTTTTTTTTTTTTTTTTTTTTTTTTGCCAGTTGTGGGTTTGAGCTCAGGGGCTGAGCACTGTCCTTGGACTTTCTCAAGGT
The DNA here is from genome assembly GCF_031878675.1 of Megascapheus bottae. Classification (NCBI taxonomy): domain Eukaryota; kingdom Metazoa; phylum Chordata; class Mammalia; order Rodentia; family Geomyidae; genus Megascapheus; species Megascapheus bottae. The sequence continues at coordinate 71,487,558 of NC_143510.1, read as the reverse complement.
TAAGACTCTACCACTTGAGCCTCAGCACCATTTCTGGCTTTTTTCTATGTATGTGGTACCGAGGAATCGAACCTGGGTCTTTGTGCATGCTAGGCAAGCACTCTACCCCTAGGCCAAACTCCCGGCCCTCTTTCCTTTTTTTTTTGTGGGTCATGGGACTTGAACTTGGCCTGGGTACTGTCCCTGAGCTCTTCAGCTCAAGGCTACTGCCCTATCACTTCCCATTTTCAAGAGGTTAATTGGAGATAAGAGTCTCAGGTCCTTTTGTACCTGGGCTGGGTTGAACCTTGATCCTCAGATCTCAGCCTCCTGAGTAGCTACGATTAGGGGTGTGAGCCACTGCACCAGCCACTGGTGGCCATCTCAATCTTATCTTATTGAATTACACAAGTAATTCACGGAACAGTTCAGAACCTAGAGGGTTAGTTTTAAGACAAGTGATTAAATTCTAGGCAACATTTCACAAAGAAGAAAACACACTTCTTATCCTCAAATAACTTATTTTCTGTTGAGGAACTCCATATACAAATTACAAATATTGCATTAAATGTCATCATGGAGTAATATTGAAAAACAGAGAAAGGCTCAGGTGAACAGATAAGAAGAAGTTGAACACGATGGCCTGTGAGAAAAGAAAAATCAGGAATAATTTCTGCCAAAATTGTCCAGAATGAAGCCCAGTGGTGTGGCTATACACGGATTGTACTTTCCTAGTGTCAACCTGGCAGATCTTCACTATGATAAAACTAATTCAGAAATCCCCCTAAGTTTCCTGAAGGTACAAGCCATTAATCATTTCCAAAGAATTTTGTTATATAGCCAACAGTAAATAATTCAACATGTGCTAATTGCCTAACTATGATTGTAATTTCTTCTAAAGATTTATCTTATTTTAATGTCACAAACAAAGCATTCTCCTTGCCCTCAGGAAAATTTGAATCAAAGTAAGTATGAAAATGAGCCAGAATAAGGACATGACTTCACCAGTTCTTGTCTGTGAAATCCATTGGAACCATTATGTAAACCGCATTTATTGCAACATTAAGATAGCTGGGTAAGGTTAGGGTTTTGCCATGCTACACAGTATTCTGCAATATATAATGTATTTAATGTGATATAATGTGGGAATAGTGAAAGTCAGGACCTAAGTAAGAACAGTTATTTTTAATGGTAGTCAATGGGTTTTTATTAATTTTATTCATTTGTTTCTGTTCATGTGGTACCAAGGGATCAAACCCAGGGCCTCATTTATGCTAAGCAAGCAATCTATCACTAGGCCACATTCCTAGCCCATAGCAACACTTTTATATTTCTACACTAATCTATAGTCTATGAGAACGGTACAGTATACATGTTCTGATCTGACTTAAAAACAAACAATGTCACAAAGAAATGGAATGATAGTAATAAACCATTGATTTGTTAACCATTTAGTATCTGTTTTATGTATCTAGTCATTAAAAGGCACCATCTTCAAAATAGTGTTATTTGCTCCTGAGCAATTTTTTCAAGAAGAATTTAATTCATAGGCAAAGTGACCAGGAAAGCATATACTATATTCCATAACAGATAAAAATTTCACCAGACAGAGGAAAGTCAATATATTTCCATAGCAACTGATACTTTCCATTACATTTCATCATGTTCCCTTGTGTCAGGTGACCTGAAAGTAGAAAGTTTTTTTTTCTTTATTACTATGCCATAGGCATCCAATTGCTTTGATGGTTCAAATCCAGGATTTAATGAACATGTAATAAATAAAATAAGTTATGCTAAGCTGGGTTCAGTGGCTCACCCTGAAATACAAGCTTCTAGGGAAATGAAGATCCAGTGCCTGAAAGCTCCAAGCCAGCATGGGAAACAAATGCATGAGACCACAAGTCATCCAATAAATGTTAGGTGTGGTAGCCTGCGACAACTTTGGATAAAAGGTAAATAGAATGATCATGTTCCATGACCAGGAAAAGGACTAGGATCCTAACTCAAGTGGCAGCGGGCTTGCCAAGTGTGTGCATGAGGCCACAGAAGCAAAAATCAAACAAATGCTATCTAATTTGGAAAAGAAAATATGAAGTGTCTATAATCCTAAGGTAAATAAAATGTTGACAAGGGCAGGAAATGTGTGTGCTCTCTTCAATATGTAAGAAGAATCAGTTTGTAAGCAGTGGTCTAGGAAGCTGCACCAGGCTGTCCTAGTCTGATCTGGGCTTCCTAAGCAAATGAGAACAAGAAAGAAGAAAGCACATTTTAGCTGTGATGTTGCAGATAATGGAAATGAAATATGTCAAAGCCAATTGTTTTTGGCAAATGTTTCCTCCCCAGAATTGCATATCCAAATGTGGTTTCCATTTTTCCACAAGCAAGTCACAAATCCCATTCTGGGTGACGTGTGAGATCCTAACTCAGGAAATGAAGGGAAGAGACCAGGTCATAATGACAGCAACTGTGGTTGTTAGATTTATTCCTCTGTTGGTCACTTTGCTACTAAAATCATGGTCACCACTATTTCATTATTGTAATTTTACTTCAATTACATAATCTGAATGGATTGAATCAGGAAAATTATAGTTACAAACTATGGGAATTTGCTTTGAGATAGAAAAAAACTTAGCAGCTGAAAGGCCAAGGGAAAAATCTCTAGATCCAAGCCCCAACAATCCTGAATAAAATCAAAGTTGTCTGATGAACAAAACGTTTTAGAATTATATGGAAATCAGAACTGTCCTATGATAGTAGATCCTCCATTCTGTGCAGTTACTTACTTTCAAGTTTGCTTATGTCTCTACATCAAAGCTTAATTATATTTTTATTAATTTACCTACAATTTAAATGGATTAGTAAAAAAAAAAGTTCTAGATTTCTTTAATCTGGAATATTATTCAGAAGCAAACAAAAAAACAAGCGCAAAAACTGACATCCTTACCAATCCAAGTTTATTTGTCTTTAGGCTATCAGTAGATAAAAACTGGTTAACAAAACAGCCATATTTTTACTCAGTGAGAGATTTCTACAACTAGAAAACAGTATCTAAAAAGAGAAGTTGAAATAAATTTAATTCATGAAAGAAAATCTTTTTAGGGGGCCATTCTGAGCCTTGAACTGAGGGCCTGAGCACTGTCCTTGGACTTTCTGAACGTTAGAGCTCTACCACTTGAATCACAGTACCACTCTCAGCTTTTTCTGTACATGTGGTAACTACGAATTGAACCTAGGTCTTCATGCATGCTAGGCAAGCACTCTACCACTAGGCCATGCTCCTGGACCCTCATGAAAGAAAAAGTGTTAGATCAAGATGATGTTAATGTGCCATTTGTTTACAATTTTAATACCATTTGTTTACCTTATATGTTAATGCCATTAACTAAGAGAATGCTTATGGTGTTGAAACTTAATCCTAGCAATGACTGCATAATATGATATTTTTGTACATGTGGGTATATATTTGCAATAAATAATTTCCATTGTATTTTTCTCTGGCCAACACAAGAAATATTGGCTCAGAATTGTGAACATAGGAAAACGTATCTTTCACTATAGAAAAATGTAATTATAGTTGACATCCTAGGCCATCTGCTGTTATAGCAACATTTGAGGGGAGAGATACCTATTTCCTAATAAAGGTATAAAGCTAACTGAAAGGCCATCACACGAATATAGAGATGTGGAATGTTATAAGCCATTTAAGGAACTTTATCTTTGAATCCAAATACAAAGGTAGCTGTGGTAAGATTGTGACTGAGAAGAATCCAGTGTGATATAAGCTTTAAAATTTACTTCCGTGTTGTCACTATAAGAGTTCCTTACGAGAGAATGGCAGGATGGCATTTATGGATATGGAGGGAAACAGTCCACTTCTATATTATGGATCTTTTGTATTTTGGAGTGATTGTAAAAATTTCTTTTAACCAAATATGTGTGATAACAAGTTATAACAACAATTAGCCAGGGGAAACAGCAAAGCCATAGGCTCAGGGCTGGGTACACGAACATAGATAATGAAGGCCAGGGAGGAAGAGGATTGAGGAAAGAGAGTTCACTTTAAACTTTGTGAGTCTGAGATCCTTCAGCATTCACTGTATGTATTGCTTTCTAAAATGATCTAAATCATCATGGCAGGTATTCGGGGAACCTAAAATTTTTCATTTATTTTAGAAAACTAAAAACGAAATAGTCAATGTCGCATTGGCAAATGATACTAAATGAAAAGAGCTGAAAGAAGCATGGTAATGATGAAGTGATTAGAGGTAGGTTGATCATCCAGCAAGGTGAATGGTCCAGGAGTTTCGTTGTGCAATACAGGCTTCATGGAATCTGGCTAAGAGTTTTCTGTTTGGTGCCATCTGGTGGTAACTTTGTGCTTGCCTAGAATACCAATGAGGATGATTCTGGATCTTCAGTGGAGGACTGCAACCATCTTGTGTTTTCTTTCTTGCTCCCTGTAGGAGTGACATACAGCAGGTCTCTGACTCTCTGTGGCTCGTGATATGTGAACAGTTAGCTTCAGTTACCTGATATTTTGGTGCAGAATTCATGGTGGGAGGATGAAGATTTCACCTTGTTCTTATTTCTGCCTCAGACTTAGCTGTTTAGGCCACCTTCAGGGATGAACTTTTATGAGCATTCATCCCATCTCTCACCACCTTAATACTCTTCATCCACAAGTCTCCATCATAAAGATGGGAGGGTTATGGACAAAAGCATCTATTCTCTTATTAGCTTTGCTTTGTATCACTGCTAGTCTCAATTCTGGGCATGAGCAGTCTTGCTTTTGGACAACTCTGGTGGGATTTTACTTCCTAGGAGTGGATGAGAGAGTTGGGTTTCATGGTTCATCATCCAACTACAGCATACACTGAAGTGCTCCTCAGCTTGCCAATCTTCTTTCTAACATGTAACCAATGGAAGCCTGGCAGTGGAAGGCTATATTTTCCCCACATCTCTTCACATCAGCTTTCTCCTGTGCACAAATTTCCCTTGCAAAATGAGTATCTATCATATGCGGTCAAGTCTTATCTTAAAGATAATACTTTAACTTGCTAATACTTTAGAGATACTATGTCCAGAAAATAATGCTGTAAGGTAGCCGAGAGGGAGGTCTTAAACAAATCCACAACAGTGCTATGCATCTGAGAGAATTTTCATGGCATAGTTTTACTTTTCCCCATAGTAGGTACTAAGTGAAGTGAAGAAATTCAAAGGAAAACACAATACATTCTACAGTTTATATAGTGTTTTGTAAAACAGACACTAAATCCATTTAGTGGAATTCTGTGAATATGTTCCTCAGTGACAAATTTCAGTCATTAAAATTCTGATTGTGTACAAGTTATATTTGTTTTTGTTTTTTTTTTGTTTTTAACTTATTGGTAACATAAACACAAGTCCATGTTTTTCCCACAATAATGTAATAAGGAAGATACAAACACTTCAGTAGTATTCCAAAAGGTAAAAATAAGCAAAATTGAAAAGTAGGATGAAGAAAATAAATGAGAGTATCTATGTTTGTTTCCTAGTATATAGATGTTTCAAAGAAAACATTAGAAGATACAGAGGAAATATACCACTAATAATAGATTTGCATCAACTGACAGAATTTGAGAAACAAGAACAGTTCATTTTCCTTATAACTACTCATGTGATAAATGGGCTACAATGTATATAATGAAAAGATACAAAAAGTACATGTTTCATGCAAAGAAAGTTTTACATTTTTGTCTTCAGAGTCACACTAGAGATGACTTCTTTTTCCTCCTCTTCCTCCTCCTCCTCTCCCTTCTTCCTCTTCTTCCAATGTCTGTTCCTTTAGCTAAAAATTCACCTGGAGCCAGGTACAGGCTTTCATTTTCATAACCTGGAAAGCAGTAAGGAGCTTTCCTCGTAACTCCTAGCATCCTGTATTTTCTATCACTTTTATAATGGTGGAGGGACTGTACTTTTTAATATTGAACATTATTTAATAATACAACCAAGTTAATCAAGCCTTTGATTGGCAGTTACGGGTTCATAGCTCGGAGAAACAGTCACTCCTCTGAGACTTCATGAGGGACTATATTGACTGCAGAAAATTACTTATCTGCCTACAACAGCTCAGAAGGTCCACTTTCACACTCCTAATTACGCATATGAGGGTTAAGTGTGAACCTGTGGAAGTAAATTCTCGAAATCTAAGGATGTATGCTGAGGTAGAAAATGCTCCCCGAACTTCTTAAGTATGATTATTTGCATGAAGTATTTGGTTTCTACTCTACATATTCAGAATCTAAGTTTTTGAATGCCTAGACTTTCCAAAAGCAAATAACGTTCACCATGTCCTGTTAGATTTAAGTTTGAAAGATTACATATTTTGCTTACCAAGACTATATTTAACAAGGATCAAAATACCTTTAAAATGTTTAAGGCAAACTGGGAGACAAGAAACTAAATGTAAGGGAAGGGGTGACATTGTCTAAAAAGAAATATACTTTATTTGACTTACATCACAGTAACCACTCAATATATCGCCTTTCTAATAATAATAAAAGGATTTTAAAACTTAAACCTAATTCATGGTATCAATGGGAAGAAAGAGATGGAATGAATGATGATGACAATGGCAGAGGTTCTTAATAGGCCTATGTGAACATAAAACAATGTAGAAATTGTGTTAAGAAGGAGCAACTAAACAGAGTGACAGAGGGAAAAAGTTGAGGCACCCTGTGTTACTCATATAGAAATATCACAATGAAATCTACCCGGGACAAGTGAGGTATGCTATTAATAAATCTTGGAAAAAACTAACTCAATATTTATCAACCTGAACATATATTAACTGATTTTTAACATAGCTTTTCTGAATTGGTTGCTTGAAGAAAAATGTCGAATAACACTTAGATTGTGAAAAGTGAATCAGGGCTGTTTATATATTCATAGAGGAGCATAATTACAAAGCAGTCACTTGGACAGTCTAATTTAATCAATGTTTCTAAACTCAGTGCATTTCATCGCAGAAAAATAAAATGTAAACCAAGAAAAAACCGTGTATATTAAGTTAGATTGCATTCCATTTTAGGACTAAGTAAGGTTCAGCTATGATTCCTTTATTCCTGTCTTACCATTCAACTTGGCTTGCCAAGCAGAGGGGTTTTCCATGACTGGTATGTTAGGCAGACTTCCAAATGGGAGCCTGAGGATTCCTTCCCTTGGCATCCCTAAGCTTTCTGTAATCTCCTTTCCTTGAATGCAGACAAAAACCTTTCTTTCTTTTATCCAATAGACTATGGTGAAAAGTAAAAAGGATTATGTAGATACACTTAAGGTTTCTAGTCCAAAGGAAGATTAGCCCAAGTGCCTCATACCTAACCAGGTAAGCCTCTTAAAAGAGCATCCAAGCATCCTCTGAAGGGTGACACTAGCTTTACAAAGATGCTTCTCCTACTGGCTTTGAACTGCTTTTCCTGGCAGCATACTGCAGGGATTGTGACCATAAATACTTAACTATAAAGAGATTGAATTCTGCCAGTAACCAGAGTGAATTTGGGAGAGGGCTCCAAACTAGTGAGAAAGCAACTCTAATGGACAATTTCACTGTAGCCTTCTGATCTCTAAGATAATCTCACACTGTCACTGTGCCCAAATCTCCGACCTGTGCATAATGTAAGATTTTGAAAAGCCAGTGTCATTACAAGCCACTCTTGGAAATAATTTAGTGTTCAGCCACAGAAAACAAATACAAGAGTTCTGAAACTCACTAAAACATACTTGCAATCAGGACATTGTAAAGTTATGGCCCAGTGATTTCATTTGAAAATTAGTTTAAATTTCAAATATTTATTTTCACATGTCTAGATTACTGAAAATCTGATCACATACCTATATGCCGAGAATTGTATTTTCAGAGCCTTAAAGTGAACATTCACTACATTCAAATGAACGCTGTTCAAGTACAAAATCCAGAATATTTTGGCTCCAGGTCAGGTTCATCCTAGCATTTGTAGAAATTATAAGCACTTACACATTTTTTTAAAACATGGCTGTTCCAGTATGCTCCTTGTTGTAGCTTAGGTCACATGGCCTGAATAAAAAAATAAGATATAAAACACTGTGATTCTATGTTAATATTAGGGAAAATATTTGAAGTTTAAATAAATGAACACTATAAATCCAAGTCATTTCATGCAAGTTATATCTCTACAGCACAGTTTATCAGGGCAGAAAGCCATAATAATAGGAATTTAAAAACATCACACTTAGTTTCATATTTGGCAGCAGGCAAATGATACAACCAGAAAGAAAGTCTTAGATTAAAATTACTTTTGCAATCGAAGTTGAAGTCAGAGTTCCACAGTGATTCATTTTTTTCTCTGATAACTTTAGGAGAGTTCCTCTGTTACATGATATCCAATTCTTAATGAAAACAGTATAAAACATTATGCATTCATCTTTTTCCTAGCAGCCATACTAGATGTATATATTTATTGTAAATAAAAGTTCTGAGGAGCCTAAATGTGATTTTTTTCCCAAGTACAACAATGATTTTTAAAGGTGACTAAATCTTCCTGGAGTTTAGTGAATGGCTAGGAGAGAAGACTACCACTTTTCTTTTGTTGTCATCTGTGAGTCTTAGAATTTTGCATTCTGCATTCAGTTCAACTATCCATTCTGAAATAATTTTCATGAAGGGGGCAAAGATGTTAGGTTGATTCATGGTTTTGCGTTTCAGTGGGCAATCCTCCTAGCACCATTTATTGAAAAGGTTGGTCTTTGCCCCATTACATCACTAGATAAAGGGAACAGATTAAGCATGATAGGTTTACAGACTTTGGGGTCTTTTGGAACCCTGTTTGCTGAAGGCAAAGAATAGTAGGCTAACATTTTCTAATGTTTTCTATAAGTTTCAATGAGTGCTATAAAAACACTAAATATTTGCCTTGAACTCTAGCTTTACAGTCTTCCAATGTCTAACTCTCAGTGTTCTTCAAATACAGCCAGTGTAATATGTCTCATCTGCAAGATTGCACATGATGGTGATGATATTGTGGATGACATAATTTTGATGTGTATTACTAAAGATACCATTCATTCATTGTAACTTGACTACATATATATTGTTCACTCCTTTAAGTAGGAAAAAATTCTGTAGAAAAATTTTTAAACATCCCATTTTATAAAAATATATTGAGTATCAACCAGTGAATACTGCCTCTTCTTTTTGTTCTCAAATAATGCTGTCAGTCTCAAAAGGTTGCACCCTGCAAAGCCATCTTTGCACTTGGCCTTTAATACTGAAGATTAAATCATGTTCAAGTAAACAGCATTTCAGTTGCTTGCAAAAAATCAGGTACACGTTAAATGATATTTCAAGTTAATACGGCTTTTGTAAGTAATTCAAAATAATTTCCCCTCGTACCTAGTTTCTTAAAATGCAGATATTTTCATATTTCATTTTAACTTCCATTTAATTTCTACTAAAATGTACAATTCTCTCACATTATTTGCTTTTTTCTTTTCAATCTCCCAAAAGAACTTCTCCAGAATCTGAAAGCTTGCTTTAGCAATTATATAGTTTTTAAAAATCAGGTTTGGGGATTTTTCTTACATTAATGAACTGCAACTCTATTTCATGTTAGCTAATTAATTTTATCTCAGTAAAACTTTGCTTCCTTTTACTTCAAGAACCTAACTGCTCAATAATATTGCATAAATTTCTTGTCTGTTCCATATCAGAATAACCTGTCTGTGTGAAACAATAATGGTCTTATCAACTGCGTATCACTAAAGCTTCCTCCAAAATGAGCACTGATGTTTCCTCCAAAATGAGCTCTGAGGCATTTTTTTCTTGGAAGAAGAGCATTTAACAATTGTTTTTTTGCCAACTTCCAATCATCTTTCACCGACCTTTACAAGGTAACTCTTTAGAGCATTCGTCCCTATGTACTTTTTGCGATCTTGTTCTTTTTTTGTGTGTACTCTAACATTTCACACATGATTACCAAATTTTATGAGATAAGTAGAAAATATCTAGGAAAATAGTCCTCAATCAAATATGTATGATAAAACAACATATGGCAGAAATCCAAGTATCTCAAAATAATCTGATTTATTTTTCTAATTCAACACTACTAGTCTACAAAATATATACTAAAAATACTCCATAGATTAGCTATAAATGGTCACTAATAAGAGTCAAAATTGTGTAAGTTAATTCATTATGGGCCCCATTGTGACTTGGAATGCTTTATATATTCTCAGCTGGGACCATTGGCCTCCCATAGGCTATTTAGCAATTTCTGAAAACATTTTTGGTCATCATCATGATTAAGAAAGTGTCACTGGCTTCTACTGTGTGTATCCAGTAGTGATGTTAAAATACTCAGGATACTCCACAACAAGAAATTACCAGCCCCACTAGAGGACAAACTAATGTGGAGAGAAAGGTTCTTTTTCTTCTGGATGGAAAAGTAATGTTTTTGGCTTAGTTCCAATAGCTCTGTTTTACATTAGTCTAATCGGAGGGATACAGCTCTTCACTCTATGGGACAAGAAAGCTCACTATCGCCTACTGGTTCAGAACTGTAAATTACCCACCCAGGAAAAAGCATGAGGAACATTTATTTGCATTGGAACTCAGATGATGGCATTATAGCATTATACACTCTGATATCAGGCTGAGAAAGGCAATAGATGTATTCTGCATAACTTACCCATCCATGGAATTCTTGGAATCCAAACATTCTATTTGGGTTTTAATGGCAAAAAAAAAAAAATAAAAAAAGAGGGATGGCTATTTTCCTCTTAAGTGTGCTAAACACAGTTCTTTCTCCTATGTTTAAATCTTGATGTAAATTATCTGCCAACCTGGTCCAAGAGAATTCAATCCTGATCAAAACTATTAACATGATGTCATACAGGTACAACGCTGTTTTTGTTAATTACAGACCTGGTAGAATTTATGCATTGACAAATAATCAAAATAACTATTAACAGTCATGAAGACAAACTTTGGATTAGGAAAGTCTGTTAGGTGAGCTAGTAACATGTCTGTAGGCAGTGTAATGAAATAATCTACATGTACCTTAAAACTTTACAGATTATCTGATCAGTTGTTACTTTCACCTTTTATAATTATAGTTCATGCATACTCTCTTCTCAGTTATATATATGCCCTTCTATCTAGTTGTCCTCATTTTTACGTTTCTCCCCTCACAGAAAATTGCTTGACATATGTATGTAATAGTTAACCTACACATTTTAATATTTTGTTTTTACAATAGTGAAATGTGAGCTAGGTGCTCTGTAGATACTCTGCTTACCTGCTAGGCTGGTGCTTTACTATTAGAGTTCTGAAGGAAAAGGACTCTCTCAGCCTCTTTGCCTCATCTGGCTTCAAAATACAATCCCAGAGAATTCAGTGTCCTGCAGAGTTAAGAATAAAGATATGAGACAACAACATATGGGGGGTCATTTTTAATCAATAAAATGAATCCGTAAAATCCTAGCATTTCACTATTTTCAGCTACTGTAAATAAGAGAAAAATACCTTGCTATTATATTTGCTCTTGGCTTCTGTAGGAAGGCAAATTAAATTGATATTTATAATCTGTAATGGTACTTATACATCATAAATTATTATTGGGCTGATAAAAATTGTATAGATTATATTTTGGGGGTTCTATGTAATAGGCTCAACTTCTCTCTTATACATTTAAATCATTTCTAGCTTACTTATAATAAGAATTTGAGGGAAAACAGGATAGTAGCAAACATTTAATACAAAATGACATCCTAGCTTGTTTCTGTATAGATTGTGCCACAATTCAGATGCAGTATACCACATTGCGTTGTGTCTTTACAATCAATGTTGATTTTTCTGGTCACATATTTTTATTAGCATCTGTCAATAAAAGAGCTATGGTATACTCAAGTGTACTCAAGAATGACCTATACTGAGAGGCAGAAGAGATTATTGAAATGGCAAAGGAGACTGTTGAAGTAAACCTGATTGCTGGGAAAATCCAGCAAATATTCTGGCCAGAGTTAGGCATTTCTCAAAATGTCTTTTCTTATACTATAGAGAAAAACACAAACCTCTGACAAACTGTCCTGATTCAAAATATGGCATCTTTTTCCAAGACAAAAATGTCTCTACCCTAGAAAAAATAAGAGGCTCATAATTTCCAAGAATAATTGTGGTTTTCTTACTTGTTTCCCAAGAAAGACCATCTCACTTTCTCCTCTTCCCATGGTTTCTATTCTCTTCTGAGCACTCCTGTCTCCTCTAATGGGTAGATTAAGTGACAGATACTTAAATAGGCAACAGAGTTTCTCACCAATAGAATGTGGTATCATTGTCCAAAAAGGGAGCATCAAGTGTGAATGAATCTCTCTGGGAAGAAATTCATAGCTAAAATGAAATAAGAAACATTTCCTTTCTCAAGGTATTTTTTGTAGGGAAAAAAGTTCCCTCAGGAAAGCATACATTGGGCATAACTATTGTATTTGGCATACTTTAAAAACTCATTTCCAAAAAAGTAAAGTAATATATTTGAATCAGCTTCTTCAATCCTCTCCCTCATATTCTCAGGAACAAGCATAAGATATAAAATTATGCCCCTTACTTAAAACAGATTTTTCAAATATGTATAAAAAGATTTTACTGCAATGGAATCAGACATTATGGGATCTATAAAAGTTGTTGATAAATACTGATTAAAGAGTCATGTTACAACCCCATTCCATTTATAGACATGTACATAGAGAAACCTCATTGTCACCTAAAAAGTAAACATTGTGAATGTCTAAAACTACTTTTCTTTCTCATTGACTAAAGAATCCCTACAGTTTTACTTAACAGTTCTGGTAGCTGTAAGGAGACAAAATAATTTAATTTTGATGAGGAGTTTTCATGAATGTTATATTAAGGTAATCCCTTTATAATCTCCTAATTACGCACAAGGCATATTTTTTATACTTAAGTCTTTATATCTTTATATGATTCAAATCTATCACAAATCTATTCCACAAAGCCAATGATGAGGTAGACTCTAATTATGATCTTTATTTAAATGCTTTCCAGATTGCTTAAGTACAAACATAAGATATATTATGAAACATTATTTTTTTACTCTTTCCTCAATGATATTACAAATTCCTTAAAAACAACACACATTTAAAAAACATGTTCTTACAAAACACATACTTAGTGTTGTTTTATTGTTCTTTCATTTTTAATTAAAGCCACAATCATTTCACATTAAACCCTAAGTTATTTTATGTTATTTATATGTAAAGTACCTTTCTTCCGGATAAGCGTTTTATATGGAGAATATTTGTGTATGATTTTTACTGTTTTAGGGATTTAGAGGCAACATTTGCAATAGTAGACTTATTGGATTGAGATATTTTAATATTAATTTCTTGGTTCCAAATGTGATTGAGAAAACTGCTAGTCCAAAGTTTGCTTTTACTTTAACTTAATATAGAGATAATATATTTATATAATTCATCAAGGAAAATGATGGTTCAAATTTATTTATGAAACTGAAAATTCATCATTGCCTCTCAAATATAAAGGTAGAAAATTTGATCTCATGTAAATATAAAAAGAAATTTCTTTACTCAATTTTTCCTTTGCTATCACATAAAGGATGACAGTTTTAGAGGCATAATCTAATCTACTTAAAAGTTTGTTTTCCTCCTTCAAAAATCTGGGTACTGGAATCTCCAGCTCTGTTTGTGTTGGTGAATACCAGTTTTCTCACACAGACACTTTGGTGAATGCTGGCTCCTTACCCAGTGATATTAAATGGAAGGTTCTGGATATCATTGTTTTAAATAATAATTAATAAAGCAGATGTACCTGTCTCTTTCTTGTTATATGTCTATTTTTCTCTCTGTCTCTGTCTGTTTTTCTTTGCTTCCTGTGTGCCATGAGGTATGTTTTGTTCAAAAGTAAGTTATGTTAGATTGAACATTTGCTTTCCTGAGTGCTCCATTTTCTAGGCTGAAAATAAAAATTGCATCATGATTCACTGTAGTAATAGCTAGTAAGAAGAAAAAGCTTTCATTTTTAAAAATTTTTTAAATCTGATTTTACATGAAAAAATTGAGTTACAATAAATCTTCAATGAGAGTAATCCAGTACATAAACTAGTTACTAAAGATTTCCCTCATTATTTGTGGTTTAATTACTCATAAAATAGATGGCATATGTATATTATTAAACACATGTGAATGTATTTCATTATATTATCTGGCAAAGCTTATATAATTAATAATTGGACAGTTTTACTTGCAAAGGTTATTTCCTCAATAATACTGTCAGCACATTAGTGATGGGAGACATAAATTAAATGTAAAACTAACTTTACATTTAAGGTTTTTTCCTTAGGACAGACATACCTATGCAGAATAAAATTGTTGACTGCTTAAATATAATTTTTAATTTATTATTTTCAAATAACTATGGAGATATGTTGAACTCTCCTATCCATTGTCTCCAGGTATTTAGCCTTTAAACACTGCCCATTTTATCAGGTAACCAAACATAATTTAATTGATTGAGGCTAATTATTAGTAATGAACTCAGTGAATGTTTACCTTTGTGTAAACTATTGAAAAATATCCTCTACTTAGTTAACTCCAAGTTCAGTACTGTGGTAGGCCTTGTATAGAAAGATCAGAAAAATCTAGTGGCTATAAAGCCATCAAAACACTAGCCTCTTAACTAGCCTCTTGCCTGGCTTTTTCCTCTGTGTATAATGGGTCTAACTTATATTATTACTAAGGTATGTGTTTATATTTCCATTTGACATTTATAAACTCTTGCATGTAAAAATAGATGGTATTATGAGCATCACCCAACTGTGTCACCACCCAGCTTAAGAAAACATAAAAATAATTATGGGCACATAATCTAAGCTCTTATATGGCCTTTTCTCCAACTTCCTTCTTGCATTTGACACATGTCATTTCATGTAGTTTTATACATTGGGCATATGTATGTACATTCATAATCTTGTATTTGAAGCCAGTCCATACTGACCTATAACAATTTATTTTAGTTGAAAAATATATTTAGTGTTATCCCAGAGAAAATTTGAATTCATTTGCTTTTGTCTGTATAAGTATGAGAGCTATAAGTACATCATAGATGCATAGAAAGATAGATATACATAGTAAGAAGATAATAGATAATAATCAAAATACTACAAATTATTCTTCTGAATGGGTTTATGTACAATTTTTGTGATTTCCTCTGAGAAATATTGCTAAGAGTAGAAATAGTGGTCTTAACTAATGAAGATTTCCACATGCCGTATGTATTGACAAACAGCTTCCTAAGTTTTACCAGAACCATCTGAGAGTATCTATTTTTTCCAAAATAACTTCAAGGGTTTTGGGTAATTAATTGGTATTGATGAAATGGAAACTCATTCTTGTTCTGTAGTTTAATGTTTAAAAATCATTTATGTCAAGATCATAGGACTTAAATGGGTTATGACTGATTTATATGCATAAATCAGTACACATTTTTGAGCTGAGAGTTTAAAGATCTTTCATATACTGGGCATGCATGGTCATTAATAGTATTAGACTAATGGTTCTCCATATGAGGTTCCCAGACTTCCTATATCAGCATAACCTAAGAAATTCTTTCTTTTTCCTTTTTTTATTTCAATGTATAGAGGGGTTTCAGTTATATTCGCCAGATAGAGGGTGCATTACTTCTCACACATCGATATCCCTTCTCATGTTTTTGTTCCCATTTCCCTCCCCCTCAACCCCACCGCTCATATTCCCCTCTTATTTCAAATATGAAAGTAAACATCTGTATAATATACCAGGTAACAAAGTGGCATACTGTAACAATATGAGATTAACCAAATGGCAACACAAGAGAAGACAGAAAAACATAATACATAAAGAATTAAGATCTTGCTTCCATGACTTGGAGGTCCATTAATTTGGCCTCATCTTATATGGCCTTATGTATCTAGGGTTTGCCCTATTGTAAACCTCTGCTAGGAGAGTTTTGGACATGTACTAATTATTACAGATGAGGGAAACCATTGAACCTGTGTTCCATTGGATGGGTCTGGCTTACTTCACTTAATATGATTTTTTCCAAGTCTTTCCATTTCCTTACAAAAGGAGCGATGTCATTCTTTCTGATGGCAGCATAGAATTCCATTGTGTATAAATACCACATCTTGTTGATCCAATCATCAACTGAGGGACATCGAGGTTGGTTCCGTGCTAAGAAATTCCAAGTAATTCCTTAGAAATGCAAATTATAAGGTCCATTCTTGAAATTTCATTGGAATAGAATGAGTATATCATATGTATTTAATAAAAGGGATTATGGCTTGAGAATCACTGACATTTACCCAGACTTTCCTGATAGCTCTTTGCTGACCAGATTCCACTCCTCATCAAGACCACTTTCCACGATGAACCAGTTTTGTTTCCTGGCATGGCAATCTCTTCTGGCCCTGCCCCATTCCTTTTAAACCTGTGTTGAACACTGAAAATGCTAGGCTTTCTCAGAACTTGGAATAAACGTGTCCAATATTCCAGTCATGTTGTAGTGATTGCACTACTTCACTACTTCACATCTCGAAGCTTTTTACTTTTCAAAATGCTCTGCTTTCTACATCCAGGAGCAACATCAGTGTTTCACATTCGCCTGCCTTGGAGAACATAATGCAAAACAGAAGTGCTTGCTCTCGCCTTTGTGTCTTGTATATTCCATGGCTCTAACAGGGTTTTCATGGAACTGCCACAATTACATGTTTACCCAAGGCATCAATGCCACAAAATGCAGGTTTACATGTCCTTGTTTCCCATCTGCATTGCAATTTCTTTGTTTTGACACTTCACAACCTACTTTGCAGCGTATAATTTAAATTATGTATGTTTAGACAAAGATTACATCCTATCCAATATTTGTTAAGTATATAAAATAAATCTGAACTTTTTCCAGGGAGATTGGCTTTAGCTTGTATTGCTTTAGGTTTATCCTTTAGAGAAATATCACTTGAAACTTCAACCAGAGACCATTTACCACTGCATACAAGCATTGAGAACCTGATATTTGTAATTTTTTAAAGTTGTTTACTATTGATTTGTAACACTATATTTTAGTTGTTTCTTAGACAAAACGTGTTGTTAAAACAAGTTGAAAATTATCTAACTGTATACATTTAGCTTTCTCTTATTGTGCCAACTTGCTACATCATCAACCTTGGGATTGAACCTAATTGCTGTTTAATGATTCTGTCTTAATATCAAGGGACTACATCTTTGTTTAAAAGGAAATAAGAAAGGAATACATTAAATATGCTTTTGGATACAACTGAAAAATGAAAGTACATACATTACCTTCCATTTATTTGATATCCAGGAAGTTTTACATCTACCCAATAGCTTTTGAAATGAAGCAATATGGCTTTCTATATACTGCCTGCCATTACACAACATATTTTTTTAGTTTTTGTCAATTGTGGGGCTCGAACTCTGGGCATGGGCACTGTCCCTGAGTTCTTCAGCTCAAGGCTACCACCCTACACCTTGAGTCACAGAGCCACTTCTGGTTTTCTGGTGGTTAATTGGAGGTAAGAGTCTCATGGTTTAGTGCCTAAGCTGGCTTTGAACCATGATCTTCAGATCTCAGCCTCCTGAATAGCTAGGATTACAGTCATAAGCCACCACGCCCAGCTTATACATCATAATTTGATTCAAATTCATCTTATAATTTTCAGGATTGCAATGAGAAAAGTAATGTTATTTGGGGTTTTTCTCAGGTGCTTATGTCAAAATTTCTCAGAGAGGAGATTTTCTCTACCATAATTTTAAGTACCTGTATCACTACATAATCAGTGGTTCTAGTTAAAGATAGTAAGAATATCAATGTTGTATCTTGATCATCTAGCCAACTGAGAGTTGCATATTTGATTGCAACTATAATATCTGACTTCAAAAGTGTAATCTTATGGTTAACATTGTGTGTTTTATTGTGGATCAATATGTTATCTTCTTCACTGCTCAACCATGTAATATGATCTATAAAATATATTGTTCTTGTCTGCCCAATGGCTCATTACAGAGATGACATAATCCTATTTATCTCTTAAACTAACTTTATGTTTTGATGATTTTACAGAGACGCTTACAAAGGATCTGAGACATCAGGAAACTTAGAGAAGGGCCCACAGAAATTAGCTTAGACATTAACTTCTTGGTCCGGTGAATCTAAGTATTCTGCTCATACAAACACATTAGAGGTTGTAAAAAAATAATAAGTGACTCAAAGAAGCTCTCTCTGTAGTTTTGAGATCTGAGATTTTATTTCCTTTCTGTTTGATATGATACTGTCTTCATTAAACGGACAGGAATGGTTTTGGGTTTTCTTAATGATCAAGACTAGTGTTGGGGCCTAGCCTCCATCCCTGAAGCCTGATTCTGGCTCAGCTGCAATTAAAGGGCTTTGTCTAGGCATTCGGTCCTTTGCATACCTCTCTTAAGGCATCTCTGTGTACGTGACTCGATTGAACCCCCCCGCAGTTTCGCGGGTCCCGCAGCAGCTCAAGTCTCGCGTGCTTTCCTACACCTGTCCTGCCCACTACCTGAAAGCCCACCCAGACCCTTAGTGGTAACACAGAGGCCCTCTTCCTATTGGCTAGCTTCCCAGTGCCCACCTTCTCCTACCCTAACAGTATATAACTAATTGTCTGACGCAATAAAAGAGGAGAGCATCAGAGAGAACGAGAGATCACCAGAGATCAGCAGAGAGATTTGATGCGCTTTCATGGTTAACACTGCTTCTGACTCAGCATGGTTTTTTTCTTCCCCGGTGATTGGGGGAGGGCTGGGTCTTCGACACTTACCATCTCGCTCGGCTCCCGGGGGACTACAGGCTGGCCCTGTGTGTCCCTCCCTGTTCCCGTGTTGCTGCCCCGGAGAGGAGGGGAGCAACAGACTACAAGGAGATTCACAATGGGAAGAAGAAAAATAGTCATGTTGGATTATAGAACACTTTCTAAATTAGTCTCTAACAATGATTTGTAGCAAGCAAATGAAGTGTTAACTCCTCATCATCTACTAGAATCAATTGTATTCACTTCACCTTATGGCAGGCCGGCTCTACCTGGAGGCCACAAAATAGAGGGTGAGAAATGTAACACCCAGGGTTCTAGTTTGGGACTTCAGATTTGAATTTTCTACATTAAAGAAGTGAAATCCTGATGTTTAGCAAATCTTACAAAGCTTAGCTTTTCCTTTGGAAAGGCAGTGTTCATACTTAGAAAGCATTCAATGAGCTACTGCAAGTCAAGAAGTGAATTTTAAAAGTCTTGTTCCACAGTGGCAAGGACTAGTGGCCAACAGTGAGACAGTAGGTGTGGGCACAGATTTGTGCCTCACTGAGGAAATTGCAGCGCAAGGACTCTAGTATAGGTTATTTCATCAGAAGTGAAGTCAGCATGCTCTATATTTTCTAAGCAATTAAATATGCTTTCAAGATGAGGAAGCAACCACTGAATCAATGTGTCCAAAAGGAAAGGCAAGGATGAAAGATAAGACTCAAGGCACAAGCAAGGAGATAGCACTTGTTGCGGGACAAAGGATTCTGTAAGAGAACTTTAAAAGATTCTGCAGCATGTAAAATGTGATGTTAAGACAGAGCAGAGAAGGGGCACTGGATAAAATTAAATGCAAGGGAGGGAAAACTGTATTGGAAAGGTCTGGAATTTTACTCTCAATATATGAAAAGAACTCCCAAATAGAGTAGTTCATTTTGGACAATCATCATCTCTATTCCACACTATCCCAGGGAAGACATTCTCAACATTTTAGTAATTGTTTTTACTACAAAGTCTTAAGTACTTCTTTTTAAAATCTTGCTTAGAACATAATTAAACAAGAGGGATAATAGCAAGCCAGTTAGCTACAGGTATTATATATTCTATTTTATTTGTAAAGTGATCACATTCAACTATTTTTACAGAGAATGGAAGATTGAACTTTGATGTAATGCCTTTTTATTTGCATTATCTTCTGTTTAATTTTCTGTGCTAGGAATGGATAGCACAGAATGATCAATAGAACTAATGATCAATGGAACATTAGTTTTGTTCATGGCAGGGCAGATTTTCACTGTTCCAGATCAAAAAGCATTTATCAAAGATGTTCAGGAAAGGAGATCAACAAATTTCCTATGTA
Source organism: Megascapheus bottae (assembly GCF_031878675.1). Taxonomy (NCBI): domain Eukaryota; kingdom Metazoa; phylum Chordata; class Mammalia; order Rodentia; family Geomyidae; genus Megascapheus; species Megascapheus bottae. Next base: position 71,467,362 of record NC_143510.1, on the reverse strand, counting down.
GACCCCTGACTTAGTCCACTGACAAGGATGCTAATCCCACATCAGTATGTAGTCAAACATATCTTGCCATCAGTCCATACTCAAGGAATGTTCTGTCAATATTAATAACAAAGCCCATGAACATTCTAAAATCCCAGCTAGAATTTAAACCCATCTGTGGATGGTTGACTGCTCAACATCCTTTGTATAATAATAATTTATATGTTTAAGACTTTTAATTGCTCTTATCAGAGGGTATCATATAATGCAATGTACCATTCTGGAAGCTAAAATGATGCTGATTACTTAGCAGCACTATATACATTGCTTGCTGGAGATGGTTTACCTTTAATGACTGCTATTTTCATCCCTTCCTAATCTCTATTCTCTTTTCTTAGTGGTAAATGGATGGCATGTTGTTCAGAGAGGACAAAGTCTTACTTTATGAAAGTTACTTTATCTTAGTTAACACAGTAAGTACCCAAACTTCCTAAATTAAATCGATAAATAGATTTTTTTCCATCTATCCACATTTAGGTTGATATAGGAATCAACATTTCCCCTGCGAAGATGTAAGCACTTGGGACAGGAACTCAAATAACAATTGTGGAAGAAAGAAAAAGAAATCAGGAATTTGTATTTTTGTGGCTTCTGTTGCTGAATAGGTATATAATATTGCAACAAATTGAAGAATAAATAAGAAAGGATAAAAGATAAATAACATGATACATTTACGAAGAGGTTTCTTACCTTCATATCACAACTTTGAGCTCCAAAACTTCATAAGTGGGCTTTTAAGTGTCTAGAGATGTAGTTCAATGGTAGAGGTATGTATGAAGCCCTGAATTTTATCTTCAGTATGATATGAAATAAATAAATATATACATAAATAAATATATAAGCAGATAATATGGGTAGACATTTGACTAGTGGTAACATTTATGGTTAGAGTTGTTTTTCTTCCAATTATTTTTATTATTTTAATTAGTTGTACATAGGAATTACCATTTGACATGCCAGCACAATAAATATAAGAGTTTTAAATAGGTTTGCTCAGGTTCTGGCAACTCAGTTTCTTTGGAAGTCTATTTTAGGTTCTCACAATTTAAAAGTAATAGTACATGTAATTAGCACCATGTATATGACATCAATTATAGACCACCAAATCCAGCAAAATTCAGAAACATAAAACATTTATTGTCATACTCCAAGTTCTACTTGTAAGCTATGCTAAAGTTTGCAGATCCATGGTCTGGGTGAGTAGACACTATTTCCTAAGTTGCTGGTGCGCTCTCTGAATTGTTATCGATTATTTCAATGTCTGAAACCTGCACATAACGCCCAGGATAGGTACCAGAGAAGTAGCTCCATCTTCTGTGGTTCCTGTAAAAGCACTTTTTTCCTTTTTCCAATAACACTCTTTGACTGATCACTTTTCTTGTCAAGTTTCCCAGTAGCACATTTACACAATTTTCCTGTAGAAAAATGGAAAACTTTCTCCTTTCAAACAATTATCTTAGCTATGGTCATTATAAGAAAGTGAAGACTGAAGATGTGTAGACCAAGATTTCCTGATAGTCTGGGCTATGTTGATAATGCACAACGAGGATGGGATAAACACATTTAGGATAAAGAACGTATTATGTGAAAGAGGAGATGAAGAGGAATGAGCTGATGTGGGAAACCATTCTGGATTATTAAATACAGCACTATTATTTTAGGAAATGAGTAACATATTTAGACCAGGCAGAAACATATAGCCAAGCTAAGTTTACAGAACTTCAGGATAACCAATATTAAAGGTAAAGCTGGGAATAAGTTCCAGAGATTTACAAATAAAATAGTCTCTTTCTGTAGTAAAAATTTCATTGAGGAAAACAAATCAGGATAAATTTGCTTTGGAAATTAGAAATACAGATTTTGGTAACCCAATTCTGAAAGGATGTTTATTTTTGAAAGATTAGACATAATATGGCAAATGATATACTAATTGCACATTGTTTCAGTGTTATCTCTCATACATATTTTATTGTACATATAAGTTAGATATCAATATTTACCCAAAGTGCAGTTGTCTTTAAAATGGTGATCAGTATGTATCATAACACAGGGCATACTAGAAGAATTAAAAGCATTAAAGATAGCCCCATTACCAATATCTACTCCAGCAACAATTAATAAATTATATCCTTGCATTCAGAGGTCACAATCACCAAAGTAGAGTTAAACGCCCAGTACAGCAGAAGTTTCTACTTAGATATCTATCTTCAATTTTGGTGCCGAAGGACTAATTTTAAGTCTGACGAAACAGAATCCATTGGAGCACAGCTTATTATCCTTTTCCACTGAACAACAATGAAAAAAATTTCTAATGGTCACAATGAATTGGTTCCTAAAACTTATTCATTCAAACACAACTCCTAATTTTTTTTCACGTCCAGTGCAATCCCTGGGGTTATATTCTACATTCTATTTTGTCGGTCCTTCTTTATTTCTTTACTTATTTGTTTTATTGTCAGGGTAATGTATAGAGGGGTTACAGTTGCATTCGTCAGATCGTAAGTGCATTACTTCTGACGCATTGATACCTTCTCATGTTTTCATCCCCATTTCCTTCCCCTCACCTTCTCCCAATCATCTTGTTTCCCCCTTTCCTTTCCTAAAAAAATAAGTGTACATACAATATACCAGGTAACAAAGTCAGATACAGTAACAATATGAGATTAACAAAAAGGCAAAAAAAGAAAAGAGAACTAACATGGTACACTAAGAACATCAGTCTTTCTGTTGGTTCCAGTCTTCCTTAAATAGTTCAGTATCTTCACAAGTTATGTGATTTTACCTTACTTAGTCATTTTCTCTTTTGATTTTACATAGTAATAATTTCTTCTATGCTGGTAATCTTTTCTTTTTTTTCAGAGATCCTTTAGCAATGTTAGCAAAAAAAAGCTTTTATCTGCTAATTTGATGGACTTTTCCTTACATCATAGTAATTTACTACATGGACTTCAAGTTTATATTAATTTTTTTCCTGTTAATTTATATAAAATGGAATTTTCCAATTACTTCTTTTGTATGGAAATTTGAATAACATAGTAGTGATCACAGAATAATTTCTTCTTATGGAACACAGGTGTTTTGATTGCTCGCTTTTTCTGAGACGGAATTGAACTTGCCATCTGCTATTTTTGCTCCTTGTCTGGTATTCTAATAACTGAGCCACACCTCATGCCTCTGGGTCAGAATTTTTGAAGGTTGTTTTCTCTTCATAGATTGCCTCTGATTTTAAAATATGCAATGTTTCCATTTTAGAAAACATACACAAGTTTCCTGGACCACAAAACCCAAAATTAACTTACCAAAGTATGTGCTATGTTGTGACTATTTCATTTTCTAAGATTTAGTCTCTTATGGCTTAGAAGGAAAAAATTAATGGATTCTGAATTTATGTAACTAAGGGAATCATTGAGAAGTGGAACTGGGAAATAGTCTTTTATCTTGGTTTTATACAAGCAAATGTCTGACCTGGTCTGTGACCTCCTAGCTTCAAATCAAAGGAATGAAAAGGAGAGGGCAGTATGGGGAAGTTAAATGTTCTAATATATAAGAACTATTGGGATAATTGAGTTTGTACTAAGGGTAGAAATACGAGTGAGTGGAGCTGTTTACTGATTCCCTTTTCTAACTTGTATATGCATATAAAAAGTATTTTGGAAGATTAACTTTACCTTATGAGGGACAAATAACATTCTTATTACCACGATTATCCTTGGAAATATAGACAGAAAGGCTATATGGTACTGTATTTGTAAGTTAAGGTTACTTCGAACTAATCAGAAATTCTAGTGTTTGATTGCATCATCACAATTCTACCTTTTAGGAACAACACTGATGCCTCAATTTCAAATCTTACTATGTCATAATCATCCAGTTTTAAGACTAAAGTGCAGACTTCAACCAAATTAGAGCACCTTGCCAGGTGATCCAGGAAAATATCACATAATTTCATCTTTTTACTTTTTCATGTATTCATGTCACACAGAATACCACATGTCAAACCAAGGAAATCTTGTCATTTCTTTGATAATTCACTCAATTTAAAATTTAACAGGAAATTTTGTCATAATTTCATTTTCTTACTGTAGTTCTCCTGGGGACAATTTTATCTACTGAAGATTAATCCAAAACTTACTTGTTCTCAGAAAGACTGATTGCCAATTAATACCACATAGAAAACATCAAAATGACTTTAGCCTTAATGAACACAGAACACTTATATTTAGAGATAAAAATACTTTCAGATAGCTTATACTAATATCTTATATGATTGAAAAATCTCCTCATTAAAAGTGCTTTTCTTCCACCTGAAAACCGAAAAGCTAAAAACATAAGCTCAAAATTTTTTCTTACACTATTTATTTTGGATGCTAAGAATTTTTTCTGTCATAACTGCTGTTCCAAAACAAAAGCATAAACCCACAATCATCACAAAGTTGGTGTATATTTGATTTTCCACTTCAGCAAGATATCATTTTCTTTCATTAAACATATCATCATCAATTTCTTGTCATATCTTTATTCCTGTGCTTTATTTTAGAATTTAAAAAGCAGAAAATTATTAGTTGAGCAAACATAATATTTTGTTCTGATGATGTGTAATACCAAGTATAGTTTTCACATGAATCTGAAAGCTCCTTTCTATAGACATACAGCAGGCATCTTTTTAAAAGGCTATATTATCAACCAAGCAATGGAAACAATCCAGGTACCCGACTACAGATGAATGGATTAAAAAAAAATGTGGTACATGCATACAATGGAATTCTACATAGCCACCAGCGAGATAAAATAATGGCATTTGCTGGGAAGTGGATGAAACTAGAGCAAATCATGTTGAGTAAGATAAGCCAAGACCTAAGGGTAAAAAGGCGCATAGTCTCCTTGATATGTGGATATTAGATCCAAATAGTACAAGAGCGATGATTTAACACTTAGGTACTCAAGGTCATTGACATGAACTTGGAGATATAAATATAACTATATAGACATATAAATCTATGAAGGGATATATAGTCTATAGATATATTGATATATAGATCAAATATATACAAAAATCTTAGCTTAATTTTAAGTTTTTTCTTAAATTTATGTGCCAGTGATTGCATATAGAGATTTCATTCTTGAATTCTTGTTTGTTAAACTTGACATTTGACATATGATGTAAAAAATAAGTGCTAATAAAATCTTTTAATAAGAAAGGCTACATTATCTTTTAAAACTAAATATTGAAATTCAGTTTAAATGATCACAATTTCTCTAGGATATGAGCATTTAAATTGCAAAAAAATACATATACAGATAAAAGAACCAAAAAGAATATTTATCTATGAAGTGGAAAAAAAATACACTGTTATTATTTTTGCTGCTGTATTTTTTCTTTTTCCTTTTGTCTTGTTAGTTTGTCTTTTGGAAGGTAAGGAAGCACAATAAAGGTAAGACAATGGAGAACAAAAACTAGCATTCACTAGGCACTATATAGAAAAATAAACTACACATTTTGTGGGTTGGGACTGGTGGGAAAATCTGGGAGATAGCTAGAGAAGGGGTGACATGGTTCAGAAAGAAATGTACTCACTACCTATCTTATGTAACTATATCTCCTCTGTACATTGCCTCTACAAGAACAACAGAAACATTTCTCCTTGTAAGATCCACATGAGTTGCAAATCACAAGCAGATAAGACCTTCTAGTGTGCCAAACATTTAAAATAAAATAAATATGCTCCTTCAGCATTTTACTACACTGTGGACTAGCAATTGAGAATAGGGCCAAGACGAAAACGAGAAGTAGAGAGAAAGAACAAAAAGAAATAAGAAAAAGTGAGAAAGAGAAAGCAATATAGCATCAACTTAATTAAACTAATATATATTTCCTGCATAGCTAGGATCACAGACACGTTCAATCATAATCCAGTTTTTGGTGAGATGAAGGTTCTCACTAATATTTTTACTTGAAATTGCCTCAATTGAAATTGTCTCCATCTCTGAAGTAGCTGCAAGTAGATGCATGGGCCTCCATACCTTGTCCTATTTCTGTATTTTATACATTATTATTATTATTATTATTTGCAGCTAGTTTATCCTTAGAACAACACAACCCATCATTCCACCATCACTTCTACACATACTATTAAACTAAGGGTATTATACAAGAACTATCAATGGAATGTCTTAAACTTCATTATCTTCTTACTATTTTGAATATATAAGAATATTGTATTATTTTAAAAACACAATGGATAATGCATATAAAAATACATAAATATTTTATATATCATATTTCCTAATTTCCCTATTGGGATGGTTTTGCTAAGGCTCATTTGAATGTGAAAAGTAAAAATACTAAAGCTTGTCTTTCACATAATTATGAATACATTTAATTGAAATAATTTTAGCATTTAAAACATCAACAAAATAATGTAAAAATTTAATTCAACTGAAAAGACACTCAGTATATAATATAGACTACCAAAGCTTTAAGTAAAGGTAGCAGAAACTATCAAGTAATCATGAAGTGCTTCTGTCAGGTTTCATGATTTACCCTCAATCTACCAGACATTTCTATCATTGTTATCAAACAATTCAAAATTTGCTCTAAATAAAATGAGTCTATAGGTCTCATATCCCTATAATCATAATTGATAATAAATTTAGTAAAAGTATGAGCATTTATATTTCAATTAGTTCATTAAAAATTCTGAGATAAAGATTATGTATGGAAAGCTGAGGTGTAAATAATCTTTACCGTTGCATGAAGCTAAAAATCCAAGAACAGACATAATTAACTCACATGAGTGAACTAACACTGACTCAAATGTGTGGAAGGAATTTCAAAGGTAAGAAAGGGGACTTTCAAGAATGAGGAAGATGCCTTGCAACCACAGGGTTTTGATTGCTGAGACGTAGCTAACTATTTCCATGCTGAGGTCTGGCTACCTGTGTCATTTAGAATGAGTGGCTGAACCTACCTAAACTCCAAGAATAAGGAATTTTGTCTCTCTTTATAGCATAAGAAATAGAAAACTTTTACATTAAAGTATTGAAGTCACTGTAAAATCGTTTGAGAACGAAAAATCAAGAAGTAGATGCTAAAAATAAGAGAAGCATGCTTCCTTAGGTAGGGGAAAAAGAAACTGCAAGATGAATACTTAACAGTTAAGTCTGTGAGTGGTAGACTAAAGAGTTGATTATAAGATTCTCAAATAGAACTGAAAGGAAACAGAAGAGTTCCTCTACTTTAAAATAAAACCTTACCAAAGAAGAAAGGATCATAAAGTAAAGATGAAGTCAGGAAGATAATGGTAAAGATTTTGTTTGGATCTGAAGAGGAAAAAGGCTTTCAAAGCACATTAAAGATGGGATGATTGGGGGATTTAGCTTGGGAGAAGAGTCCTTGCCTGACAAGTGCAAAGCGGTGAGTTCAGTCCTCAGCTCTGGAAGCAAAAAAAAACCCAAAAAACAGATGACCTCACATATTCTCTCCATTAAACAAAGTTGGAGGTGCAGCTTTCTTTCCAATGCAATAGATTACAAATCAATACATACAGGAGCCCACATCATCTACAATGGATATATGTGTCATCTGGGAATAAATAGGTCAGGAAATATAAAATGACTTCCAAACCTCTGTGGTAGGATGAACTTGGAAAACTACATAACTAAAACAGGAGTGGAATAAGAATGCATTAGTGCCTTAGAAGAGATAATATCTTAGGATATCCAGATAAGAGCTGGGGAAAGTCAGTCCTAAAGAATATTTCTGGGCATTACATAAGAAACAATGATATGTTCCTGTTTCTTTTCAGAAACCCTACTGGCCTATATTTATTTCTTCTTTTTGAATGAGAATTTCAGTTGCAAGCATTATGTTAATGCACATGTATAGGGTGTTTATGGATAGGGGTTAGCATGAGAGAAAAAGGTAAACATCAAACAATTTTGAACAAAGCTGCATGATCCAGCCTAATGTGTTTAACTTGAGAATGTTAATTTAAAATTGTTATGGTGTTATTATTGTACACTTTGCAAATATATATATAATATGTATCAAATATGAAAGTTATATTCACATATTATGAATATATAGTAAATCATATTTGATTACTGAGTTTGACAAAAATGTAATTCCAAAGTATTGAGAATAATTGTTAAACAAAAACAAGAACAGGATTTTAGGCATTAAAACAGGGAGTTGGGTGACACTGTCCATAAAGAAATAAACCCTTTGCTTTATTATTTACACCTCAGCTTTCCATACATAATCTTTATCTCAGAATTTTTAATGAACTAATTGAAATATAAATGCTCATACTTTTACTAAATTTATTATCAATTATGATTATAGGGATATGAGACCTATAGACTCATTTTATTTAGAGCAAATTTTGAATTGTTTGATAACAAGGATAGAAATGTCTGGTAAATTGAGGGTAAATCATGAAACCTGACAGAAGCACTTCATGATTACTTGATAGTTTCTGCTACCTTTACTTAAAGCTTTGGTAGTCTATATTATATACTGAGTGTCTTTTCAGTTGAATTAAATTTTTACATTATTTTGTTGATGTTTTAAATGCTAAAATTATTTCAATTAAATGTATTCATAATTATGTGAAAGACAAGCTTTAGTATTTTTACTTTTCACATTCAAATGAGCCTTAGCAAAACCATCCCAATAGGGAAATTAGGAAATATGATATATAAAATATTTATGTATTTTTTATATGCATTATCCATTGTGTTTTTAAAATAATACAATATTCTTATATATTCAAAATAGTAAGAAGATAATGAAGTTTAAGACATTCCATTGATAGTTCTTGTATAATACCCTTAGTTTAATAGTATGTGTAGAAGTGATGGTGGAATGATGGGTTGTGTTGTTCTAAGGGTCAGGTGGTAACCATGAGCTGAGAAGCTCAGGGACAACACTCAGGCTCAGGGTTCAAGTCCCATTACCAACATAAAATATGATCATAATAATTTTTTCATATAATTTTTACTGTAATGAATACAAGGGTTACATTATATTCACCAGAGAGAAGATGCATTACGTCACAAACATTGATATCCTTTCTCATGTTTGGTCTCAATTTCCCTCCCCCCAACCCCACCCCTCATCTTGTTTTCCACCCTTCCTTTTCCTATAAAATAACCAGATAAACACATATACAATATATCAGACAACAAGGTAAAATACTGTAACAATATGAGATAACCAAGGGACAGCAAAAGAGATGAGAGATAACATAACCCGTTGAGAACAACAATCACTCATTATATGGCTTCTGTTTCAATACCCTGGAAGTCTTTCATTTAACACCATACTATATGGTCTTATGTATCTAGATTTTGTTCTGTTGTAAATCTCTGCCAGGAGAGCCCAAGGTTTCTATTGATTATGACAAATGAGGGAAACCATTGAGCCTATGTTCCTTTGAGTCTGGCTTATTTCACTTAATAAGATTTTTTCTAAGTCTTTCCACTTCCTAACAAACGTGGGATGTCGTTCTTTCTGACAACAGCATAGAATTCCATTGTGTATAAATAACACATCTTGTTGATCCATTCATCAAATGAAGGACATCTGGGTTGGTTATATATCTTTGCTATGGTAAATAGTGCTGCAATGAACATCATTGTGCTAGTGGATTTAGTATGTCCTTGTTTCTGGACAATTGGGTAAATGCCAGGTAGTGGAATTGCTGGGTCATATGGGAGCTCTATATTTAGTCTTTTGAGGAACCATCATACTACTTTCCATAGTGGTTGCGCAAGTTTACATTCCCACAAACAGTGTAGCAGTAATCCTTCCTGGCCACATCCCCGCCAGCATCTGTTGTTACTAGATTCCTTTTTTCCATATATTTTTAATTGTAATTAATAGAAGTGTTACATTATATTCACCAGATAGGAGATGCATTATTTAACAAACATTGATACCCTTTCTCATGACTTGGTCCCCGTTTCCCTCCCCCACCCCCACCTCTCATCTTGTTTTCCTCCCTTCCCTATTCTTTTTCAAATAAACAAATAAACATATATACAATATATCAAGGTAAAATACTGTAACCATGGCCTTTCTAACTGGAGAAATGTGGAATCTCAAAGTTGTTTTGACTTGCATTTCTTTTATGGTCAGAGATGTGGAGCATTTCTTCGTGTGTTTATAGAACATTCTTATTTCTTCTTCAGAGAAGACTCTCTTTAAGTCTTCGGCCCATCTTTTTTTTCATGTATTTTTTATTGTAATTAATAGAACGGTTACATTACATTCACCACATAGAAGATGCATTACTTCACAAATATTGATACCCTTTCTCATATCATGGTCCAAATTTCCCTTCCCCCTCCCCCTGCTCATCTTGATTTCCCTCCTTCCCTATGCAATTAAGCATATATCAAATATATCAGATAACAAGGTGAAATACTGTAACAATATGAGATAACCAAGACACAGCAAAAGAGATTACAGATATCATAGTATCTTAAGAACAACAATCATTCATTATATGGCTTATGTTTCTATATCCTAGAGATCCTTTCATTTAGCGTCCTACTATCTAGACTTATGTACCTAGGTTTTGCTCTATTGTAAATCTCTGCTAGAAGAGCCCAAGGTTTCTACTGATTATGACAAATGAGGGAAACCATTGAGCCTATGTTCCTTTGAGTCTGGCTTACTTCACTTAATATGATTTTCTCTAAGTCTTTCCATTTCCTTACAAATGGGGCGATGTTGTTCTTTCGGAAAACAACATAGAATTCCATTGTGTATAAATACCACATCTTGTTGATCCACTCATCAACTGAGGGGCATCTGGGTTGGTTCCATATCTTTGCTATGGTAAATAGTGCTGCAATGAACATCGTTGTGTTGGTGGATTTAGTATGTCCTTGTTTCTGGACAATTGGGTAAATGCCAAGTAGTGAAATTGCTGGGTCATAAGGGAGCTCTATGTTTAGTCTTTTGAATAAGTGCTGCACTGCTTTCAATAGTGGTTGAATGAGTTTGCCCTCCCACCAACAGCATAGTAGTGACCCCTCCTGTCCACATTCCCTCCAGCATCTGTTGTTATTAGATTTCTTGATCCTGGTCATTCTAACTGGAGTGAGATGGAATCTTTGAGTTGTTTTGATTTGCATTTCTTTTATGACAGAGATGTCGAGCATTTCTTCTTGTGTATATAGGCCATTCTTATTTCTTGCTAAGAGAAGACTAAGTCTTTGGCCCTTCTTCTAATGGGATGATTGTTTCTTTGGAGGTTAGTGATTCAATTTTTTGAGTTGTTGATATATTTTAGATATGAGGCCTTTGTCCATTGTGTGGTAGTGAAGATCTTCTCCCACTCTGTGGCTTTCTAGTTAATTTGCTAGCTATGTCTTTTGCCATACAGAAGCTCTGCAGTTTAATGCAGTCCACTTATCTAGACTTTCTCTGATTTGTTGCATTTCCAGGTCCTTATTAAGAAAGTTTCGACCTGTGCCTAGGAGACCTAATGTATCTCCCGTTCCTTCTTGTAAAGTTTTCAGTGTATTGGCTTTTACGTCGAGGTCTTTAGTACATTTGAATTAATCCAAGTGAAGGATCCAACTTTATTTTTCTGCAGGTGCTTAACCAGTTCTGCCATCACCATTTGTTGAAGAGGCTGTATGGCCCATCTCTTAATGGGATGATTTTTTCTTTGGAGATTGGTTTTGGAGTGATTTAATTTTTTGAGCTGCTGATATATTTTAGATATGATATTATTATAATAATAATCATTTTAAAGTATGCAGGTTACTCAGTTTTAAATCATAGATCCCACTATTCAATATCTTCTTGCTACACAGGTGGTGTATTTGCAGAATCATCATTTAATATGGAAAGCAAAAGACTTGATCCTATTGGATGTCAGCAGAGCTGTCAGGTCCGAGGGAGGAAGTTAGGGGGAAAGACAAAAGGATTTATCTCAGAATCAGAGCAGCAAGCATCTCTCCAATAGACTGTCAGACCAGTGGACATCACCACAAGTCATACTTTAATGTCTCAACACATGCCATGTGAGGAAAACCTGGGAGTCATACTACCAAGGTTATACCAGGTGACTTTTAGAGTTAGGTCTGAGGAGATGTACAGGAGCCCACAAGCATGAACATAGGCCTCAGCTTTATCCACTACTGGGTAATGCTGTCAGGGGTCTAAATGCTATGGGAAGAGTGGAGGTTTGCCTTTGGTTCATAGAGGACAGCAAATTGTTCATCTCTTTCCCATATACACTGAGGCAGAGGGGATCAAGTTTTAAATAATTTCCTACAGAGTAGAAGTGAATGTTGTACAACAGCTCAGTTGATCTTTCATCTGGTATGACATGAGAAATAAAGGAGCCAACATAGGAGGACCTTAGAAACACAAAGTATTTTGCTTAAGGAAACTTCAAACAAAGCCAATTAAGGATAGGTCAAATATCATTTTTTATGGTAGCATCAAAAAGAGGCTTCAGTTTAATCTTAACCTTTAGAGTTTAATATCAAAACATTGTTCTACCTTCCCTACGGTGTGCTAACCACAGTTTGATATCACCTGTTTCTATCCAAGCAAAGATTAAAGATGGACTGCCTTCTGTATCCAGTGCTTCTCTCTTATTGACAATTATGCATCAATTTTAATCTCAATTTGTCTTCCAAGAATCTTTTATCAAAGGAGACCTTATAGTCTTTAATCCTGGACCCAAGATTGAGGTTTGAGACCAACTCAGATAGAAAAGCTTGTGAAATTTTGCCTCCAAAATAAACATCAAAAGTCAGGTAGGGATGAAGGCATGGTTCATATGTGAGAGTACCAAGTTCAAGGCCCTAAATCCTAAATAAATAAATAAAAACAGGTACTTCATATCATTCTTTGTTTCACTCAATGCCTTCTATACATGTTTGTAATAGTATTAGCAGATATTTTTGAGGTCCTTAAAATAAGCTGGAAGAGTACTAATTGGATGCAAAGGACTTCTTAAATAGGTTCTATTGTGTCTATTTTGTAAATCAAAAGAATGTGCACAGAGGGGATGTATAATTTTTCCTTCTGCCCTACAGAGCTTATGATTAACTGTTACTTATGTATATGTGTCTCCACATTAAATGACCTATACATGATGGATCATATACACATGAAAAAAATGATTATTTATTCACCCAAAACATGGCAAAAATCTAAAGTCCTAAATTCAATGTACACCATCACATCTAAATTACTGAACATATGAATTATTCATTCTTGTATTGCTAGGGAAAATTTAACCAAAGAGAAAAACATTTCTAATAATCTATTTTATATTAGAATTTCTGCTCTTCTTGTAGTTATCAACTCTACTCTTTTTTAAAGAGCATTTCTGGAAGAACAATATAAGTGGGACTGCATTAAACTGCAGAGCTTTTGTATGGCAAAGGACATAGCTAGGAAACTAATTAGGAAGCCTACAGAGTGGGAGAAGATCTTCACCAACCAAACAACAGACAAAGGCCTCATATCTAAAATATATCAACAGCTCAAAAAAATTGAATCAATCCAAAACTAATCCCCAAAGTAACAACCATCCCATTAAAAGATGGGCCAAAGACTTAAAGAGAGTCTTCTCTGAAGAAGAAACAAAAATGGCCTATAGACACATAAAGAAATGCTCAACATCTCTTGTCATAAAAGAAATGCAAATCAAAACAACTCTAAGATTCCACCTCATTCCAGTTAGAATGGCCAGGATCAAGAAAATGAATAACAACAGATGCTGGAGGGGATGTGGCCAGGAGGGATCACTACTACACTGTTGGTGGGAGTGCAAACTCATTCAACCACTATGGAAAGCAGCATGGCAGTTCCTCAAAAGACTAAACATAGAGCTCCCCTATGACCCAGCAATTCCACTACTTGGCATTTACCCAATCATCCAGAAACAAAGACATACTAAATCCACCAGCACAACAATGTTCATTGCAGCACTATTTACCATAGCAAAGACATGGAACCAATCTAGATGTCCCTCAGTTGATGAGTGGATCAACAAGCTGTGGTATTTGTACACAATGGAATTCTATGCTGCTGTCAGAAAGAATGACACTGTCCCATTTGTTAGGAAATGGAAAGACTTAGAAAAGATCATATTAAGTGAAGTAAGCCAGACTCAAAGGAACTTAGGCTCAATGGTTTCCCTCGTTTGTCATAATCAGTGGAAACCTTGGGCTCTCCTAGCAGAGATTTACAATAGAGCAAAACCTTGATACAAAAGGCTATATATTAGGACTCTAAATGAAAGGATTTCTAGGATATAGAAACATAAGCCATATAATGAATGATTGTTGTTCTTAAGGTACTATGTTATCTCTCATCTCATTTGCTGTCTCTTGGTTATCTCATATTGTTACAGTATCTCACTTTTTTAACTGACATATCGGATATATTTGTATTTGGTTATTTGAAATTGGATAGGGAACGGGGGAAAACAAGATTAGGGGTAGGGGTGGTGGGGGAGGGAAATGGGCACCAAGACATGTGAAAGGGTATCAATATATGGGAATTAATGCACCCTCTACCTGGCAAATATCATGTAACCCTTCTATTAATTACAATAAAAATATATGAAAAGAGTGCATTTAATATATGTATCTGAAATAAACACTAAGAGACAAACAACAACAAAGAAATAAAAGATGGAAGAAGTACACATTCAATGGTTTTTACAACATGGCATTCTGAGTCTCTAAATTTCCCAAATGTGAAGCCAGGCATGCCAATGGGGCCAGTAGATCCCATTTCCATCTAATAAGTCTTTTTAAGTTAGTTCACATTCTGAAAGGATATGGCCCATTGGCCAGGACACAAAGCAATGAGTATAAAACGTGAAATTCTAATAGCTACTGTGAATGTCGAATAATGATGAAGTCTAGGGTTGCAGTTCATAACAGAACAGAACATTCCTCTTTCTGAAAGTTTATTCTCAACAGGCAGAACCTTTGAGGAGAATCTGACATGGAGCCAAAAGATAATCATCAGGTTTCAGTTTGATAGGAGATCAGGTATTCTGGGAACCTGGGCCTTTTCTCATTCAGGATCTCTCCTAGGAAAAGCTTCCAGGACACATACCTTTTTCTGGAAAGGGAGAACACTGGCCATATGACCTCTGGTCTTAACTCTCTAGTGAGAAAATTGGTACATAGCACCTGACAATGTCATAGGGTCCATGTCCCACTATCAAATTATCTTTCAGAAGGCCAGGCAATAAAAGTTTTGTGCCTTGTTGAGAAATAATTTTTGAAAAATAATTGTACTCCTAATGACAAGAGAAAAGAAAAAGAAATAACACTTCCTTTTCCTTATCAAGAGTGAGGTCAAGTTATTTTATTATAGCCACTGTCAGTCTCCCATTGTTTGCATAGCACACTTTGGGGTAAATGTACAACTCAGGTATTTTCCAGAGTCATTTAAAGGACAACCTCAAACACAATATTAAACCAGTTAGTCATATTTTATATTGAGCAGTTAAATGATGATCCTAAATGTCTTTGATTCTTTTCTGAGAGGTAAGTGGGTGTTAAATTATACATAAAATTACTTTACACAAAAAAGTATTTTACAAAATTCCTTTAATAGTTGAATAGATCCTGATAATCAAATTTCATAGAAGAAACCAATGACAAAAATAGTTTAACATTTTTTCCTAATTTAGGAAAGTGTGTATGTGTGTGTGTGTGTGTGTGTGTGTGTGTGTGTGTGTGTGTGTGTGTGTGTACATGTGTGATGTTCCTGGAGCATAAACTTACGGCCTGGGTGTTATCTCTGGGCATTTTTCACTCAAAGCTAGCACTCCACCACAAACAGAATCATAAATTTACTTGTGGCTTTTTGGTGGTCAATTGGAGATAAAATCTCAAGGACTTTCCTTCCTTAGGCTGGCTTTGAATAAAGAACCTCAGATCTCAACTTCCTGAGTATACAGAATGACAGACATGTGCCATTGGAATCAGGCTAGAAATAATTTTTATCATTTGAATTCTACAACATTTTATATTCAAAGAAAATATTTAAGATTATCCTTTGGAAAGATATTTTATTCATTTGAGACAAAATAATCTTTCTATGCAATAAAGAGATTACAAAGAGGATGAATTAATCCTTTTTACACACAAAATTTCATATACCTTCTCTCTGTTATTTATCACACAGAAATTCTGCAAGGTGAACCCTACATTTTATTACTAGATTATTTTTCCGTGAGAATCGCAATCTTACAGAGGTTAAATATTTTGATGAAAACTTTAAAACTTGAAAAAGGAAATTAAAGCAGAACTGAGGAAATGGAAAAACCTCCCATGCTCCTGGATTGGAAGAATCAATATCGTGAAAATGACAATCTTCCCAAGGACTATCTACAAATTCAACACAATACCCATCAATATCCCAATGTCATTCTTTAAAGAAATAGAAGAGGCAATCCAAAATTTCATATGGAATAATAAAAGACCCCGTATAGCAAAAACACTTCTTAGCAGAAAGAACCGCGCAGGAGGAATTTCAATACCAACTTTAGACTCTATTACAGGGCTATAATTATCAAAACAGCTTGCTACTGGCACAAGAGCAGGCCTGAAGACCAATGGAATAGAACTGAAGACCAAGATATTAAACCACAGACCTATGGCCACCTAATCTTTGATAAGGGAGCCAAAAAAATAGAATGGAAGAAAGATAGCCTCTTCAACAAGTGGTGCTGGCAGAACTGGTTAAGTACCTGGAGAAAATTAAAGTTGGATCCTTCTTTGTCACCCTGTACTAAAATTAACTCCAAATGGATCAAAGACTTGGAGGTAAAAGCCGACACTCTGAAAACTTTACAAGAAGGAATAGGAGATACACTATGCCTCCTTGGCACAGATCGAAACTTTCTTAATAAGGACCAAGAATCACAACAAATCAGAGAAAGGCTAGATAAGTGGGACTGCGTTAAACTGCAGAGCTTTTGTATGGCAAAGGACATAGCTAGTAAATTCATTAGGAAGTCTACAGAGTGGGAGAAGATCTTCACCAACCAAACAACAGACAAAGGCCTCATATCTAAAATATATCAACCGCTCAAAAAATTGAAACACTCCAAAACTAATCTCCAAAGTAACAACCATCCCATTAAAAGATGGGCCAAAGACTTAAAGAGAGTCTTCTCTGAAGAAGAAATAAAAATGGCCTATAGAGACATGAAGAAATGCTCAACATCTCTTGTCATGAAAGAAATGCAAATCAAAACAACTCTAAGACTCCACCTCACTCCAGTTAGAATGGCCAGGATCAGGAAAATGAATAATAACAGATGCTGGAGGGGATGTGGCCAGGAGGGATCACTACTACACTGTTGGTGGGAGTGCAAACTTGTTCAACCACTATGGAAAGCAGCATGGCAGTTCCTCAAAAGACTAAACATAGAGCTCTCCTATGACCCAGCAATTCCACTACTTGGCATTTACCCAACCATCCAGAATGTAGGGCATACTAAATCCACTAGCACAACAATGTTCATTGCAGCATTATTCACCATAGCAAAGATATGGAACCAACCTAGATGTCCCTCAGTTGATAAGTGGATCAACAAGTTGTGGTATTTGTGCACAATGGAATTCTATGCTGCTGTCAGAAAAAACGACATTGACCCATTTGTTAGGAAATGGAAAGACTTAGAAAAGATCATATTAAGTGAAGTAAGCAAGACTCAAAGGAACTTAGGCTCAATGGTTCCCCTCATTTGTCATAATCAGTAGAAACCTTGGGGTCTACAAGCAGAGATCTGCAACAGAGCAAAACCTTGATACATAAGGCCATATTGTATGAAGCTAATTGAAAGGACCTCTAGGGTATTGAAACAAAAGCCATATAACAAATGATTATTGTCCTTAATGTACTATGTTATCTCTCATCTCCTTTGCTGTCCCTTGGGTATCTCATATTTTTATAGTATCTCACTTTGTTATCTAATATAGTGAATTTACTTGTATTTGGTTATTTGAAATTTGATAGGGAAGGGGGGAAAACAAAGTGGGGGGGAGGGTAATGGGTACCAAGACATGTGAAAGGGTACCAATGTATGTGAATTAATACACCTTCTATCTGGCAAATATCATGTAACCCTTTTATTAATTACAATAAAAAATAAACAAAAAAAAAGAAGGAATAGGAGATACACTAGACCTCCTTGGCACAGGTCAAAACTTTCTTAATAAGGACCAAGAATCACAACAAATCAGACAAAGGCTGGATAAGTGGGACTGCATTAAACTGCAGAGCTTTTGTGTGGCAAAGGACATAGCTAGGAAACTAACTAGGAAGCCTACAGAGTGGGAGAAGATCTTCACCAACCATACAACAGACAAAGGCCTCATATCTAAAATATATCAACAGCTCAAAAAATTGAATCAATCCAAAACTAATCCCCAAAGTAACAACCATCCCATTAAAAGATGGGCCAAAGACTTAAATAGAGTCTTCTCTGAAGAAGAAACAAAAATGGCCTATAGACACATGAAGAAATGCTCAACATCTCTGGTCATAAAAGAAATGCAAATCAAAACAACTCTAAGACTCCACCTCACTCCAGTTAGAATGGCCAGGATCAGGAAAATGAATAACAACAGATGCTGGAGGGGATGTGGCCAGGAGGGATCACTACTACACTGTTGGTGGGAGTGCAAACTTGTTCAACCACTATGGAAAGCAGCATGGCAGTTCCTCAAAAGACTAAACATAGAGCTCCCCTATGACCCAGCAATTCCACTACTTGGCATTTACCCAACCATCCAGAATGTAGGGCATACTAAATCCACTAGCACAACAATGTTCATTGCAGCATTATTTACCATAGCAAAGACATGGAACCAACCTAGATGTTCCTCAGTTGATGAGTGGATCAACAAGCTGTGGTATTTGTACACAATGGAATTCTATGCTGCTGTCAGAAAGAATGATATTGTCCCATTTGTTAGGAAATGGAAAGACTTAGAAAAGATCATATTAAGTATTGAAATCCACCATTTTTATGGCAAATTCTGTCTTGCACCAGAATTTCTTGTGAGCATGATAGTTTACATTTAAAATATTTGTGCTGATTTCTTCAAGCCTTGGCTAGAAGTAAAGACAAAATGTGCATCCCTCAGTAGGCTAGCTACTGAACATTCCTGTGTCAAACTTAGTGACTGGTACAATTCAATTGGACTTAACATTAAATTTAAATTTCAAAATATCTTTAAAAGCACAGAACTTACAAATCTGACAATGGTAAAAGGAACAGCTTTGATTGTTTTATGCATATTAGTGGCCAAAATAGATACTTTCACAGAAAGATCTGTAGAGCATGGTTTTTCATAAAAGGATAGGTTTAGGTTTTCTTGCAATTCATCCAAAGAACATGTCTTCACATTGCCTATGGCTAAGTCTATTACCATTAAATAACTGTCTGTTACTATTATTATAATAGATATTCATTGAAGCATTGTCTTCAGAAATTAAAATTCAGTGCAGATTTTCCTTGCAATGAAGAATTATTATTGAATCCTCAGGTTTTGTGATCAGATATGTTTCAAATCTCAGTTCTTACATTATTAGAGATTTAGTGCACTTTATTTCCTAGTACTTATTTCCTCTTTTGTATAATTATTCACTTACAATCCATTTCAGAGTGTGTGTGTGTATGTGTGTGTGTGTGACATGTGCATGTGCATGAGTTACTAAGATATAAATATCTTTATTTTAGTAGTGAAGCTCAAACCCAGAGCCTTACTGGCACATATTAAGCAACCCATCTATCACTTTACTGGTATGAGCAATGAAAAGGACATTCGGGTCCTGTATGATCTCAAACTTGAAATGTTCCTGCATATGTCACTAATCCAGTTTTATTGTACCACCTAGCTAAACTGAGGCCTGAAGTTCAAATTTCTAGTCCTGTAATAACAATCACCACACCAACACAATACTAATAGTAATAGTAGTAGTAGTAAAATCAGAGATATGTAAACACATCAATTTACTCCATTGAATGAAGCAATAACTAAAGCAGACGTGTCATGAGAGCTGTTGGACTTAACAGAAAGTAAGAAGTGGTGCAAGAAGGGAAAATTAAAGAAGATTCTCTGATCTATATCACATGAAAATAAGAATTGAAAGGCAAAAATAGCATCTAAAATAAAAAATGGAACTAGTTAATATCAGAATGGAATCTTCCCTTTAAATCAATTTTTCTTTTTTGCAAAGAGCCAAGTTGAAGTATTACTCAGGATTTGGAGTCAAATAGATTTAGAAAAAAGTCCTTACTTTTTCAAAAATGAGTTATACCTCTTTGGAAAATTTTAACACCTTCAAGTGTCACTTTCTTTTTGGATAAAATGAGTTTGAAATAACTATCTCACAGAGTTATGAAGACACACAGGGTAATACATATAATGAATCCTTAGTACATTACTTTGAAGATAAAGTGACAACCATATAGGCTTTGTGTGAGGTTCCAGGTAAAATATATTAGGAAAAACTATGTATTAATGATGTTAATATTAGCTCTCTTTATACTTCTCTTGGACTTGATGATTAATTTCAAAATTTAAAACTAGAGAAGCAGTACTGGTGATCAATCATTATAGACTTACATCCAGAGACATTCCATTTAGTGAGCTGCTGGCATACCACTTGGAATATATTGATGTAAAATGTGTGTTCTCTAAAAATACTCTTATCACAGAGTATTTGAACACATTCTAGAACACACCCTCTGTGAGGTGTGGCCAGCTCTGTGAAAATGTGCTGATGATATGAGGGACTTTGTTACTAGTGACATATTCTTGGAACGTTGCTATATTTTAATCACATTTTGTCATTGCACAAGGGTGTCCATAAAAGTAACAATAGATTACTCATCATGGGAAACAGCCAAAGCATAAACACTGGTTAACGATCTCTGATTTATATTGTTCCCAGATGTTCACACATAGTTTAAAAAAAAGGAGTTGAAAAAAATGGAGCAGTAAGTTTGTTTAGTGTGAAGCAAAACTTCCCCTATATTCATTTTGGTTGTATTTTGAAGTGCATATAAACCCTCTAGACTAATTTTTTTAAATTTTATGTTTCTATATTTTTTAGTTTATTTGGATTTTGGTTTTAATGCTTTTGCTTTTTATAAACCATCTGATATTTTTTTTATTTTTTAAGAATTTATAAACTTTGATTTTTACATCATATTTCAAATATTATGTTTAACAAACAAGTATTCAAGAAGGGAATCTATACAATCACTAATGCTCAAAAGGTTTATTTGTACCTAATGATTATCTTATAGATATTAGTTAAGTACTTTTGTAAAAGTGGACATGATTAAAGTCTTCAGTTAGTCATGCATTTTTTTCATGCTTTTTGAATATCTTATGGGAAAAAAACCTGGTTTCTAACATGCGTTTCTTATATGAAAAATATAGTGTGTATGAAATATTCACCTACACTTCTTCTTTGAAATGAATTTAATCTTATGTTCATTTTTCTTCTACAGGTCAATTGCTCCAGATATAAAAGGTAATAATTCAAGGTCCTATTTTCTGAACTATTGGAAGAATCTCAGCCCAGTTTTGACAGTGACATTTATTTGACATTTTTTCCAATATTATACCATTATCTAGAACTAAAAATCAATTTGGATTTTTTTTTCCCTGACACAAAGACAAAAATTTCTGGGGTGCAGAAATGTGTGTTATGAATAGCAGAAATGAAGTTCTTGGCAATGTATATAAATTCTGCTTGCTGATACCATTTCTTTCTAATGAAACATATTAAAAACAGATTTTATTGTTTCTACAAAACAATGTGTGTGTAGTCTAATAACAGCTATCAACTAACCTTTCTGAAATATAGACTAATAATTTCTAACTATCCACTCTGGATGTTTAAAAGATAAATTAACATACCATGTTCATAGCCAAAATCCCAATTCTTCTCTGAGAAAATCTAACCTCAATTTTATCCAAATAAGTATCAGCTAATTTCACCTTTCCAGGTAACTAAATTCAAAACCTAGCTACCTAAATCTAAAGCCAAATCTGGACATCTCTCAAAACATTAGAAACTGACTTATTCCTTTTTAGTGCTTCTTTTTACATATCCAGCCAATCAGCAAATTACTTTAGGTCATACCATAAAATTATATGCAGAATTCAGGAGTTTGGCCTAGTGGTAGAGTGATGGCCTAGCATACACAAAGACCCAAATTTGATTCCTTGATACCACATATATAGAAAAAAGCCAGAAGTGGTGCTATGGCTCATGTGGTAGACCCTAGCCTTGAGAAAGCCCAAGGAGAGTGCTCAGGCCCTGAGCCCAAGCCTAGGACTGGCAAAAGATATATATATATATATATATATATACATATATATATATATATGCAGAATCAGACAATTATTTTTTCCTATCACCTCTACCACTAATTACTGTTGCAAACCACAGGAGCCTATTTCATGGCAAATGTTACTGTGTTAAGCCGCTCCCCAGAGGCTAATAAGGAATAAATGTGTTTTCTTTTTCTACAGCACAGAACATGAAGAATATTATACCATTTTTTATAATTATTCCCTTGATTTCCATCTCACTCATATTTAAAGTATGCAAAATCATCACTAAAACCCTCCATTGTTTCACCCTGTATATGTCTCTGTCTTTCTCTTTGTCTCTTTCTCTGAACCTGTTTGACCCCCCCCCCAGCATGATATACTCATGTTTGCAAGATATTTTGCATTTGTTCTTCCCTGTTTTCCTCTAATGCCTTGGAAGATCTACTTTTTGTGTGAAGTAGG
The DNA here is from genome assembly GCF_031878675.1 of Megascapheus bottae. NCBI lineage: Eukaryota > Metazoa > Chordata > Mammalia > Rodentia > Geomyidae > Megascapheus > Megascapheus bottae. The sequence goes on along the minus strand of NC_143510.1, from coordinate 71,444,490 downwards.
AGGCAGTTGCTGTTACAAAGAATTGAAATCAGGTCTCTGTCGTGGCTAAGCACATGCTATACCACGAGCCATATTGTTAATGCTTTAGCTTTTAGTTTTTCTAAGCAAATCATAAGGTGTGTTGTCACTTTTTGTTAGGGAGGGGCTTAACTTGTCTTCATTAGCAATCCTTTTACCCCCATTTCCCAGGAGCTGATATTGCAGGCTTGTATTACCTTCTTGGTCTTGTTTGGGGGTGATAGGAAGTTGTGACTTAGGCTTTGGATGTGATCCTCTATGTTTAGTTCCTGTGTATTTGCTATTACAGGTTTGTGCAACCTTGTTAGTCCTGTTGTTTGTTCATTTGTTTGTTTTTAAGTGTCTCATGGCTCATTTTCTTTTTTTTCATATATTTTATTGTAATTAATAGAAGAGTTACATTACATTCACCAGACAGAAGGTGCATTACTTCACATATATTGATACCCTTTCTCATGTCTTAGTTGACATTTCCTTCCCCCTACCCCTGCCCCTCATCTCGCTTTCCCCCATTCCCTACCCAATTTCAAATAACCAAATACACACACACATATATATATATATATATATATATATATATATTATATCAGATAACCAGGAGAAATACTGTAACAATATGAGATAACCAAGGGACAGCAAAAGAGATGAGAGATAACATAACAGTACATTAAGGACAACAATAACTCATTATATGGCTTTTGTTTCTATACCCTGGAGATCCTTTCATTTAGTGTTATTCTATATGCCTTATGTATCTAGGTTTTGTTCTATTGTAAATCTCTGCTAGGAGAGCCCAAGGTTTCTACTGATTATGACAAATGAGGGAAACCATTGAGCCTATGTTCCTTTGAGTCTGGCTTACTTCACTTAATATGGTTTTTTCTGTCTTTCCATTTCCTTACAAATGGGGCAATGTTGTTCTTTCTGACAACAGCATAGAATTCCATTGTGTATAAATACCACATCTTGTTGACCCACTCATCAACTGAGGGGCATCTGAGTTGGTTCCATATCTTTGCTATGGTAAATAGTGCTGCAATGAACATCGTTGTGCTAGTGGATTTAGTATGTCCTTGTTTCTGGAAAATTGGGTAAATGCCAAGTAGTGAAATTGCTGGGTCATAGGGGAGTTCTATGTTTAGTCTTTTGAGGAACTGCCATACTGCTTTCCATAGTGGTTGAATGAGTTTGCCCTCCCACCAACAGTGTAGTAGTGACCCCTCCTGGCCATATCCCCTCCAGCATCTGTTGTTATTCATTTTCTTGACCCTAGCCATTCTAACTGGAGTGAGGTAGAATCTTAGAGTTATTTTGATTTATTCTTTTATGGCCAGAGATGTCGAGCATTTCTTCTTGTGTATATAGGCCATTCTTATTTCTTGCTAAGAGAAGACTAAGTCTTTGGCCCTTCTTCTAATGGGATGATTGTTTCTTTGGAGGTTAGTGATTCAATTTTTTGAGTTGTTGATATATTTTAGATATGAGGCCTTTGTCCGTTGTATGTTTAGTGAAGACCTTCTCCCACTCTGTAGGCTCTCTAGTTAATTTGCTAGCTATGTCTTTTGCCATACAGAAGCTCTGCAGTTTAATGCAGTCCCACTTATCTTGACTTTCTCTGATTGTTGTGTTTCCAGGTCCTTATTAAGAAAGTTTCGACCTGTGCCTAGGAGATCTAATATATCTCCTATTCCTTCTTGTAAAATTTTCAGTGTAACTGCTTTTACCTTCATGGCTCATTTTCTATTTATTGCACATACCCCACATCTCTAAAAATGGATGCTCTTCATAATTACAGGAAACCATAGTCCATTACTCATACCTGACTTACCCCAGCTACCCCAGTCTCATTTTTCTCTATAAAACTTATTGCTGTTTGCTAAAAATGTAATTTATGTATATCTAAAATACCATAATGGGAAAATTTGGTTGTAATTACTGTACAGTATAAAATGATGAGTAACAGGATACTTAAATGCGTATTGTGGCAGGCAGGTATCACCAGGAGAGGGAGGGAATAAATGGAGAAGATGAATAGCATGTTTGACATACTTTCTATGCATGTGAAAAATAAAGCAATAAAATCTGTTGGAATTGCTTCAGGAAAGGAAGAGAGAGGTTAACAGAGAGTGACACAATGGATAAAGTGATGGGGTAGATTTCATACGCGTGTAGAGATATCACAGTGAAATCCCCATTGTAATACTGATGTGTGCTTATTAAAAATTTTTAAACAAAATAAAATGAACAAAGTATGTATTACCATTTGACAGTTTATACATGTCCTTTTAGAAACCTAATAATCAAAAAATATTTCTTCAGGAAAGTTGCTACATTTAATAACTTCAATGTGCTTTAGGAGCTAGTACATTGCCATTTTCCAAGTGTTTTAGGATTAAATGAGAACAAATCCATGTATTTCCCAAAGTTGTGGTGCATTTTAAATTACATAATGCATGTAATTTGACGGGTGTGATTGAGTTGTAAAAATCAAAGTTGTTACTTAATGAACAGTGATTTCTTAATATAAAACAAGGGATAAGAAACATTAAAATAAGAAAAAATAATCGAACATTTAGTGATCCATATTTTATATTATAAAATCTTGCCTTTATAGCAAGAATTCTTCTAAGTCTTTATCAATTTTTCTTCCTATAAACTGAAAATAGTTAGAAATAAACTCTAAGAGTTTAATTAGTATTTTGCACAAGAATATCATACCCAAGTGATGTCGTGTGCTTTAATTTGGACAGCAATAGAAAACACATTATTGCATTTCTGTCAGGGATGCTAAGATTCATTTCTTGGTAAATCTATCATCATTCAAATCTCCCCAGTTTCTCTCTCCAGTAAACATAGATTTTCATGTTTTAAGCATTTTCTTCTCTCACATATACATGGGTTTTGATTGAACAATTTTTACAACCAACTGTCAATCTCCTACTCAGCCACAAAGAAAAACTAAAGATGATTCTTTCAATTATAATTATTATCTGAATGTCTGATCGTGTTACCTGTAATACTTGTGAGATCTAAACTTTCTCAGTTGAACTTTTTGTAAAAATATTAACTACTACAGATAGAGCATTACATACAGTCATATACTATGCAAAATTAAAATTAATCCCAAAAGCAGCACTTTCTATCTCATATACATAATTTAATACTTGCTGCATGCTATTTTTTTCTCCCAGAGGGATTCACCATTTGACATTAAAGTAAAAATCATGCATTTATCATCACTTATTTTTAAGATACAAGTACAAATTTAAAGATGTCATTATCCATTTTTTGTTTGCTAACTAATGACAGATTAACATAACTTCTGTAACTGAAAAACAGATTTAAAAAGTGATAACACCAATATGTGAACATGTTTTAATATTAATGTTGACTGCTAGTACTAAGCCTAAGCATAATGTCTCAAAGCAAAGTATATTAAATTTAGCACTTAACACACACCTAACACACACTTACATTTATTTTTATTTCCATTTTAATATGACATGCAATAATTAAAGTCACAAAATTAATGCTGGTAAGTAATTCTTTGATTTAGCAATAATTCAATGAATAATATGTTTTAATATACTCATTATTGTGTACTAAGTCTACAGAATTTGACATAGGGGATAAATATTTCTCTTCATATAAATGTGAAATAGCATTAATAGCATTTGCTACTATCTCCCTTTACTACTGAGTGGGTCACATTCAAGTTGGAATTAGTCTCTCACCCAATTTATACCTAAAAGAAGATGTTTTATCAAATTCACGTTGTATGCCAAGTACTAATGGCTCCCTCCTATACTCCTAGCTCTTGAATAGGCTAAGATCTGAGAACTGCAGTTTAAAGTCAGCCTGGGCAGGAAAGTCTATTAGACTCATATCTCCATTTAAGAACCAAAAAGCCAGGAGTGTATTTTTGTCTTAAGTCTTTGAGCCCTAGCTTTGAGCAAAAGACTCAGGGCATGAGTTCAAACCCCAGGACAAATGCAAAACAAAATAAAATAGCAGCGAATGACATTGCCCCATTTGTTAGGAAATGGAAAGACTTAGAAAAGATCATATTAAGTGAAGTAAGCCAGACTCAAAGGAACTTAGGCTCAATGGTTTCCCTCATTTGTCATAATCAGTAGAAACCTTTGGCTCTCCTAGGAGAGATTTGCAATACAGCAAAACCTTGATACAAAAGGCCATATAGTAGGATGCTAAATGAAAGGATTTCTAGGATATAGAAACATAAGCCATTTAATGAATGATTGTTGTCCTTAAGGTACTATGTTATCTCTCATCTCTTTTGCTGCGTCTTGGTTATCTCATATTGTCACAGTATCTCACTTTGTTATCTGATATATTGGATATATTTTTATTTGGTTATTTGAAATTGGATAGGGAACGGGGGAAACAAGATGAGGGTAGGGGTGGGGGGGAGGGAAATGGGGACCAAGACATGTGAAAGGGTATCAATGTATGGGAATTAATGCACCTTCTATCTGGCAAATATCATGTAACCCTATTAATTACAATAAAAATATATGAAAAAAGAACTTAAAAAAACAACAAAATAGCAGCGATAACAAATATGTGTGTATATATTTTATCTTCACATACCAACTTTATCTCCATGTTTTAAGCATACAAACAGTAAACCAAGAGCACTGCTTATTCTTCTTAGAAATAAAAGTTGTGCATTAATCCAAATTTGAGGTAATATTTAAATGGATTGAACTAATATCTTCCTTTTGTTGATGAGGATTGCAATAAAATGATTAAACTCTTATACTGTTAGTAAAGCTATAAATTGTGTACACATGCAAAGGCCAAAAATTACAAAGGATATATAGTTCTTCTTATGTATTAATCCAATAATCTCAATAAAAGTAAAATTGCTGAGCAGTATTAAAAAGTTATATGCAAACTAGAGATCCTGAGGCCCTCAGGGAAATACACCTTGAGCCTTTCGACTCTGCTTATTCATGTTACTTTACACTTTCCTTTTCACTTTTCTTTCCTGTAAAATCATACTTTTGCTTAAGTCTCCTCTTATGATCCCTGGATTCTTTTTATTTTTAGGAGTTGAGTTAATATTAGTTATTAAATCATCATTGAGTTATATGAAGATGTTACCATTTGACACAGGAGTTTATGAATACAACACATTTTGAGGTCAACAACCTTTAGGTCTTTATTTGGAACCCAAATTGGGTAACAGTTCCAACTAAACTCAGTTGTCTAACACCTTCAATACCTTTCTGAATGTCCAACTTCCAATTTTTCTCACATATCACTTATACATCTTACTTTCCTCAAGATTTCTTTCTTTCCAAGAGCAATTGATGGCTTCCTAATTTGAAAAGTTGATAGTAGCTTTTTCATTGCTACTTGAAATTGTCTGCATTGTCAGTAGTTTCACTTTTATTTTATTTTCTCTCTAATGCATATCCTCCAGGGATTTATCCTAAATAGAAAGACAAATCACCTCCAATATTTAATTTTAAATGTCTTTTTGATTTAGGAAATGATTAGAACATACAGACAGATGATATTCAGGAAATTCAGAACTTGATGAAAAAATGTCCCATTTGCTCATGTTTTCTCAGTAATATCTTTGTGTCCAGTAATGTTAGTAAAAGGATGCCACAACACTTGGAAGAGATGTAGTAGGATCAGTGAAACTCAAGTTTACAGCTAAGCATTCTAGGGTAGACTACAAATAAGGCTATTTAGGAAAATTTTATGATTTGAACTCACATGTCCAGATTTTACAACTTACTACAGTGAAAAATAATCAAAACAATGAAAATATGACACTAAAAAACAGAAAGAAATATCCTCTGCTCATGGACGGTAAAGTCCAGTGAAGAAAACAAACTATAAATCAACAAGGATGATAATTTTAAAGTATAAAAAGTGATTTTAAATGAAGTACAAATTAGAAAATTAATTTGGAAGAGCCTACATATATTTTAAGTACTCTATTTTATTCAGTTAATTAGTATATACTATTTTTTTATGTTGGTCATAGGGCTTGGACTCGGCCTGGGCATTGTCCCTGAGCTCTTCAGCTCAAGGCTTCTTCCCTACCCCTGGAGCCTCAGCACCACTTCTGGTTTTCTAGTGGGTTTGTTGGAGATAAGAATCTCACAGGCTTTAGTGCCCAGGGTGGATTTGAACTATGATTCTCAGATCTCGGCATCCTGAGTAGCTAGGATTATAGGCATGAGGTACCACGCCTGGCTAGTATATATTAATTTAAACAATTTTATTTCCCTGTATTACTTGTGAGACTAAAAAATTGTGCTAAAGTCTTAATAAAAATCGACTAGCCCGGAGATTGGCAGAAGATGGCGGCTGTTCAGTGTGAGTCTTTCTGTGCTTCCGCCAAGATACCAGTTCTGGCAGCATAGGGGAAAGTTCATACCTCAAATCAATCCTAAATAAGCTTTAGCTGCACAGAGATCTCAGTCAGAGAGGAGAAAGGCAAAAAAAAAAAAAAAAAAAAAAAAAAAAAAAAAAAAAAAAAACCAATGCAAGAAGACAGCTTGGAGCGGCACCAGCTGCAGAGCAGCCAAAGAGACAAAGCTTCTCTTCTCAATCAGAGCAGACAGGGCTTCTCTGCAGCGCAGACCCACCGGCTGCAGATAGAGCCACACAGAGCCTGCGTGGGCCCAAAACCGACACCCGGCCATGCAGGGACCTGCCAGCTTCATGGAACCGGAGAATCCAGCAATTTGTGAGAACCTCTGAGGAGAAGTTTCCACTTCTGTTAGCAGAACAGCATTGGGAGGGAGCCCCTCCCCCTCCAGCTGAGAGAAGCGCCATCTTGACTGCTGGCAAAGACCTGGCCAAAGCAATTGGAACCTGAGATGTGATGCTGGAAACGCCATCTTTCTAATGGGCAAAGGATTTCCGAGAGATACCATAGCTGGAAATCCAGCCCCAGCGCTGCTGAAGTCTGTCCCCTGCTCCGGCACAGACCTGGTAAACAAAGCCGCCCACAGATCTTTCAGCTTCGTTTTCCCAATCCAGCAATCTGATCCAAAAAACCGCAAAGCCAAATTACAGAGAAAAGACTTTGTGAAGTGTTTGGATCCCAAATTTAGTGGAGACACAAGTTTCCTATCCTGGCCCCCCCCAAAAAAAAACTGAAAAATACCCTTTTTTTGTTGTTGTTATTCTTTGTATTTTTTTCTCTTCTACCACTTTTCATTTGTATTTTTAGGTATTCAGGGAATCATTTCAGAGAACTTCCCAAATATCCAGAAGGGCAGGCCCATCCAGATACAAGAAGCTTTTAGAACCCCAAACAGACCTGACCAGAAAAGGACATCCCACCGCCACATTATAATCCGAACTAGATAAATAGAGACCAAAGAAAGAATCCTAAAGGCAGCCAGGGAGAAGAGAACAATCACCTACCAATCAGAATAACCCCAGATTTCTCAGCAGAGACCATGCAAGCAAGAAGAGATTGGAAGGATATATGTCATGCCTTTAACTCAAATAACACCCACCCAAGAATACTGTACCCAGCTAAGCTCTCATTCATAACTGAGGGAACAATACAAACATTCCATTCCAAGTAAAAGTTCTGACATTACGTAGCAACCAAACCAGCATTACAGAAAATTCTCAAAGATGTTCTACACATTGAAAACCAAGATAAATGCAATATAGGGAAAGAAATGGCACCTAAACAGCATACCATCTAAGGACCACAAGAACTGTCAAGACACAGGCCCTAATAAAAGCTTTTAAAAATGGTAGGAACTAATAAATATTTCTCAATCCTGACTCCCAATATCAATAGACTTAACTCTCCAATTAAACGACATAGAATATCTAGTTGGATCAAAAAGCAAGATCCATTGTTCTGCTGTCTTCAATTGACACATCTTGCCCGCCAAAACAAACACTTTTTGAAAGTGAGAGGTTGGAATAAACTTTATCAAGCTAATGGCCCCAATAAGCAGGCTGGAGTTACCATCCTCATATCAGATAAAATAGAGTTCAAACTAAAATTAGTGAGAAAAGACAAAGAAAGTTGCTACATCCTACTAAAGGGATCTTTCCTCCAGGAGGATATAACCATCCTAAATATCTACACACCTAATCACAAAGCACCGAACTTCATCAAGCAAACTTTACATTCACCGAAATCCTACATAGATTGAAACACAGTGATTGTTGATGACTTTAACACACCACTCTCACTATGAACAGATCAACCAGGCAAAAACTCAACAGAGAAACCTTAGAATTGAACAGCTGTATAGACCAACTAGATCTAACAGATATCTGCAGATTATTTCACCCAGCAACAACACAATATACATTTTTTTCAGCAGCACATGGAAAATTTTCCAGAATAGGCCACTTTTTAGGGCATAAAACAAACCTGGGCAGATTCAGAAACACTGAAATTATTCCCTTCACTCTCTCAGACCACAAAGGCATCAAATTGGAACTGAACACCAATCTCCACCAATGAAAACCCTGTAACTCATGGAGATTGATCAACACATTGTTGAATCACCAATGGGTCATCGAGATCAGAACAGAAATCCAACAATTTATGAAATTTAATAAAATTGGGACACAGCAAAGGCAGTACTCAGAGGAAACTTTGTGGCTCTGAGTGCCTACAATAACAAATTGGAAAAATTGCAAACCAACAATTTAATATGTCACCTTAAGCGCCTGGAAGAAGACCAACAAACCAACCCTAATCCCACTAGAAGGAAGCAAATTATTAAAAATCAAAGCCGAATTAAATGAATTGGAGTCCAAACAAACTACAGAAAGAATCAACAAAACAAGAAGTTGGTTCTTTGAAAAAATTAACAAAATTGACAGACCCTTAGCAAATCTTATAAAAAAAAAGAAGGGAGCATACCAAAATAAACGAAATCACAGATGAGAATGGTAATATCACGACAGAAATTACCAAGATCCAGAGCATCATGAGGGAATACTTTTCAAACCTTTATGCCAAGAAATTTGAGAATCTAGAAGAAATGGATGAATTTCTAACCAATATTAACATACCCACACTGAACCAAGAAGAACCCAACCCAACTAAACAGGCCTATTTCAAGCAATGAAGTAGAAATGGCAATACAGACCTTCCACCTAAGAAAATCCCAGGGCCAGATGGATTCACAGCTGAATTCTATAAGGTCTTCAAAGCAGAGCTCACACCGATACTCCTCAAGCTCTTCAACGAAATTGAAAACGAAGGATCTTTGCCAAACTCATTCTACGAAGCCAGTATAATCCTCATCCCCATAAAAGAAATGCAAATAACTTTAAGATTCCACCTCACTCCAGTTAGAATGGCCAGGATCAAAAAAACTAATAACAACAGATGCTGAAGGGGATGTGGCCAGGAAGGATCACTACTACACTGTTGGTGGGAGTGCAAACTCATTCAACCACTGTGGAAAGCAGTATGGCAGTTCCTCAAAAGATTAAACATAGAGCTCCCCTATGACCCAGCAATTCCACTACTTGGCATTTATCCAATTGTCCAGAAACAAGGGCATACTACATCCACTAGCACAATGATGTTCATTGCAACACTATTAAACTCAGCAAAGATATGGAACCAACCCAGATGTCCCTCAGTTGATGAGTGGATCAACAAGATGTGGTATCTATGCACAATGGAATTCTATGCTGCTGTCAGAAAGAACGACATCCCCCATTTGTAAGGAAATGGAAAGACTTAGAAAAAATCATATTAAGTGAAGTAAGCCAGACTCAAAGGAACATAGTCTAAATGGTTTCCCTCATTTGTCATAATCAGTAGAAACCTTGGGCTCTCCTAGCATATATTTGCAATAGAGCAAAACCTAGATACATAAGGCCATACAGTATGATGCTAAATGAAAGGACCTCCAGGATATAGAAACAAAAGCCATATAATGAATGATTGTTGTCCTTAATGTACTATGTTATCTCTCAGCTCTTTTGCTGTCCCTTGGTTATCTCATAGTGTTACAGTATTTCACTTGGTTATCTGATATATTGGATAAATGCATATTTGGTTATTTGAAATTAGATAGGGAAGGGGGAAAAAGATGAGGGGTGGGGGTTTGGGGAGGGAAATGGGGACCAAGAAGTGTGAAAGGGTATCAATGTATGAGAATTAATGCACCATCTATCTGGCAAATATCATGTAACCCTTCTATTAATTACAATAAAAATATATGAAAAAAATTGACTAGCCAAATTTCAATCTTTACTTCAATCAGTAGTGCAGTTTTATTCTAATAGTTGGTTGAAAATTTGTAAAATTAATATATAATATATAGATATTCCTATTCAATTATGGGATCTGAATTTGTAGTGCAAAATGAAACATCAGACTGAAGGCTATTCATGTAATAGTCAGGAAACTCATACACTCATTAGATTTTATGCATCATTAGTGAAAAATTGGCAGTACACTGCGTGGTTTTAATTACAAGTATAAAGATGACAAGGGAGATGATTCAAGTGATCATTAGTGAGCACCTCTAAGCTGAGTCAAGTTTCATACTCTAGTTCAGTGGGGAATAAACAGAGTTACAAGACAATTGTTTGGAAATCATACAATAAAGTGCTCTTGATTCAGTAGCTAATAAACTGTACTCTGTGTTTTGAATCTGAATGTAAAACTTAACTGCATTTTGTTGAGAAACCTTAAATGTTAGAACAGATTTCTATTTATAAATGGGGTTTAATATTGCAGTCAATTAAACCAATAAAAGTTCTTACAACTCACTGTGGATATCTGATTCTCACTTCAGAAATGGTTTATTTGTGAGAGAATTCTCAGGGAAAGCATATTTCTTTTAAACTATTTTTAAAATTTATAAAATTAAGTTTATTTGAGAAAATAGAATGTCTAGCTGTTGTATGTCTGAAATGGGTACTTCTTTTTTTTGGTTGGTCTTGGGACTTGAACTCTTGGCCTGGGCATTATCACTGAGCTCTTCAGCTCAAAGGCTGTTGCCCTACCCCTGGAGCCACAGTACCACTCTGGTTTTCTGGTGATTAATTGAAGATAAATGTCTCATGGACTTTATAGTGCCCGTGCTGGCTTTGGATCATGATCCTCAGATCTCATTCTCCTGAGTATTCCAGATTACAGGAGTAGCCAATGTGCACGGTTCAAATGGGTACTTTTACATGAGAAAAAGCAGGCACTATATTGAACAATCAGTTTTAGCAGAACTTACCATCATTAATGAGGTCTTTTAAAAGTGTGGCTCAAATGAAAGATCACTACCTGTGAACAAGCCAGCTGGTGAAAAGGAAATGCCCAAAGTCAAGTCCTGGTACCCACAGACAGAAGGATACAGATAGACAGACAGACAGACAGACAGACAGACAGACATACTTATGTAAATAGAAAGGGGAAAATAGGGTAAGAAAGAGTAATAGTGGAACTGAATTTGGTGATAGCATAGGCAAGTGTAGAAATATCACTATGAATGTTCTTTATATAATTAATAGACAACAATAGACAAGGAGAAAAATGAAGCATGCACAATTTAAAATATGCAAAGCATATGGCATGTAGAGAAGTGATTTCTATGAGAGAATTGGAAGGGGAATAGGTGATAAATCAGGTAGAATTTGGTGGTTACCTTTGATCAAAAAACTTGAAAGAGCCAGGAGCAGTGTCTCATGCCTGTAATCCTAGCTACTCAAGGAGGCTGAGATCTGAGGATTAAGGTTCAAAGCCAGCCCAGGGAACAAAAGGACCTGAGACTCTTATCTCAAATTAACCTGTAGAAAATGGGAAGTGGGGTTTGGCTCAAGGCTAGAACTGTAGCCTTGAGGTGAGGGCCAGAGTTCAAGCCCCATGACCCACAAAAAGAAAAAAAAAGGAAGAAATGAGAAATCGTAGAAATATTTAAAGAGACTAACAGTAGGTTCTGACATCTGATTGGGTTCTCTCTAGTTTAAAACTGTACAAGTTCTCTTATTGATGACCTCAGTATGAAGGATACTCTAACCCTTCATCTGGACATAAAAGCATAGGTCTGATTTTCACACCTAGTAATGCTTTAAAGAAAAGGCATTTGTTTTATAAACATATATGGAACTAAATGTAAAGGCTTAGCTCAGTCTAAAGTTACTTTTTTTATACTAGCCTAGCAATAAAACTAGAGTTGAATGACATAGACTGAATATACTTATACCTGTGTCCCAGAAAAAGAGAGACTTCAATACCACAACTGAATCATGCTAACTAGAAAGGTGCCTCACTGTATTGAAAATGATTGACAGAGGGTCTTGAAAAGATACAACCAAATTTTCTCCTGCAGTAGGTTCTCACTTCCCATCAGACATTTTCCTAATATAAAAATATTGCTACCTAAAACTTTGTTTCTCTTTATGTGTATATAATGGAAGGGAATAGCTAAAATTGCGATCATTGTGGATGTGGGAGTCAGAGTATATTGTTGTAAGTTTCCATCTAGATTCTGAAAGCCAGTAGTTGCTTCTAAACTGATTATCAACCCAGGAAAATAAGAATCTGTAGAGTTAGTGAATTTTTCACAGCAAAACAATCATTCTTCAGAAAAAAATACTTCCTGAAACTTCTGATTAATGAGTTGCTATCTAGTCTTGTGTGGTATATTGTATGTGTGTATAATCTATTATTCCACCATATGAGTCTGAATTTTGTCATGGGTGTGTCTACATGTATAGTAATTAAATTATGATTAAGTCGATTTAGATGGTATCTACTGGTGTTTATGTTTAATTTTGAAGGCAATAACAGAATTAGTCATAGCACATGTTATGCACACCAGATTGCCTAATGAGGTGAACCTATTAATACATAAACAGTGAAAACTATAAGTTAGTAAAACCTAGTCTTAGTAAAATACTTAAATGATCTCATAGCCTTTCCAATGTTAGACAATTATTTCACATATTACATATTTTTCTGTAAAATGTCATCTGCTTACAGGACCTCATTTTAGTCCTATCCAGTTGTGACTGGGTGTTTTATACTTGCCCCAAAGGGTATATTTCCCTTCTAATTCAGCAACTATCCTTAATATCATTTTTCTACTGATCATGGTAGTTCATGCCTCTAATAATTGCACTCAGGAAACTGAGATGTGGGGGTTGATAATTTAAGAGTAGCCCAGGCAGAAATGCTCATGAGACTGTCATCTCAACAGAAAAGATATGGGAGGGCACAAATGGATGTGGTTGGGCCCAGATGCCATACATGCTATGATTGAAAGTAAACTATAGGAAGATCATGGTCCTCATTGACTCATGCAATGGGAAGAATCTATTGAGAAATAACCAGAACAAAAAAACTGGAAGTGTGCCTCAACCAGTAGAGTGCCTGCCTAAAAAGTAGAAGCCCTGAGTAAAATTCCAAGTTATCCAAGAAAATAACTATTCCTTCAAAATAATTATATGGATGTATATATTTATGCAATTTATTGTTTTTCATGCTTATGTATTTTTTGGTGTACTGAGTTTTTCAAAATCTCAGTTTTGTATACCTTCACACTGTTGCCAAATACTCTTACTATTTAAACCTAAACATTAACCCTAATCAAGCTTGTAGTTTTGTTTTTTTTTTCCAGTCCTGGGCTTGAGCTCAGGGCTTGAGCCCTCTCCTTGGACTTTCTCAAGGCTAGAACTTGAGCCTCAGCACCACTTCCATCTTTTTTCTATTCATGTGGTACCGAGGAATCGAACCTGGGTCTTTGTGCCTGCTAGGCAAGCACTCTACCACTATGCCAAACTCCCGGCCGCTTGTAGTTTTTAACTACATTGACATTTAATAACACAAATCTCCTGATATAAAGTATTATCTGTATTAATTTTATCCCATGGCTTTCTAATGTAATTATTTTTTCATGTCCATTTAGAACTAGAGCCTTAACCACATTTCATGTTCAGCTCATCATAAAATGTAATAAAGACATCCAAGTTGTTTTTGAAGGTTATTTTCAATTTTTTTGTAGAAATGCAAACCCTTATTTCACCAACTTAAGCACCAACTTGCTCAGTAGTCATTGTGATTGTTCATGTGAACACACAAAGGAGATAAGAAGAGTTTTTGTTTAAAAATATTCTTGAGATTTTTTATCTCTTTAGAACTGATTGCAGTGTATTGTAATATTGAAAGATCTAGCTTCCATTTTATGCATGTGTATAGCCAGTTTTGCCAGCACCATTTGTTGAACAGGTTGTCTTTCTTCCAAACTGTTTTTTTGCTTCCCTTACCAAATACTAGGAGAATATAAGTCTATGTATTCATTTTTGGGTCATCTGTTCCAGTCATCCTCAGGTTTATTCTTGTGCAAGTACCAAGCTTTTTTATTACAGTGATTTATAATAGAGGTTAAAATTTGGTATTGATATTCTTCCAACACTCTTCTTACTGATGAAGATTGTTTTTGCCATTTGATGTCTTTTTTTTTATTCCAGATTAGAGCCACATATCTAACATACACTGAGAACTCAGAAAGGTAAACCCTCAACTAAATCACAAACCAATTAATAAATGGGGCAAAGACTTTCAGAGATCTCAGAAGAAGTAAGAATGGCTAATGAACACATGAAAAAATGTTTATCTCTGGCCATAAAAGAAATGCTAATCAATAAAAATAGATGGAATCTCACCCCAGTTAGAATGGTCATTATCAAGAAAACTAACAATAGCAGATATTGTCAGGGATGTGTACAAAAGGGAACATTACTAGACGGTTATTTGAAATGTAAACTTGTTCAACCACTCTGAAAAGCAGTATGGAAGTTCTTCAAATGATAAACATAGAGCTTCCCTATGAGCAGTTCCTCTCTTGGACATTTATGCAGTAGACCACACACAAGACCACACTAAAGCTACAGCACAACTATGTTCACTGCAACATTGTTTATCATGGCCAAGCTATGGAATCAACCCAGATGTCACTCAATGTATAAATGATATATATATGGTATATATAGACAATGGAATGTTATGCTTTCATCAGAAATATTGATACTGATCCTTTCATAAGGAAATGGAAAGACTGGGGAAAATTAAGTAAAGCAATCCAGACCCAACAAAACAAAGGTTGTATGGTTTGTAGTAACTAAAACAAGTTTACAAATATACAAATAAATTCACTGGATGGTAAATGACAAGAATGCACTTGGACATAACAAAAGTGTACAATACTCTAGACACTCGTGCAATGAGACAAAAGGAGAAAGCTCTTAGGAGAGGATCATAATGACTTAATAGCTATGTATGTAAGATAATATCAAATGATATTTATTGAAATGAACTCCAAGAAATGGAAACAAGAGAATTTTTATTATTTGGGAGGTTTGTTATTTGCTTTTTTTTCATTTGTCAATGCTTATACTTTCTGCATCTTTTGTCTTGTATGTCAGTTGAGGAGGGCAAGGAGGAGCACAGAAATGGGACAAAGGTAGAACAAATGGAGCACTGACACTAAGCAGATGTTGAAAATGAACTATACAATTTATGAAGAAGGGGTGTCAAGAGGGAAAAATTTGGGGAAAAGGAAGAGGTGACACTGTTCCAAAAGAAATGTACTATTTACCTGATTTAGGCAACTGTAACTTTCTGAATATCATCTTTAGAACAAGACTCTACATAAACTTATAATATCATAAAAATCCTTAATTTACTTACAGATAATATTACATGGAGAAGAATTTCCTGATGCTAAAAATAAGATGAGGAATTTCTGATGAATTAAAATTTTACTAAGCAAACCTCTTATTTCACTAATCTGGATAAGTATATAATTTTGTCATAGAATACACCATCAAAATGTTGTACTCTTCAAGTATATTTAATTTTTTCAAATATGGAACCCAGAATTTTTTGTGTCCTAATGAGAAAAAAGTAAACCAGTGTTGTATTTTATTTTCAGTGTCTTTTTTTTTTTGCTCAAAACTGTGTGGTACACAGTGTCTAGCAGTCATCCTTCATTCTGTCATTCTCAAATACTATCTCACAGAATCAGGTCATATTTACACTGGTCAGACTGAATGTCTTAAAAAAAAAAGCTTTGCCCTGAGTTTTAACAAGAATTTGGCCCAGGATAAAATAGTGTAGGCTATTCTATTACCAAAGAAATATGTTCTCCAATTCCCCAAATCATGTCCCACTGTAGGGAGAGAGAAAAGAACATAGATAGCCGAACAGGGACTTGGAAAGGGAGGTGATTGATAATAATGGCCCACTTTTCCCTCATAAGAAGTGAATTACTCATTCCACTCCAGCTTCTTAGTCACTCTGGTAATCCCTAACATGTTTTTACGGGCTTTTTGCTAAGATGAGATGATACCTTTATCTTGTTAAATATCCACCTTTCAAATTTGGTTGTACTGCCTTAGGAGACAAGGTACTGATAGGTTTCCAACTTATACTATCTTTGGCTGCTAGTTTTTGTTGCATATGTACATCATTCACTTTCCTAAATCTTGGGGATATTACACAACAGAAAATATCCAATTCATATACCATTTCCTCTTTACTAGTGTTCCCATAGAAAGAATAAATCAGAAGAATTTCCAAAAAGTAAGGCATAGAATTAAGAAATCCCAGTCAAGATTCAATGCTTTGTAGAAATTTAGATTTCTGTTTTTATTGGCTGGCATTATTAATTGATTGATTGGTCCATTGATTGTTGGTCATGGGCTTGTACCCAGAGCCTGAGCACTATCCCCAAGCTCTTTTACTCAAAGCTAGTGCTTTTCTACATTGAGCCACAGCATTGCTTCTGATTTTCTGGGTTAATTGGAGATAATCTCAAGGTCTTCTTGCCCCAACTGACTTTAAACCATGATCCTCATATCTCAGCCTCATGAGTAGCTAGAATTGCAGGGATGAGCCAGTAGTGTGAGGCTATTTTTATTGTCTTTTTAACAGTAACTATTACTTAACTTGTGATTAGATTTTGTAACGATAGCTCAAGCTTTCCAGAAAATTTAACATTAACTTGTAACTGTTCCACAAAGGAAAAAGGAGAAGAAAACGACAAGGAGAAGAATAGGCTAAAAGAAGAGAAATTATTTGAGACTATTGTACAGATTATGAAAAGCTAGAATCTCAATCATGATTCTTTGTGGGTTTGATATGCAGTATATTCAGTTTTGAACCAATGGTGTTAAGGAAAAAAAATGACCCAAAGAAACTAAGATTCTCCTAGGATCCCAGGAAGGAATGCATCTGTTACTTAGGGATTTAGAATTCTTCTAAATTCTTCTAAATCCCCTTCTAATTCCATGGAAATTTGGAGAGAAGGAAACAAGAGAAACCTGTGTTTTTTTCTGCCTAGACTGTTGACTCCCTGGTTCCCTCTACTACCTAGTAGTCTGTTAGTTATGCCCCATCCTTTCCCTTTTCATTTAAATTTTCTCAGAAAAGATCTGACTTCAGAGGAGATATTAAAAACATCAACAAACACTTAAAACTCACTATAGGATATTTAATTCTGCATATATTCTGGACAGAGCGCGAATAGAATCTTTGAGCTAAGCAAAAGCAACTGTATCACTGTAGTAAAGCTTGTAAGATGGTAGTTTCTTTATAGATGTTTTCAGATTTATGGGCCTTCTACAGAACTTTATTTTATGCTTACTCCTGGAGTAGAACCTGGGTTGTGTATTATTTTAAAATGCTCTCTTAAGGCTAGGACTGCTAGGATCTGAAGGGGAATGCCAAGCGATGCACAGCAGTAGTTAGATGTTTTGGTTTGATACTCCTATGTACTTTCAAAGGAAAGGATCAAAAAATTCTGGGGGTTAGTAGATTAAAGGGTTAATAGAATTCTTTCTTATACTCTAGAGTTTAGAAATAACAAAGAGCCAGAGAGGAATCAGAGATCAAATTTGGAGGTGTTTTATCAGATAAAAGCTAGACTGGAGTGCATTGCTAAATGAGATTTCTAACAACATCCTGCCATATATTCCCTTCGGAATCCCATCCCACTCCAAGAAATGAAGATCTATAAAGAAGACACTGGTAGGCAGAATTTTTCTTTGTTCTTTATAGAATATAAAAAGAAGAAAATATAGCACTATACAACACATATAGTGGTAAATATTTTCAAATACAATGCACGCAGACACACACACACACACACACACATACGTGCACACGCATATGTGTGCGCAATTTCAGTACTAAACTAAGCGGAGGTACATTACAATTGTCACAATCTGTATGAGGTAAAAAAGACAGAGACACTTTAAGTCATGTTTCCCCAGATAATATACCTGATAGATACCTGAGTTGAGAGATGCGAAACTTACATGATTCCCACTTTGGTATCATTTTTTATTGTTACATCTTTATGTACAGAAAGTATTTCGTTGTGTTTCCATGCATGCATACAATGCTTCTTGATCTGTTTCATCCCTCTATCACTCTACCTCGTCCTCCTATCTATCCACTTCCAAAAACAATTTTAAAGGAAATAGTTTTATTTTCATGCCCATATATAAAATACTTCATCCATATTTCCCCTCTCCATTTCCCCCCCACTTCTTCTAGTACCTGCTTGCCCCCAGCAGGAACTGTTACACATTCCTGTTATTCATCTTCTTTGGTATATATTAATCATTCAGAGCCACCATCATCGTATTTCACATATGCCTCATTATACATTAGTAGATTAGTACTGTCTACTGAGCATTCTTCCCATGCTTCCTTCATCCCTTATTATTCAACAGCTTTCACTGATTGTTCTTATACTATCTTAATTCACAAACACAATGTATTTTAATTATTTGCCTTTCACCATTTGCTTTCCCCTTTTCTTCCAAACAGCCCAATATTTAGTTATGTGTATATGTGTATGTGTGTCTATGAGTATATATTTGTGTTTGTTTGTAAGTTGTGAGGCTTTAATTCAGGGTCTGGGCGCAGTCTCTGATCCTCTTTTTGCTCAAGATAGTGCTTTATAATTTGAGGCACAGGTACGTTTCTGGTCTTCTGAGTAGTTAATTAGATATAAAAGTTTCAAGGAGACTTTTCTGCCCAGGCTAGCTTGAAATCCTAATCCTCTGATATCAGCCTCCTAAGTAGCTATGTTTCTGGACATGAGCCACCAGCACCCAGCTATGTATATATATATATATATATATATATATATATATATATATATATATATATATGACTAGATTCCACATTTTAAAGAAGACAGGAAGCCTTCAACATAATGATCCCAGTTTTATCCATTTCCCTGAAAACAAGAACATAATTTTATTTTCCAGCATGGATGAGTAATGCTCCATTATGTATATGTACTACATTTTCTTGTTTGAGTCATTAGTTGTAGAATATCTGGTCTGTTTCCATAGCTTACCTATAGTGAATCATGCTTCTGTAGCCATGGGTGTCTCTGATGTAGATGTTCCTATTGTATCCTGACTCTGCCCCATCAGACATAAGCCTAAGATTAGTATCCCTAGTCCATATTGTAGTTCTAGTTCTAGAGTTTTAAGAAAACATCATAGGGTTTTCAATAGTATACATACTAACTTGCATTTCTACCACAAGGATTGTTTTTCCACTGTATTCTTGCCAGCATTTGTTGTTTTTCTTGATACCAGCCATTCTGACTGGAGTCTGATTGAATCTAAATATTTTTATTTGTACTACCTTTTTGGCCAGGGATACTGAGTATTTCTTGAAGTAACCATTTGCACTCCTTCTTTTGTGAATTTTCTTGTTCTGTGCTTTTTTTTCAACTTATAAACTGTTGTTGCTGATTCTTTGGGAGCTTACAATTTTTGAAGCTTATTGATTGTTCTAGTTAATAATTACAGTGGGACACGTGGACAACTAATAACCTGTCCAGCATTCTTCAATATTCTGCCACATTAAAGGTAGCATTTCTATATTAAAAAGGCAAGTAGTAGATTATTGCCATTCAGTCAACGCATGTCCCAAGAAACTGAGCTTTTCTATTGCCCAATCCATATTAGTAAGCATTTATTTGAATAAAAAGATGCACTATTGCTGGGCACTAGTGGTTCATGCCTATAATCCCAGCTATTTAGGAGGCTGAGATCTGAGGATTGCCATTAAAAACCAGCCCAGACAGAGAAGTGCCTGTGAGATTTCATCTCCA
The DNA here is from genome assembly GCF_031878675.1 of Megascapheus bottae. Classification (NCBI taxonomy): domain Eukaryota; kingdom Metazoa; phylum Chordata; class Mammalia; order Rodentia; family Geomyidae; genus Megascapheus; species Megascapheus bottae. The sequence continues at coordinate 71,424,340 of NC_143510.1, read as the reverse complement.
ATTAACCACCAGAAAATTGAAAGTGGCACTGTGGCTCGAGTGGTACATATCTAGGCTTGAGTTGAAGAGCTCAGGGACAGTGGCCAGGCAAAGTGTTGAGGCCCCACAACAAACAACAACAAAAAGATGCATTGTCACACTACCAACAAAGAGAGGATGTGTTCTTTACATGCTTTCCAATTCAGACATAATTGTTTATAATTCTGCATGTATTATATTATCAAATGAACTCTAATATAATAGCATGCCCTGTAAAATGAAAGAGGGTTTGGATTTTTCAAACATTTGAAGTATTAGGGTCACATCCTTCACCTATTGGAGATTCTAAAAGCAGTTCAAATATTAAATGCCCTGTGATATTTCACACTGGAGTTCAATGTGTATATCATACTCCGGACTTTTGGCAGGAGACATTTTCTTTTCTACACAATTGTTGCTTATTTGATCTAGCTATTTAAACATAGCACGACAAATACTACCTCTGTGAAACATTCCATAGGAAATCCTGGTGTGAGAGGTATTTAAACATACGTGACTCTCATCTTACCCTCATTTTTTTTTTACAGGGATGTTTCCCCTGAACATTTCATAAATCATAACACACCACACTTTTCCTTTAGTGGTAACTTAAAAATGATGGAACCCATACTAATAGTTTATCAAACTCAATAAAATGACCATAAAAGACAGGACACAGAGTGTCTGTTTTAGCCAGATATCAGTGTCTCATGCCTATTTTTCAGGCTACTCAGTTTGAGATCTGAAGAATCCTGTTAAAATCCAGCCTTGACAGACAAATCCAAAACATTTGTATCTCCTGTTAATGAGCAATAGTTAATAGCAGAATGTCGATTAAGTAGTAGAACACCAGCCTTCAATGAAAAAAATCTAAGTAGGAACAGGAAGGGACATTGGTTTCAAGCAATAGTGCCAGCAGAAAGAGAAAGAAAGGGAAAGAGGGAGGGAGAGAGAAGAAAGAGAAAGCAAGAGCAAAAAAAAAGGAAGGAAGGAAGGAAGGAAGGAAGGAAGGAAGGAAGGAAGGAGGAAGGAAGGAAGGAAGGAAGGAAGGAAGGAAGGAAGGAAGGAAGGAAGGAAGGAAGTGTTGGGGACTGACTGTGGGGTCAGTGACCTTGGACCCGCACAATTGAGTACACAAGGAAGTAAGCTCTTATCATGATTTTGGGCTGTGTCAATAGCTTCTCATTTAACCTGTTTGGGACTTGATAGCTTCTCATTCAACCTATTTCAGACTTGATACTGTTTGTACGAATGTAGCCCCTGGCAGTTCCCTAGTTTAAAGAAGTGTATTTAAGATTGAGAACTGGAAATAAACGGGGCTACGGTCTTGGGCTACAGGCTTCTTAAGCTGTGGTTCCTGATTTGGGCTGTAGCCCTCCTGAACCCCATCTGTTTGTCTCTCTTCTATTTTTTCCTAGTCCTTGCCCCCTATTTCAGGAATCCCAATCTGCGAACCCTGGTTTGCTGCCGGTTGGCCCCGGCAAGGAAGGAAGGAAGAAAAAATAATTCCAGTGTGTGCCCAAAACGGTATTGCCGATCAAGTGGATGTCTAGAATATTCCTTGTTCTGCAAACTCATTCTTTTAAAATTTGAACATAAAGATAGCCATGTTCCTTCCCTTACATTTTACAATGAATTTGAATCTCTTAGCTACTCTCATTGCAATGGAAATTCACAGTCTCTGGAATTGGGCAGGGTTTCCATGGGAAATATTTTCATTTTGAATTATTTGAATAAATGATCTGGCATCTCCTCTGATGGAATTAAACAATGGCATTTCCCAGTTTGTATACAGCTGTAGTTCACTGCTTCTGGGTTAGAATAGCTTTTCATTATAAATGATTTTTTTGTTATTGTCATTCATCTGTTTCCTGTTCACTTCCCTCTGTACATTCAGTCTCCATTAAACACATTTGCATAATGTGTTTTAATTCTGAGATTCAATGTAATTTCGATGGTTTCAAATCACGTTGAAAAGGCAAGGAAATAGCATTTCATATTTCAGATGTCTGCTTTGTTCACTATTAAATTGATACCTTAGCTGAAGAGAGGTTTTAATAAGTACTTTGAGCTGTCAGCCAGCTATTAGCATGATGGCTTTGCAACAGTAGATTTTCTTCCATCTAATATAATCTCATTATATTTTGCACCAGTAACAATATGTATCAATATCAAATTATCTGGAGGTGTCATGGTTATGAACTTTCAGATAAATGATTTATTCTTAAAATTAAAAGTAGTACCAAATAGACAGCCAATGCACCATTTTGAGAAAAAATACATAGGTAATATGGAAAGTTTCTGGTTAACTTTCTTTTTAAAGGTATTTTAATAACATACATTACATGGAATTTGTTTTGATATTTTTCATACATGCCTAGCAGGTACCCCAATCAAACTTTTTAACCACTCAACAGTTTCTCTCTCCTTTGTAAACAATTTCAACGTGTTTCATTGTTCTGTTTTCATGCATGTCTTTGAAGTACTTTGAACCATGTTTACATTCCTTTGTGTTCTCCTTTGCCTTCCATTGGCTACTAGTATCTACTCTGTTTTACTCTCTTGAAATCCTTCTTTTTCTTCTTCTTTTTTTGCTTATCACTTTAAAAAAAAATGGAGATTCACCATGCTTTTTCACAAGAGTGTTTATTGTATTCACATGTTATTTGTTCTTCCTCTCAGTTCCTGGTCCCTATTCTTTAGACTTTCCATTATCATGGAGGAATTTGGAAACACATTATATGAAGTCCCCTGCCTAAGGCCTAAGTCCAGTGCAGAGCACAGTGTCTCCTAGTACACATGGTGAAGGCCTGGCTCAGCTCATTACTGCATTCAGAGCAGATATGGAGAATGTTTCCTACAAACGCAAGGGTATTTCTGAATAGGTGAATTCTCCTTAGAGTCTCAGTTTAAATATCATCTCCACAAAGAGGCATTTTACTACTAATTTACCCATCTTTAGCTAGATGCCTGTGCTTCATCAGACTAATCCATACTCGTAGTGTTCAGGCTACAGTGAACAGTATTTATTTGCAAGGACTTCAGCGCTCAGTCTAGAAGACCTAATTTAAGACTGATAGATATTGAGGAAGGAAGGAGATGAGAAGGCAACGAAAGCGATAAGAAATAGCCTATATTTAACAAAATTCTAGCAGAGAACTTCCAAACATCCAAAATGATAAGCTCATTCATATACAAGAAGCTTTTAGAATTCCAAACATACTAAACCCAAAAGAGTCTCCAGCCAACACACAGTCATCTGTACAAGAGCAACAGAGATCAAAGAAAGAATCCTTCAAGCTGTCTGAGAGAAGAGAAATCAAGTTAGAATAACCACAGGTTTTTCAGCCAAGATCATCGAAAGCAAGACAAGCCTAAGATGATGTATGCTATATCTTAAAGACAATTGTCAACCAAAAGTATTATATCCAGCAAAGCTCTCCTTCATAACCAAAGAGGAAATAAAACTTTGCATAACAAAGAAAAAATGAAACAATATATCTCTACCAAATCAATGCTACAGAAGGTAAGTATTATATGTAGAAAACCAACAAGAACACAATATTGAAAGAAAAAAGGCCCCTTACCAGAGAACCAGATAAATATAGC